>NW_027532825.1:7322740-7453406 GCF_008692635.1 Crocuta crocuta
GGGGGGGGACATACTAATGGGTTGAGGGACTGGACTACACACATATAAAACTGCTAGACCACAGACTGCCAGGGAAAACCACTCTTGGTGGAGGATTGTCATAAGACAATTCAAGAGAAATACCCAGCCTGTTGTGGCCCAGGGTCTTAATGTTATATGGTAGGAATCTCTAGGACAAAACCTAGCAAATCCAGCAGAGGCTGTCATCTCCTGTTGAACGAGTAGGGCTTCTTGAGCTTTTCATTCTGGTTTTGTAAACCTCGATCTCTTAATATTTCTGCTTCAGATCCCCTTTCAAAAATGAGTCATCAAGAGTATAAAACATAACCAGCTGTTTGGAATGTAAGAACATGGATTATTACATTATAATGAACTCCAAAATGCAGAGAGGCAAATTGTAGGTATGTAGTTTCATTTCAGATCTGGGTTCTTTGGGACTTTCTTTCCTTTCTCCTGTCTCCTGTTTCTCTTCCTAACACTAACTCAATTATGTACCAGACCCAAACTAACTTCTTTTTTGTCTTAGCCCCTATTTACCTCTGAGACAGCAGGTCTGATTTTCTTAATCTGTAGACTTCATTTCCCTTCCAACTCTTCTCTTCGAAGCTTCTGGACGCATTGGGCAGCAAGGCCCTCTGGCATTTTGAGACCATAAATTTCTCTAACAGCCTGTGTGACTTGTTCTCCTGGGGTAAATGCAATTTATGTGTGTTATTCTGATGTGATTACAAACAGTGGCCCCTTTCTGTCTCAAAAATATTCTGGTTTTGGTGATAAATTAATAATCACTTTATTCATAAGGCATCTTTCTTTTTTTTAATTTAATTTTATTTTAGGGGCGCCTGGGTGGCTCAGTCGGTTGAGCGTCCAACTTCGGTTCAGGTCATGATCTCATGGTTGGTGGGTCCAAGTTCCGCGTCGGGCTCTGTGCTGACAGCTCAGAGCCTGGAGCCTGTTTCAGATTCTGTGTCTCCCTCTCTCTCTGACCCTCCCTTGCTCATTCTCTCTCTCTCTCTCTCTCTCTCAGAAATAAATAACACATTTAAAATTTTTTTAAAATAAATTTTATTTTATTTTAGAGAAAGAAAGAAAGCGAGCAGGGAAGAGAGGCAGAGGAAGAGAGAGAGAGAGAGAGAGAGAGAGAGAGAGAATATTAAGCAGACTCCAAGCCTCGTGTGGGGCTTGATCCCACAACCCTGGGACCACGACATGAGCTGAAATCAAGAGTTGTATGCTCAACCAACTATGCCACCCAGACACCCAGATAAGGCATCTTTCTTACCAGCTGCTCAAACTTTGTGGGAAAGGAGTGGTGGACATACTGAGTTTCTACTTCCTGGCAGAATAGAACATGGTGTCATATGCAACACCTCATGTACAATTCATATCAGCCCATGTTTTTAGGTTAATATTATTTCCATTTTTCTAACCTGGAAGCAAAAGCTCAGGGAGGTGAAGTAACTTGCCTGAAGACACCCAGGTAACTAACAGTAGAGCCAGTTAACTGAACCCAAGCCTTCCTTCCTTACAGACTATTCCTTCCATAAGCCTTGTCATCCCAGTAACCATGGGCCTACATCCAGACCTACCCCGTCTCTGCGGCACCCCGTTTTTATCATTTTGTGACTCCCACTTTAGCTGTTCCTCCAACCCCTGGGGTCAACCTTCGAGACTTTCTATTCTTCCCTTAATTTCTGTAACGTTTGGTAATCAGGATACAGTTATGCTATAAAATTGCCTGTCCGCCAAGATCTGGAGAAGGTGCTTAGAAACAAGGTTGCTGCACACCCCCTCTCCCCCCCTTTGCTCTGCAAACCTAAGGAAAGTCTAGGGAGTGAATTTTGAAATCGGAAGCCTCAGCAATCTCAACAGTAGTCATTTGCAGCAGGGGCGGGCAACGACCTGTAACAGGTGGGCACCATTTTGAGTGGTGGGAAAGTAACTTCAGCCACGTTTCCTTTACTTCCTCACCCGGGAACCAGGAGTAAGTACTGCGTTAGCTGATAGAACTAGAACTTATACAATATGCCCAACACACTGTCTGGCACAAAGGAAGCATTCGCGAAATGCTGATTGTCTTTCCAGCTTCTCGAAATGGTTATGATTGCATTTCCACTGGTCCTGAAGGGTTTTGGTGAAACGTGAGAAATAAATTTGAATTGCGGAATTTGCAAAGAAAATTAGAGTGTGTGAGCCTGCCTGTTAGGGACTGTGGGGAACCATCTCCTTTCCTCAAGGCCTTACAAGGACTCTGGGGAAAGTGCATGGGGTGGAATCTCTCCTGTGTAAGCCAGAACTAGGCAGGGTGGGTGGCAAAGTCTGGAAGAAGTGTGAAGGCAGCCGCAGACAGAAAGGCCTTCTCCAGGCTCCTGGGCTCTTCTGGTCAGGTGACCCCTGCATTCCCTATTTGGCTCCTGGGAGCCGGAAGCGGCAAATAACGTGAGACTTTAGAGACAATAAACTGCATCTGTCAGCGTTTCTCTAAGGAGGTGTTATCCTGTTAAGAGAAAACTCTGGTGTGAGTGCATAGCAGAAGGTATGATCTGGAACCTGGTTGTGTGTCTGTTGGAAGTAATGACACTTTTCTGAGGATTAAGTGACGTAATGTGTGTAAAGTGCTTGGAAAGGTGCGGTGAGTGCCATGCAAGCCTTTGAGGTTTCTTGCTGTTGTTTATGCATTCTTATTACCGTTCTTAGCTGCTGACTGGTGCCCAGGCTTCAGAGTTTCCTCTTCTAACTGTTTTACTGCAAATATGGGAATGCCTTCCCCTTTCTTGTTTTCTTTTTCTTTACTGACATAGAATTGACGTATAACATTATGTAAGTTCAAGGAGTTCAACATGATGATTTAATACATGTATGTACTGTGAAATGATTACCGCAATACGATTAGTTAAGGCATTCATCACTTCACATAATTACGTTTTCTGTGTGTATGGTGAGAACAGTCAAGATCCGCTTTCTTCGTAACTTTCAAGTATGCAATACAGTATGATTAACTGTAGTCACCATGCTGTATATGATATCCTCAGAACTCACTTATTTTTTAAAAAATTTATGATGTTTATTTATTTTTGAGACAGACAGACAGACAGAGTGAGAGCAGGGGAGGGCCGAGAGAGAGGCACACACAGAATCTGAAGCAGGCTCTGAACTGTTAGCATAGAGCCTGATGCAGGGCTCAAACCACGAACCATGAGATCGTGACTTGAACTGGAGTTGGATGCTAAACCAACTGAGCCACCGAGGTGCCCCAGAACTCATGTATCTTACAACTGGATGTTTGGATGACTTGACCAACATCTCCCCATTTCCCTACACCCCAGCCTCTGGCAACCACCACACTATTCTCTGCTTCATGAGTTTGGCTTCCTAAACTTTCATGTGTAAATGGCGCACCTGGGTGGCTCCGTTGGTCACGTGTCTGACTCTTGATTTCCACTCAGGTCATGATCTCACGGCTTGCAAGATGGAGCCCCGTGTTGGGCTCTGTGCTGACAGCAAGGAACCTACTTGGAATTCTCTCTTTCTCTCTCTCTCTGCCCCTCCCTTGTTTGCTCTTTCTCTCGTTCTCAAAATAAATAAATAAACTTAAAAAAATTCCATGTATAAGTGATTCCATGTATGCAATATCTGTTTTTCTCTGTCTGACTTATTTCACGCTTTTCCCTCTTTTTTAAAAATTAATTTAAGTTATACAAAGTTCATGAAAATTTTTAAAATATCATAGATAAGGCAGAAGCCTTTACTACCCTTATGTCTTGCGTCGCCTCCCTTCTCCACAGAAGTAACCATGGTTTTTAAATTTTGTATATGTATCCAAAAACTATTCTCATAAGAGTAAAATTATATTCCTATAAAGAAAGAAAGAACGCTATATCTCCAGACTCTGTTCTCAATCTCTCCCTCACATATGTATGTCTGTGTGTGTGTGTGTGTATGTGTGTGTGTATCAAAACTACCAGTATTGTTACTTGTCTATGTATGTTTTTAATAAACAGTAAGTATTAAGCTCTCATTCTGTAACCTGCTTTTCACACCACAGTATATTTGGAGGATATTTCTATATTAATAAAAGTAGATTCATTCATTCTTTTTAAGTGCTATGAAGCAGGTCCCAGAATGGATGCATCCAACTTAAGAGGGCTTCCGCCGCCTAAGGAAATTCAAGTAACTTCAGCTTTTTCCTCTGATTACGGGTGTCATACCATAAATTAAATATCCTTGCTCACATGAGTGAATGTTTCTTTAGGGAACTTTTGTACAACACAGGGCACTTTGAGTTGGTTGAAATATAAATGAGCAGCAGAGAAGAAATATTTACAACGCACATACCAAGCTGCAACATGTTCTGGATTATCATCCAGAACTACATATTAAAAACAACAGCAGCAACCACAACAAAAACCTCCTGCATATCGATGGGGGAAAGGCAAATAGGATAGGAGGGGGGAAAAGCCGAATACATGGGCAGACGGCATGAGCAGACAATTCAGAGAGGAAATAAAAATGATTGCTAAATATATAGAAAATATTCCTCCTTTCCAGCAAACAGCGAACACGGAGCCAGTGAGAGCACGTCCTTCCTATGCTAATTTGACAGAGATGAAAACACCTGAAGATGTCAAGTGTGAGTAGGAAGAAGCGAGTTTTCTCAAACGCTGCTGGTGGACAACCCACTGCACTTCAAAACAGCGTCCCCCTTAAGATAAATATCATACGATTTCACTCATCTGTGGAATTTAAGAAACACAACAGATGAACATAGGGAAAAGGAAGATAAAAACAGAGAGAGAGGCAAACCACAAGAGACTCTTAAATACAGAGAATAAACTGAGGGTTGCTGGAGGGGAGGTGGGGGGGATGGGCTAAAAGGCTGATGGGCATTAAGGAGGACACTTGTGATGAGCCCTGGGTGTTGTACGGAAGTGAGGAATCACTAAATTCTATTCCTGAAACTATTGTTACACTAGATGTTAACTAACTTGGATTTAAATAAAATTTTAAAACATTTTACATAAATGACACAGGACCCTCAGTGGCCCAGCAAGCCACCAGTGCCAGGCTTCCTGGCCACATCCTCTGCCAATCTAGTCTGTACCGTGGGGTTCAGGGTAGGCGAGCTGGATCAGCCTGGAGGCAAATACCAAATACCCAAAGCCCAACTAGAATGACTGTCCTCTCAACCTCGGACCCTGTGGCTGGCTGATCACCCCTCATTCCTTCCCCTCAGGATAGAATTGTTCTCCAGATTCTTCTGGGTCCCGTTACAATTTAGCTTCTTTCAGCTCCTCTGTGATTCCACTCCTTCTGCGACCTTTGAGACAGCGATTCAGGAGCTTTCAACTCCCCGACTGCTTGAGTTCAAGTACCACCATGTGACTTTGGGCATCTAATTTGCCTCTGTGCCCTCTCTGACCTGCCTCCCTACCTAATGGGGGCATACTCAGAGTACGTGCCTCGCAGGGTGGTGGAGATTACACGGTGGAACGCATAATTAATGCTTTAGAAGAGGGCCCAGTGAGAGTAAGATGCAACAAATTAAAAATTTATTATTAGTATTAATTATCTGAAGTCTATCTCTGGACAGGTTTTAAATTATTTTTCAGAAAGCTCCTGACCCCCTTGTGCCTTGCTCTTCTTTCACCCAAAAAAGCAAGTAAGGCAGGACGTAATGGGATCTGGGGATGGGGTCCGATCAACAGGAGACAGACCCCAAATCCGTCTCCACCCAACTTAAGCTTAGCATCTCTTGCTGTTTTCTCCTATGAAATCACACTGTTCTTTGGGACACTATGGCTAATTCTGTGCCTACACTGGGGCAAAATAACACAAAATAGGACTTGTGAATCATATACTCAGCACTTTAAAAACGTAAGGTACCTGAATTGTACCGCACGATGAGTGGATATTGGGGGGAGGGGAAATTGAGGTGCAAAACCTTCATGAAGAGAAAACGTCAATTTGGTAGAAGGATGTGGACAGTGAAAGGAGGAGGAAAACATGTAAGAAGTGAGAGGTAACAAAGTCATGCTTCCAAGTTCAGTGATTGATAGTAAAGGGGAGAAAACGGCTATTTTCTGGGCATTTGCTGAGTGCCAGGGACGTGCTGGATAAGCTTATATAAGTAACATCTGAGGTCATTATTGCCAAACCCTCCATTTTTAAAATGTTTATTTATTTACTATTTTTGAGAGAGAGAGAGAAAGAGTATGGGAGGAAGGGCAGGGAGAGAGGGAGACAGAATCCCAAGCAGGCTCCACGCTCTTATTGCAAAGCCTGATGTGGGGCTTGAACCCATGAGCCATGAGATAATGACCTGAGCCAAGCTTAACTGACTGAGCGAATCAGGCACCCCCAAACCCACCATTGTTTGTGTTTGCCTTTTGTTTTTTGTTTCTATGAAGGAACAGGCTCATGGAAGATCCAGGCTGTTCAATTAAGTAAGAAGGAGGCCATTAGACTAAGACTTTAATGCCTTAGTAACCTACGTAAGCAAACTAAATCCTATGCCCAAAATGGTTCAAAGTTAAGACATCGAAACCTAAGGGCAACAGTCACAAACAGCCAATGGAGCTTCCCCTGAGAAATCAGCCACCTAAGTTATAGCCAATCAAATAACTCCTTGCTTCCCTGCTTCTCCTCTATAAAAGTCTTTCCCTCAGCTCTTGCTGGTGGAGGGCTCCTAACTACTTCTGATTGGGTGCTGTCCAATTTAAGTCAGCTTTGCTCAAAACAATTAAAATTTTTTACGCGCCTCTGCTGCTCTTTTAGCAGTTCTGGTGTCAGAAGAGGAATCTGGAAACCTCAGTGGCCCCCCAGGAGCAAAAGCGATGAGCAGGCACAGGTACCCAGTCAGCCCATGGTGCTCACTAATTTTCTCTACATCTGGAAGTCCCGCTCAGGTAGCCCAGCTCCACAGCTTTTGCATCATGAGCTCTGAGACTTTATTTGAGCATTTCTTTCACCAGACTGGGTCCAGAGGCAGACTGGGTGCAAGTTAAAACCGACTGGGTCCATTGGGAAGCCTAGCCTCAGGTAAAGTTTTGTGTTTTTGTTTTCTTAAAAAAAAAAGGAAAAAGGAGGGGCGCCTGGGTGGCTCAGTTGGTTAAGCATCCGGCTTCGGCTCAGGTCACGATCTCACGGTTCGTGGGTTCGAGCCCCGCATCGGGCTCTGTGCCAACAGCTCGGAGCCTGGAGCTTCAGGTTCTGTATCTCCCTCTCTCTCTCTGACCCTCCCCTGTTCACGCTGTTTCTCTCTCTCTCCCTCTCTCTCTCTCTCCTCTCTCTCTCTCTCAGAAATAAATAAAACATTAAACATTTTTAAAAAAAGGAAATCAGTTCCTTCAAATGCAAAGAGTCTGGGACTCATCCATGTGGGCCTAACATGTCTAACTTTATGTCTGAAAATTAGAGGCTCAGACCTGTGTTTGAACAAATGGGCTAATTTACCGAACATAAGCTTGAGTTACTGTTGCCACAGTGGAAAACTTTTAACCTGGACAAGCTTATCCATTGATCAGATGGCTTGGAGAAAAAGCATTCTCAGCCAAGAACTCAGAAATGTGGAGAGAAAATTATTTTTCTTCCCCTACAGCCCCTGGCAGTGCAGATGGGACCACAGAGGTACACCAGTTACTCTGGAACCTGCAAATGGGAGCCTGGGAAAATTAGCAAAAACTAGTGGAGCGTGAGAATTTTTCATAAAGCCAGCTTCCTGGGTCTTTATCTGTAGGGCCCAGTCAAGAGAAGGAGGTAAGACTTCACATGGTCTTTACTGTTCCAGATAAAGACTGGTGTGCATTTGGTTTTGGAGTAACCCATTGGTAGTCGATCTTTTCTCTCCCAGGGGCAGCCATCGCTTTCTTCTTGGTCTCATTTTGTGTCCTGAGAACCAGCTTGGCTTTCTGTCTGCCTGGGGCAGGGAGGTTATTTGTTCTTGCGTGTGAAGGCTGCTCACCCATCACGTTGGGGATCCCGAGAATATGATTTTCAGTTTAGCACCCTACTGACCGCTGGCAGCTCCCATGGGAATTGCCTAAGTCTTTCTTTCCTCTGGTTATCTTTACAACAGGTTCTGGATCTTGGCAGGGCTGTGTCTTTTGCACCCAAATTGGAGACACCTCTTGTGTCTGTAGCTAAGCCATAAAAGACTTCATTGGTTTTGATCTCAGTTCACTTCATAAGCATTCTTTTGATTTAAAATAAAAAATAAAAAAAAAGGGTTCCAGAATCCCAGGAATATTTATTGTTTGTTCAGGTTACAACCTGATAATAAAATATCTGAAAGGATTGTTTTTAATGAGTTTTATGGTCAGAAGCTGGTCAAATTGGAAATTGATATTCAGAATGTAATAGGGCCTTCTCACCTAAGATAAAATGGAACAGAAATTTTCTGACTTCCGTCTTAGTTGGAAATCTTCTCCTTAGTGTAAAGATGCAAATGGAAGATACTGTAGTTAGATGGACCGATGAGCCCTTCTATATCATTTACATCTGAACCCCCACCCCCTTCTTTAAAGGAATTAAAAGCAAACTGCAGTGATCTTACAAATGAAGTCTTGTTCAAAGCCCACTTGTTACTTTTATTAATCTCCAAGCCCTCACTGTTTATATCAAAATACTTGCAGATATTCTAAAAGATCAAAACACTGGAAACAGTACTTCTTGGAGATGACATGTCTTTTCTCTCTGCCTTTGAGATGTAAATGTTCTACCTGGTTTTCTGTAGGGACCAGAGTGATATCGTTGGGTGACATGCAGACTTGCAGGTGATCGTTTTTACTTGGAAAAAAAGCTATTTGGAAACTAAGCGAATGAAAAATCCTTAAGGACTTCTCCACAACTAGTAGTAAAAAGTCTAAGCCATCTAAGCAGGTAAGCTTAACTCATCCCATCTGCCAGAAACACAATTTGGGCCCAACTCTTCCTTTGTAAACTAGCAAGTTATATATTTATTACATCCTTTCATGGCTAAAATTTTAAAATAAAAGCTAAAAATCTTTCTTTTTAATCTGTCTATATGTTTATGTATGTCATAGATGTATTACTATCATATTGTCAGATGATATCATATTTTCATTTGTAAAAGAGTTCTATTTAATTGGTAAAGAAAATTAAGTGCTCATATAAGTTAAGTGTTCTCTCAGAATTATGGAAGCTAACCCAAATGGTTTTCAGGTTGACATCATCTAGGGAAGTCTCTGGTAAGTAAAAGCTACTGTAAGTTTTGTTGGTTTAGTTAAAATAGGCACATCTTCAGAATTGTCAACATTAAATATAATGCACACGTACAAATTTTATTCTCCCTGGGTTTACAAAAAAATCTCATAAGCTTCTATTATCTGTTATAAAATTTGTCACTGAAAAAAATTAAGATGATGGTTAGCTGTTTAATGTAGTGAAATTTTCATGAGTTAGCTAAGTTATAATAGTTAGGAACAGATAAATTAACTATAAAAAAACAAACAATCCACTTAAAAAATGGGCAGAGAATCTGAATAGAGTTTTCTCAGAGAAGACATACAGAAAGCCAGCAGGCACGTGAAAAGATCCTCAACACCATTACTCGTCAGGGAAATGCAAATTAAAACCACAATAAGATATAACTTACACATGTCAAAATGGCTGAAATCAAAAGTACAAGAAATAAAAAGTATTAGCAAGAACCCGGAGAAAAAGAAATCCTCTTGCACTGTTGGTGGGAATGTAAAATGGTGCAGCCATTGTGAAAAATGGTATGGAGGTCCCTCAAAACATTAAAAATAGAATTCATATGATCCAATAATCTACTCCTGGGTATTTATCCAAGGAAAACGAGAACACTAATTTGAAAAGATATGTGCATCCCTGTATGTTTTGCCACATTATTTACATTAGCCAAGGTATGGAAGCAACCCAGTTTCCATTGGTAGATGAATGAGTAAGTAAGTTACACACACACACACACACACACACACACACACACACACACACAAACAAAGAGAGAGGAATATTATACAGCCATGAAAAAGGAAAGGATGAGATCATACCATTTGCAGCAACATGGAGGGTATTATGTTAAGTAAAATAAGTCAGACTGAGAAAGCCAAATACCATATTATTCCATCCATATGTGGAATCTAAGAAAAAAGCAAACAAATAATTAAGAAACAGAATCAGACCTATAACTACACAGAACAAACTGATCACCCCTAACTCTACCCCAAATTGGTTACCAAAGGGGTCAGGGGAAAAAGGATGTAGAAAATGGATTAAAGGGATTGGGATATACAAGCTACCAGTTATGGAATAAAGAAGTCACATAAATAACAGGTGTAACATAAAAAAAATAAATTTAATAAATTCTATGGAAAACATTTTTTTAAAAGAACCTATAAATGTATGTAAACAAGATAAAAGCTTATAAATGAGCTTTTCAACAATAATTGTGTTGTATGTTATGCCACCTTCAAAAGAGTTGCCAAATTTCTTTGGTAACTTGAACCCTTAAAATTATACTAAGTTAGGTTCAATGATGGATATTGATTGAATAGCTCGTTCATTTCTAAATAAGATAAAACACTAAAACATTAATCACTAAACATGGACTTATCTACTTTTGGCTTTTTCTTATAGAGGAACTGAAGATACTTGGGTCTGTTAGTAAACATATCTATGCCACATTGAAAACTTGACTAAGAAGGGCATACTTTCAGAAATTATGGGATGTACTGATAAATTTGCCAACCCACCGAATGCTGGTGAAACACAATTGCTCATTTCTTAGTTTTCACTAGAAACTAAAGTTTCTAATGGTTAAGAATTCTAATCAATAGGGGCATCTGGGTGGCTCAGTTGGTTAAGCATCTGACTTCAGCTCAGGTCATGATCTCACAATTCATGAGTTCAAGCCCCACATCAGGTTCTGTGCTGACAGCTCACAGCCCGGAGCCTGCTTCCGATTTTGTCTCCTTCTTTCTCTGCCCCTCCCCCACTCATACTCTGTGTCTCTCAAAAATAAATAAACATTGAAAAAAGTTTTAAAGAATTCTAATCAACATATGTAATTAAAACTACTAGACATAATAAGGATGAAAGGTAACAACTGTGTATGAAAAGGGGGTAAGGTAAGTCAGATGTGTTTTTGAATAAGGAAATATATGGAAGATATGTTCTGGTTGAGGGAAAAGGAGAGTAATTTTGACCTAAATAAGAATGGTTGTTCCAGAATGAAAAAGAGAAAAATTCAGGGCAAAACCTGAATAGATACACAACGTTGCAGAGAGTTTCTGGAAAACGACTCAGAAAAGAATGGATTTATTTAAGTTTGGAGTCTAAATGTCCAAAGCACACTGGTACAAAATTAAAATTTGATTTTTCTCTCTGTTAAAAATAGAGAGATTTCTTGGCCTATCGGTCTGCTCTTGATGAGGTATCATGAAAAGTTTTTCTTTACATTTTGGGTGATCTGCCTGGAAAGCAAAGGTTTTGTGCCTTGTCAGAACAATTTCCTGTGCTTCCTTTGTTTTTACCGGGTCTTTGATTACTTGGGAAAACTCGTCTTCTCAGTATTTTTTAAAAATAAGTGTATTTATTTATTCCTAGAGACAACCGCACGCACACAAAAGACAGAGGGGAGAGGGAGGCAGAGAGAGAGGGAGAGGCAGAATCCCAAGCAAGCTCCATGCTGTCAGCACAGAGCCCGACGCGGGACTCGAACCCACAAACCATGAGATGGTGACCTGAGCTGAGGCCAAGAGTGGGATGCTTAACCGACTGAGCCTCCCAGGTGCCCCACTAGTCTTCTCAGTATTAAAAGAGCTCAGTTTTGTTCATAACCATGTAATCTTCTTTATTTGCCTTTACAATCTTCTATTGTCACTTCAGTGAAATAGATAATTAAGCATTATTGCACAATGATCTGTGATCTTATTTAATCAAGTGTTCAAACTTTTTGACATTTTGACAACTTCCTAAAAATAAAAGTCTAATTGGAGCTCTTTGACCTCAAACTAACTTTGAGTTTTGTCAAAGGTCCCTGGAAAATCTCAACGGATTTGTCTTACACCCTGTAAAGGAGATGTTACACTAATTAGGTATATTTGTCATGTTAAATTACATGGGAAGCCTTGTCAAATAAGAAGCGATGATAAACCTTCTGAAGCGGTATGTGCATGGACATTTGGTACTAATAAAGGCATTCCAGAAACTGAAGTTCATAGTAACTTGGCAGTACCCTCGATGACTAATTATTATCTTAAATTGTTGTATGCCACAGAAATCACAGAATTTTCTTATCCAATGAACTCTCATTAGATCTTCAGCCACGGCCATTTATTTAAGTCTTTTTGTTCTCTGCCAACAGCTATTGCTTTACTTTGCAAAAGTTCTTCGTCTCCAGAGAGATTCATGGAAAGATCCTGACAAGTACTCTAGCATACAGGTTTCTGATGACTTTGAGATTACACCACTGAGCAACCGGGTAAGAATTTCCAGAACTCTAATGGAAAGGCCGTATTCAAGCAGAACAAGAACTAATAACAGGAGATTGAATGAACTGATGAAGATGACTATAATTTTTAAAGACTCTTCATTGGAAACATAGCTGGTTCTTTAATGTGTTGATTCTGTAGGTTTAAGGAAACCATTTTCTCTTTTCTCTTAAGCCATCTATGATTTACAGCAGCTTGGTACAATATACCTTTGAAACAAAATTGAAACTTTTACTTTTTCTCTCTACCTGATCCCTCCAGAAACTTATTGAGTATTCTTATTTTCACAGCAATATGGTTCTTTGCATATGTTCGGTAGGAATCTGTTTTTCTTATAACAGGATACAATTAGAAATATTGCTTATATTACTAAGGCTTTGACTAGAATGCCATCTTTAAGAATGGTGTGCATATAAACAGATGTGCCTAGACAGTTTTAAGGAGCTACAGTAGACTTTCTGGAACTGATAAACCTCTTAGGAAAACTGCCTGGGATCTTGCTTACTGGGTTCCAAGCTTTACCAGGTGAGTAATAAAGGTCACTTCCCAGCAAGCCCAGGGGATCTGAAAAAAAGAGGAATTCACCCAAATATACGGATATTCTAGGAAAAATCTAATGGCTTGGCTCCTTAGCCTTGAGATGCCTTTTAAAAGTCCAATCTTGAATTCCTTATGAAAAGTTCCACCAAACTTACCTTAAAAAAGGCCTATGTGGTCAAGTCACTATTCTTGTTTCTCTTCCGTAAATGAAATGAGACTTATTCTGCAAGCAAAGTTAAACTTGCTTTGATTCGCCTTGGTAGAAATGGGTGTAACTACAGAGAGAAAATTTGTATGTCAGTGGGAAACTACAGAGCACACCTTTGTGGGTATTAAATTCCAGTCCCGTTCCCTGTCGTTGAGATTTTGTTATATGCTTGTAAACTGGACTGGATGCTGATTTCTTCCGGTTTTCTCAAATATCTGGGTGTGACTCCTCAAAGCAGTATTTCCAATATTTCCAATTTTCTGACGTGAGTCACCAAGAACGAGGACTGCCCTTGAACCTTGTAGGAAAGGGCCAAACCCGGGATGCTACCCAGCTGGCACATTCCAAGGCCAAACTCCAGGGCCTTGACGCTTGGGTCCACATCTCCCAATTAAAAAGGCTTTTCTCGACTCTTGGAACTACACACCAGCTGGAGATCTAAAATTAAAATTGACTAGGGAGGTTTCTCCCCAGAAGCAGACAACACTTTGAAGTGGACAGCCCTCCCAAGATCAGAGATCAGGATCCTTATCTCCAATATGAAACCTCTATTCCTTTTGCTCTCTGCTTCTTCTCTCTGCTAATGCATGGAAAGACATTGTTCCTTTGCCTGGCAACTACTGCTGACTAAACAGCTAAGGACATAGCTGCACAAAGAAGTCCCTAGGCTCTCTTGCTTAGGTGGTTTTAGATCACAGAATTGCTTTAGATTATTTATTGACTGAACAAGGAGGAGATTGTGCCATAGCAAATGTGTCCTGCTTTACCTGGATCAATGTCCCTGGCACTGTAGCAAATACAACACGTTGGAAAATAGTTCACTTGGCCAAAATAGGTTGGTGCCCCTTTGGGTACATTCTCTGATTTATTTGACGCCAGCTGGTTTGGTTCATGGGCGCCCTGACTAACGCACATACTTCAGTCTCTTGTCTTCATTCTCCTGAGAGTCGTCAGCATAATCTCCCTGGCGTGTTGTGTTCTCTCAGGGGTCTTAAGTACATGGTCATGGCCATCAGCAGTACGTCAGATGGTACGGCAGATGGTGCTATGCTTGGAGAAAGAGAAACAAGATGAACAGTGAGATGGACAGAAAAAACAATTCTTCCATGGACCTGACATCGTAACCTACGACTTTCATGATGAGACCAGAACAACTTCACCCTGATGGTGACCGAGAATGTCACTAATACCAAATCCTTGGTCAATCTCTCACGTGTGAGGGGATGACCAAAAGGGGGCAATTGTTAAATTAATCAGAGAAGGAGGCCATTAGACTGAGGTGGCTTGATGACTTAGGAACATATGTAAACAAACTAAACCCTAAGCCCGAAATGCCTGAAGGTTAAGAGATCAAAACCTAAGGACAGTCAGTCACAAATAGCCGACCAAGCCTTCACAAATAAGACGAATACTTGCACTATAGTCAATCAAATAGTTTCCTTCCTTTGCCTCTTCTCTAGAAAAGTCTTCCCATCAGCTCCTGTCATTGAAGGGCCTTTAACTACTTGTGGTTTGGTACTGCCCAATTTTAATCAATTTTTGCCGAAATCAACTCTTAAAATTTTTAAAATGCTTCATTTTCATTTTTAACAAGACTCATCTCTGACTGGTCCCAACCCCCCTGCACCCATTTTCTAAGTGCCTCATTTTGGAATCTTTTCTGTGAACTCTCTTGGTGGATGTTTAGATCGTGAGATGGCATAAGAATTAAGCATAGGAACCAAACAAAGAATTAAGCTAAATACATCTCTGGCAACACGAAGAAAGTAGTTTGTGCCGCAATGATTCATAGATGGTTTATCTGACTTCCTTGGAAGGCAGACGCATTGGCGATTATTGATAGAAGAGGAAAGTGGGCAGGTTGACAGAGGAAAGCAATGAGGGAAAGGAGCTTAAGAATGGCTTACTCAGAAGTCTGCAGGAACAAGGGACGAAATGCAAAATGCCCCCAGACAGTTTCAAGCAAGTCGGAAGCAGTTCCTAAAGTGAGCCAAGAAAAATGAAGGGCATGTGGGAAAGAAAACGATCAAGCGTGCAGGAGGAAAATGAGGCTCAGCAGCCATGGGTTTGACCTGAGGACACCTCTAAGTATCCACTTGGTAACCTTACTCTTAATGAGTATAGCTCAAAGTTTATGTTCATTAGAGCAGCGAGATGGTTTCACAGACACAATTGCATTGACAGAGGGTGTTATTTCAGTAGATCCATTACATCATTTTCCAAAAACAACAGTCCAGTACAATGCTGAGATATGAAGTTTTCCAGAAGACCCTGTTTTTCAGCAGGACGGCATCCCCCGGTACTGTAGTAAGCTAAGCACTGTAATCTTTGACTGGAATTACCTGGACCACATGCTGTGGCTACCTTGAAAAGGAAAGACGCTGACAGCATGGAAATGCCTCAGTTTCCCCCCTCTTGAGCACTTACGTCCTCTCCACCTTTGATGCTACAAAGAAGAAATCACTGGGGCGCCTGGGTGGCTTAGTCGGTTAAGCGTCCGACTTTCGCTTAGGTCATGATCTCACGGTTCGTGGGTTCGAGCCCCGCGTCGGGCTCTGTGCTGACTGCCAGCTCGGAGCCTGGAGCCTGTTTCAGTCTGTGACTCCCCCCTCTCTCTGACCCTCCCCTGCTCATGCTGTCTCTCTCTCTGTCTCCTAGAAATAAATAAAACATTTAAAAAAAAAATCACTAATATCCACTGGCACTGTGAAATTTTCTTAGCCTCTAAATTGGTTCTCTTTACTCTTCCCATTAAGGGGTGCCTGGGTGGCTCAGTCAGTTGAGTGTCCAACTTCGGCTCAGGTCATGATCTCACTGTTCATTAGTTCGAGCCCCACATCAGGCTCTGTGCCGACAGCTCAGAGCCTGGAGCCTGCTTTGGATTCTGTGTCTCCTTCTCTCTCTGCCCCTCCCCACTTGCTCTCTCTCTAGAGCTCTCTCTCAAAAATAAATAAACATTAAAGAAATTTTTATTTTCAAAACCTCCACACCATCAGTCACCTTCCAAAGTCCACATTGCTGGGAATTATTTGGAGGACGAGAGTTCCCAGGACAAAGTTTCACACTTTATGTCAACAGAGCCTCATTTCTATTATTTTCCATTTAGCCATGAGCAATTAAGCAGGAAACACAAATGTGACATATATTTGTGATGACTTTGCATGTCCTCTGACACAAACTTCATTCTCTCTGGGATCAGCAGAACCCTTACGGGCGGCCACAGATATCTGTGTCACACCTCTCTAGTTTTGCACGGACAACTCATTTATCAACCCGATAAAACACACCTTCTGCCAGCAGAAGGCGGGGGTCTCAATCCTAAATTAATTTTCTTGTCTAAAACAAATTTCTAAAGGATGCTTGTTGGTGTGAGAGATCTTACCTGCTCTTTGCCGCATCTTCTTGGGGCATTATTGCTGCACATGTGGGTGAGAAAGGGCTTAAGGAAGGGCAGTTTTTCCTTCTCACTTCCGGCCTAAAGACGCCCTGTAGAGAACTGCGACCTTTGTGTCACTTGAGATTTGGAAGAAGAAGAAAGAAGTCAAGCGGATGTGAGAAGAGATTGAAAGAGGGGAAAAAGAAAAGTAGGAAGACACCAGAGAAATTAGTTTCTGCTGCAGTAGTGGAGGGCATCTATAAATCTTGCAATAACCTAGATACAACTGGAAGTCAGCTACCTTCAGACAGAAAGAACATAGAACGGTTCAGAGCTTATAGGAATATCTTTAGGAAAGAGATCGCCTTGTCCTTGTGCTCATTAACTCTTTACCCGACTCCTGATATCAATATGACCAAACCGAAAACAAGTCTATTCAGAGCAGGCGATGAGGGAATTGACCAGCAGAGACAGAATGAGTAACTAAGAAACACAGCTCATTGGAGGAATGAGTGTGGAGGCAGAATAGTAACCAAGGGACTACAAAGAGTTCAGACCCATTGGCGAGATTACCCTGCCCGTGAGGAGAGATGGAGGGTATTATAACCAACGGAACTCAGGGCTCGCTGTGTTTTTGGCAGGTCCAACCCTGTGGTGGAATGGATTAGGTTGATCCTTTCAAACTTTCCCTTCAGATTATTCTTCTTTGTTTGATTCCGCGCTCAGCCAAAATCTCACTTGGATTATGCCCTTTCTTCCTATGAAACTCAGCCCACGGAGTCACTGTGCACTGACCCCACAAGTGTGGAACACGGAAATGCTTATAGGATCACTTGCACTATAAATCACTAGGTGGGCACCCCCTTTGTATTGCTGCTATTACAGTGAGATAAATAATACATGCATGGAGTCCTATAGATTACAGGAATACCTCTGTCCATAACATTCTGTGTGCATAATTTCATAAATTCCTCACAACAATTCTGAGAGAAGATCGTGCTCCATTTTACAGATGAGGAAATCGGGACCCAGAGAGGTCGAGAGCTTTCCCTAAGTCACACAGTGGTGCAGCCAGGAATTAAATGCACCAGGCTGCCTTCCTCCAAAGCCCATGTGCTCACTGACTCCTTTATTCCAATGGCTATTTCTTTTTTTCTTTAAAAATGTGTCTTTAGTTACAGAATGGCATCATTGAAGCCAGTGGCTTGTGGTCAACCTAACAGGCTAAACCGCTCCATACCAAAGGGATGCTGTGGTCCTTGGTCTTTGGGTGTAACTGCACTGCCGTTCCATAGTGCCGGCCATGGCTCACTGCGGCTGAGACTATGCTGCCAGTGAAACAGAGCGAGGCTGCCTGGTCTCTGTGCACGTTAGGTGTAGGTCAGTATGCAAAGAGCGATATCGTTTTATACTAGGGCCATGGGTCTGTCATTTTCACCTCAGTTTCAGCCCATAATTTAATCGCCGTCATGAACTTTTTTTTCTTTACCTCTACTTTGAATATAACTGCTCTCCCGTGGAATTTCGGAGTCTGCTGCTCTTCAATAAACATTTATCCTCACTTAAAATTCTCCCAACCTCCTGTGCCCCTTATAGACAACTCTACCCTCATTTTCACGTGACTCAGAACGATGCTACACTCTTTTTATAGATCCAACTGGCCGGGACCTCTAAGTTTATACTGTATTATGCAAATATAACCCCAGGGCCTGACGTGTTTTGTGCACCCCCAAATGAATGGGTAAGTTTCCAAAAACTGTGTTGCTATGACACAACTCCAAAGCAGACATCTCTCAGACATGAATAACTAAGGCCAGAGAGCCTGCCTCTTCCCAGAAACAGAAGTTGAACGCTGGGAAGGATTTTATAGGTAAGGAAACAGAACCACAGAAACCATTTAATTTGGCCCCCTCATTAGCTAGTGTATAGCTGAGTACATAGAACATACTCAATCATATTTTTTTTTAAACGTTTTATTTCTGGGAGAGAGGGAGAGAGAGACAACACGAGCAGGGGAGGGTCAGAGAGAGAGGGAGTCACAGACTGAAACAGGCTCCAGGCTCTGAGCGGGCAGTCAGCACAGAGCCCGACGCGGGGCTCGAACCCACGAACCGCGAGATCATGACCTAAGCGAAAGTCGGACGCTTAACCGACTAAGCCACCCAGGCGCCCCTCAATCATATTTTTTTATATGGACAGAGAGACAGAGGCAGAGAGAGGGAGAGAGAGAATCCCAAGCAGGTTCCGTGCTGACAGCACAGAGTCCAATGCGGGGCTTGATCCCACGAGCCAGGAGATCATGACCTGAGCCAAAACGAAGAGTTGGATGTTTAACCAGCTGAACCACCCAGGCGCCCCTAAACACATATTTACTGAATGAGTAAGTGAATGAAAGAATGAGTAATAAATGCATGATTGACCACTGCCTCTATCTTCTGCTTCTCAAATATAATGCAGATAGCGTCTCTTCCTGCTCACAACCATCCAGTGGCTTTCCATGGTATCAACTGGAAATGCCTTACCACAACCAGCCCTTGTGACCCCGACCTGCCCTTCAGACCCAGCCCCCTAACCCTGTCTTCCTTAACCATCACCCCGCTTTCCCTGCCCTGATGTTCCTCAGAGAGGCCAGCGCATTCCCATCACAGGCTCTTTTTGTGTGTCAGTCGTTCTGCCTGGAAATATCTTTCTCAGAGCTTCACGAGGCCCACTATTTTACTTCATCAGGTCTCTGCTCAGTGGTGCTCCTTCAGTTAGGTGTAATGTCTGTCTGTCTCCCCTTCTCAGATCAAAGGCTCTTGATAGCCACATTTCTAGCACCTGTGCATGTACCCAGTACATGGGACGCCATGAATGCTCAGGCCGTATCTGTTGCATAAATTAAGGAAACCACATTGTCTCCACAATATAGTATTATGTAAACTTCTGAGGCCGCAGACATTTCAATTTACATATAAGTTAAAAGCAGTACAAAACAAAGTGAATCCATCAGATACCAAACACGGAAAAGTGACCACTTATAATTATTGGCTTTTTCGATAAGCCATCTCTTCAGTTGGAGCTATCACCAGATTTACAACTTGAAAATGCACATATTTCTATTTCTACAATTGCATGCATCGCCATGTAGAATAGCTCACATTACATGTAGAGAGTAATGACTGGTAAATTTCAAACCTACCTGCCATTTTTAAAAATTGTGGTAAGAACATTTAAAATGAGATCTACCCACTTAACAGATTTTTAGATATATGATACTAAAAATTATCTCGGGCTGCCATGTTGTAAACAGATCTTTAGAACTTATTCATCTTGTGTAATGGAAACTTTATACCAGTTGAAAAGCAACCCCCAGTTTTCCTCTCCCCCCAGCCCATCCTCAGGAAAGCATCATTCTACTCTCTGCTTGTATGAATTTGACTATTTTAGATATTACTTGTAAGTGGAAACATGCAATATTCGTCCTTCTGTGACTGGCTTATTCCATTTAGCATAATGTCCTCTGGGCTCATTTATACTGCTGTATATATCAGGATTTCCTCTTATTTTTAAAGCTGAATAATATTCCATCTTCTCTGTCTCTCTCTCTTTCTCTCAGACACACACACACACACACACACACACACACACACACCGTATCTTCTTTATCCACACATCTATTAATGAGCAATTAGAAACAGCATAATTGTATCTATGTTTTGGCTGTTGTGTATAATGATGCTGTGAACATGGGGGTGCAGATATGTTTTTGAGATAGGGGTTTTGTATCTTTCAGGTGTACAACAAGAAGTAGCATTGCTGGATCATATGCTAGCTCTATTTTGCTATTTTGGGGCATTATGTTTCATGGTTGTGCTAATTTCCGTTCCCACCAACAGTGCAGAGGGATGCCAATTTCTCCACGAACTCACCACCACTTGTTATCTCCTGTATTTTTTTAAATTCTTTTCAGTTAGAATGAGAGAGAAAGAGCACACACAAGTTGGGGGAGGGCAGAAGGAGAGAGAGAGAGAGAGAGAGACTGAGAATCTTAAGCAGGCTCCATGTTCAGAGTGGAGCCCGACACGGGGCTCGATCCCATGACTCCAGGATCATGATGAGAGCTGAATCCAAGAGCTGGACGCTCAACCGACTGAGCCACCCAGGCTTCCCATGTTATCTCTTGTCTTATTGACACTAGTCATTCTAACAGGTGTGAGATGACACCTCGCTGGAGTCTTGATTTTCATTTCCCAGATGATTACTGATGTTGAGCATCTCTGCATGCATTCTTTGGCTATTATCCTTGGCTCTGTGGCTCCCACAGTTTTCCACTGGTTATAAAGGAAAACCAATCTCCGTTTGTTAAAGTCACAGGACTTTTCTCGTCTAGTTGGCTTTGGCCCCTACATTTGGGAACATTTGCTCAGAATGAATTTATTTAATTGGTGTTATTCAGACGTCGATGCAGAGCTGGCTTCCCCCTGTGCATTCTGCTAATCACTCCTGGGCTCCGCAACGAGGAAGGCACAACTTGCATCCAGAAGGGTCCACGTGCAGGAAAGATCGAGGCCGGAATGAGAGCGGGAAGCGGAACAGCACACACATGTTAAGTGGGGTTTCCCTTGGTTGCCTCAGGCCTCTATTTCCTCACCTGGCACCGAGCCCATCCCATGCCTGAGGACCAGCTCCCAGGACAGCCCACTTCCGAAAAAGACGGAGGCAGAGAACGAGGCCGTGACATTCTCCCGGAGACTCGTCACTTCGTCTCTTATTTCTAAAGCAGTCCGGCCACCATCCCTCTTTGGAGGCTCGGCAAGGCAGCGGGCCTCTGAGGACCCCACACCCTGCTGGCTCCCATGTTAGGTGGGGACTCCCCCAAACCTGCAGGGCGGCTTTGAGGCCTGAGTGTCCCCTGCCCTGCCCTCTCCCGTGGGCCGATGCAGCTGCAACTGGTTACTTGTTGGCCTGGAGCCGGGACCTACCCTGGGCATAGCCAGTGCCCTCCCTGAAACCATGGAGATGTTCTGATCCCAGATTTGTTTTTCTTCTTCTTGTGGCTTTTCCAAAGAGGGAAGCCTAAGGTTACTTAGGCCTTCTGGATATAAGAAACAAACCAAAAAAGTCATTCCCTGATTCCCTAGGTTGCATCTTAAGAGATGGAGGAGTAGGGTAGCTCTCCGGCATGAGGAAGGAAGGCTCCTGTGCCCATCAGGGCCATCCCAGGAAGAGGGGCTGTGGGCCAGGAGGTGTCCCTGTGGCTGCTCTGCCTGGTACAGGACGGGGGTCAGCCGCACCTGGGTTCCCGGCCTGGTGCTGCCTGACCCCGGGCATCACTCTCCTTTGTGGGGTACAAGTGAAAGAAAGCTTTTCTCACAGTGGATTTAATGAATTCATGCCTGTAAAGTGCCCAGAGCAGCAATGGGCACACAGCCTGTGCTCTGTGACTATTAATTATTGACATTATATGGTTTGGGCCATTCCTGTGGTTTCCAGAAACAAAACTCTGAAGATTCGGTAGTTCAAAAACTAGCATGTAAGTTACTCAGAATTTCCAGGACAAAAATAAATCCTGGGTTATCCCTGATTTAGAAAAAAATAGATGTTGGAAAAACAGCTTCTGATTCAAGATGTGGCTCTCTTATTCCTGTCCAAAAATAGGTGGTCATCTAGAGCCTGAAGTGTGACCATTTATTTGTTCATTAAGCTCCTTCCTTATCGATATTTCACTCAAAATGGAACGGGCAATGAGTAGTTAAAAAATGAAAAACACTTGACTATTTGGAACCAACCTTTCCTATAGTGGGTAGTTTTATTTGTGCTTTGCGATCCTCACAGTCATTTACTGACAAAGAGAAAACAGGAAAGAGAGGAAAAAAAGAGGGAAAAAAAGAAGGAAGGAGGAAGGGAAGGAGGGAGAGATCTCGAGTAAAGAATGTCACCCAGAACGCGGTATTTAGCTTAACTGAAATTCAGGGTCTCACTCATATCTCTCTTCAATAAATATTTTAGGATATGAAGTACACAGAAAAGGACAAAAATAAGGAAACAAATATTCCTATCATCACATCCATGGTTAACTGTTAATGTTTCGTCTTATTGGCTTCTAAACATACACACGTAATCATACCAAGCAACGTCCAGGGCTGGCCACGCATTGATCCCCTTCGTCTCGAATACATCCGCACGCGGTCCAGTGGAGAAGCCCTACCTCGTATTAACTTTCAGACACATGTACTAACACGCATATCCATGAACAACTTAGAGTATTTTTGTGTGTATTTTTAAGCTTCATGAATAATATTATGTTGTATGTACAATTGGGCAACTGACTTTTTGTTTTTCACTGAACATCATGGGTTGATCTAGCCTCGATATAAATAGCTTAAATTTATTTCTTTCAGCTGCTGTGTATCAACCCACATGAATACATCACATTTTGTTTTCCTATTTCCATCCAGAGTAACATTATTATAAATCATGTAAAGTGAACATCACTTTACACATTTCGTGCTTGTCGTCGAGAATTTCTTTAGATTATGCAATTAGGAGTTGAATTGCTGTACTCATTTTTATTGGATGATGAAAAAATTTTCGCCAAATCACCTATGCCAATTTAAATGAGATGCATTGCAGATCACCCGCAAAGTGGAATAACAAAAGGAGAATTGTCAGTTGTCACCAAAAGCACACAGGCACTTCCTTTTCGCCCCAGTGACCCCACTTCTGAGAATTTGTCCTCCAGGTACCCCTGCACTCGCTTCATGGTGCTCGAGCAAGATTGTTAACTACAGCATTGACAATGACATCAAATGACTTGATGGGGAATCTGCCCAATGATCCATCTACCGGAGACAGGTTAAATGAATTTGACGTATATACAAAGCTGAATACCATACAGCTACAAAGCCAGAGTAGCTTTTGTGTACTCACATTGGAAAATGTCTCTAGGATACACGAAGACCAAGTGCAGAAATAGTGTATGTTAGTTTTGGTGTGCGAAAGAGGGAAATAAGAGCATGCAATCTTATTTACGGGCTTCTGCATACAGAATTTTAAAAAATCTTAACATTTATTTATTTTTGAGAGGGAGATGGACAGAGCACGAGTGGGGGAGGGTCAGAGAGAGAGGGAAACAAAGAATCCAAAGCAGGGTCACAGGGCTTGACTCTGAGCCTGAACCTACCAACCGTGAGATTATGACCTGAGCTGAAGTCAGAATTTTAACCGACTGAGCCACCCAGGTGCGCCACCCCCCCAATTTTTTTTAAATAAGTAGACTAATAAAAGTGGTTAGCTGAAGTTGGGAATGAAGTTGGTGTGAAATAAGTCAGGGGTCAGAGATGGGAGCAAGATTTCTGTATTATATTAATTCATATTATATTATGTTAATTTATATTATACTATATTAATTTATTTAAGAGAGAGAGGGTGCAGGGAAGGGAGAGGGGCAGAGAGAGAAAGACAGAATCCCCCAAGCAGGTTCCATGCCCAACACGGAGCCCGATGTGGGGCTCGATGTTACAACTGGGAGATCATGACTTGAGTGGAAACCAAGAGTTGGTGGTTCAACTGACTGAGCCACCTAAGAGCCCCTCAATTATATTTTATGTTGTTTTGATTTTTACACCATGTGAAAGTGCTACTCATTAAAAAAACAAAAAAAACTGCATGGGTGTATACTTTTCCCCATAATCGCCCCCATTCATATTGTTCGGCTTTCAAACTTGGGCATTTTCTCCATTGATCTGCGTTAATTTCTCTGCATTATTCATTAGTGATAATAACAACTCTAAAAAGTACAATCCTGCTGCCACCGCTGGTGATGGTCACGTGGGCCACACTGACACAGCACGCGAGCCCAACACACTAGCACTGTTGTGACCATTTTAGATGTATTAACTACCTCAATCATCGCATCACAATAGCTTTGAAGTAGTGCCTATAGTTATCTCCATCTTAGAGATGGGGAAGCTAGCAAAGAAACGTGCCCAAAATGATTGTTTTAGCCTAAATTCCTTTTTGACTTATATTAATGTTGCTTATATTATTATTATTAATATTATATTAACACTGTTATAATGCCTTTTGGGGGATAGGTATTTATCTGAGATATATTTTTCCTTGTATTCATGTTCAACCATTTTCTCTTTTTTTTTTTCAAATTTTTTTTAATGTTTTATTTATTTCGAGAGAGAGAGAGAGAGAGAGAGACAGCGTGAGCAGGGGAGGGTCAGAGAGAGAGGGAGTCACAGACCGAAACAGGCTTCAGGCTCTGAGCTGGCAGTCAGCACAGAGCCCGACACGGGGCTTGAACCCACGAACCGCGAGATCATGACCCAAGCGAAAGTCGGACGCCCAACCGACTAAGCCACCCAGGCGCCCCAACCATTTTCTCTTTTTAAAAGAATAGCTTCTAAACACAACTGGATTTTTAAGGAGCCCTTTGCCTTTTAATTGAGACCCCAATTACAGTCATTATGCTTGTTGGTATTTATTGCGGCAATCATATTTTGTGCTTTCCGTTGATGATTTTCTCCTTGTTTTACGTTTTGCATTTGTCGAACTGCTGCTGGATCAATTGCATTTTAATTAAATTTTCTCTATTCCTCCAATCTCCCTTTCCTCCACTTAGGAAAACATGCATTTTCTTTACCACCTACCAATTTCCTTCTAAAGTCTTGTTCTTTGTAAACAGTAAACTATTTTAGGTTTGAAACATTTTTAGTTTTTACTCTTCTATGACTGATGTTTGTATATTACATAATATAAATTATAATTATATTTCCCTTAATGCCTTGAAGCTAGTATTCTATTGCCTTAGGTTACATATTGCTACTGTTGAGAATCATCAATCAATTATTGTTTCTTTGTAAATAATCTTTTCTATTAGCTTTTAGGATTTTCCCTTCACCTCAAGATTATGTCTTTTCACTATATTGATTCTATGGAAAGTTTAGTGTCTGTTTTGTTTTGTTTTGTTGTTTTCTTCCCCTGCGTCTCCTGACGTTCCATGAACGGAAGACATCAGGGCTTATTTTCAGTTCTGGAAGATTCTGAGCCCTTATGTATTTGAACACTGTCTCTCAACTGTTCTCTCTGTCCTTTCTTTCTGAATCTTTACGAAGCTGGAACTGTTTGAGCTCTCTCTCTGTGTCTCATCTTCTACCCATGTTTATCATTTTAATATTTTTTAATCATAGCCTGCAAATTGGGTTTTCATGTGAACGCATGCACAAAAAAGTTGATAGATCTTCTCACCCATTAACAGTCTGTGGTACACGTTGCTTTGGAAATGGGATTGATTTCACGATTTGAATCTTCTTCCCACTAGTATCTTGATTTTTTTTTCTTCAAGTCTAGTTGGGGCTAATTGAGGCGAGTATATGGTAAGTAGCCGGGAAATACTACTAAGCAGGGAGAGTGGGAAACAAAAATGTCCGGATGAAGAAACATCCGTGTAATTGAGTTCATTTGTTCCTGTTTACACACCTCTAACAGCCCCCTTTAAAGGCAATATTGACTGATAAGCACAGGAACCCGATGGGAATTTTCTCTGGGAGCTGGAAGAACTTTGCTAGAAGGCAGATAACTAGGGGCCAATCCCTGGCTCTGCCTCCTCAAGGTCATGGGTGGGAGAGGGTGTTCCACCTTTTTAAGGTCTCATTATCATCTGCATAATGAAAACACTGAAATCAGCCATATTGTGTGCAGAGTGCCCGACCCACAGTGGGTGCTCAATGTCGTCACGATGATCAGGGGCACAGCATGGTTCGACTTGGCCCTAATTGACAGTTACATAGCTATCAAAATGGACAGTAATAGGGGCGCCTGGGTGGCTTAGTTGGTTAAGCGTCCGACTTTCGCTTAGGTCATGATCTCACGGTTCGTGGGTTCGAGCCCCGCGTCAGGCTCTGTGCTGACTGCCAGCTCAGAGCCTGGAGCCTGTTTCAGTCTGTGACTCCCTCTCTCTCTGACCCTCCCCTGCTCACGCTGTCTCTCTCTCTGTCTCCTAGAAATAAATAAACATTTAAAAAAAAAATGGACAGTAATAGGAGTTCCCGGGTGGCTCAGGCAGTTGAGCATCAGACTCTGGATTTCAGCTCAGGTCATGATCTCACGGTTCGTGAATTCGAACCCTGTTTTGGGCTCTGGGGTCACAGTACAGAGCCTGCTTCAGATTCTCTGTCTTCCTTTCTCTTTGTCCCTCCCCCACTCATTCTCTCCCTCCCTCTCTCTGTCTTTTTCTCTCCCTCAAAATAAACATTAACAATTTTTAAAAAGTGGTCAATAATATAAATAAATATGGTATTTTAAATCATACAGTATATTCTCCAAGGAATGTTTCTTGATTCTTCTCCACCTGCACAGAAGTAGAATAAAGAATTAGACTCTGAGGAGAAGGGTGTTGACTACACCCAGTGTGGTAATGATTTGACAACCTATACATATATCAAGTCCTTATATGCTGTGCTCCTGAAACTTACATGTTTGTGTAAGTGTATATATCAAGTGCTACATGTCAATTACATTGCAATGAACGTGTAAACAAAGGAATTATACTCTGACAGCAAGAAAAGAAAATCCTAAAATCCCAGGCACTATAAGAGGTATGATGAGTGACAAAGAAAGGAGGTAGACTTCTCTTTCCTGAAAATCTCTAGAAAGGTTTTAATATTACAGGGACACATTGGGGCCTATGCTGGCTCCCTGAATTTAATTCTTTAGCCTGACTCCTTCCTATCTCTTCAACTATATCACTGTTTTCAGAGCTGGTTTGTTATTTCGTTCCAAGTGTTTGCTTTTGCTGGTATTTTTATTCCACGGTCTCTCTTCGCTTTCCTTCCACTCATCTGATATTAGCAAATAATAGTGGTAATAATAGCAACAATAATCATAATAAAAACAATTGAACTTGGAGCGCCTGGGTGGCTTAGTCGGTTAAGCGTCCGACTTTCGCTTAGGTCATGATCTCGCGGTTCGTGGGTTTGAGCCCCGCATCGGGCTCTGTGCTGACTGCCAGCTCAGAGCCTGGAGCCTATTTCAGAGTCTGTATCTCCCTCTCTCTCTGACCCTCCCCTGCTCACGCTGTCTCTCTCTCTCTCTCTCTCCTAGAAATAAATAAAAATATAAAAAAATAAAAAATAAAAAACAATTGAACAGCTATGATGATAGGATGTTTACTGTGCACTTAACATGTATTATCTGCAATATATCAGCCACAGAGGACAAGTATGAGTCCATCAGATGTGGACGTGTTAAAACAGAAGCTTAGATCGACCAAGTAACTTGTCTGCTGTCATATAGTGGCTGGTAGTAGAATTAGTATTTGAACATACGTTCTTGCTCTAGATGTAAAACTAGTGCCTCTCATAAAATAAAGTAAGAACATCCACTTATTAATTACATTCTCTTCTTTATTGATTCTCTATTCTACAGATAAGGAAACCCAGATCATGCAAGTAATTTACTTATGGTCAAATACTTAGTAACTGGAAGAGTTAAGACTTAACCCACCAGCTCTGCTTTGATTATAATGCTGTATATTTTTTCACTGTATTGGACCTTAACCATCTTTTGAGGTCTAATCTTTTCTAAGGAGCCATCTCAATATTAGAGTCTCTTTTTCAGAAATTTTACAGTCTAGTATGGCCTATTTCTGCTATTGAAAATCATGATTTAGAATTTTCTTTGACATTTCTCTTATGCTCCATAATTTGCAGAGTTTTAAAGAGTCTTACTGAAGCTGGAAATACCTTGAAGACTTCTTTTTGTGTTGCACGGAAGGTCTCTGAGCACAGGGCTAGGAACTCAATTTATTTTTCTGGAAATTGATTAGTTCATTGATTTATTAGTGCTAAATTCCAGCAAAATTGATGATGCCCTCCTCCTAGAGGCTTTTGGATAAGACAAGTGTATTTCTAGATTAATGCATTTTGAATATAACAACTATAATTCTGGATGAAAGGATTTTGAAAAAAATTTTTTAATATTTTTATTTATTTCTGAGAGAGAGAAGGAGAGATCGAGAGCAGGGGAGGGTCAGAGAGAGAGGGAGACACAGAATCTGAAACAGGCTCCAGGTTCTGAGCTAGCTGTCAGCACAGAGCCCGACACAGGGCTCGAGCCCACAAACCGTGAGATCGTGATCTGAGCCGAAGTCAGACGCTTAACCGACTGAGCCCCCCAGGCACCGCGAAAGGGTTTGTATACAGTATATGCCTCGCTAACCTGAAGAGAGGAAGGAGGCTGTTTTTATACGTGAACCAGAGAGAAAACTGCAAGGGGCCTCACTCCTGGTGAGGCAGGGGTCTATGAAATACCAGCTAATGTCTGGGTCAGGACCCATTGTTTATTTATACACACGGTAAGGGCTAGCGTTTTTTTATGAACCTCAATTTGTATAAGCCTCAGTCCTTTGTAAGAACCATCTCATTTTTACCCCACATCAAACCTTTTACATGCCTGTAACCAAAGCCATCATAGGACAAGGGACTTCCTCAAATTCACAGACCTATTAAATCGCCAAGGGGGGATTTGATTCTTGACTCACCTGACCCCAGAACCAAATAGAGCGGCTCTTCTCCACCACCTGCTCTGGGCGGGGTGGGGGGGGGGGTCCACTTGGTGCTTTGTCCGGACTGTGTTAGAGAAGCAAGGAGAATGTGTAGAGGGCAGGTCAGATCGGGGACAGGTTGATGAGCGCACTGTCAGAAAGAGGTGTGAAGGGCCCAGACTCCGAAATCGGGTCTTGGGAAGAGGACCGTGACACTCGGCACAGGGACCACAAGTCGCTCACCTCTGTGAGCCTCTGCAAAGCTTCGCGTCTCCGCATCATCTTCGGGGCCCTTCAGCTTCTGCGTTCCAGCCACCCTGGGGCTCTGGACCTTTGCACCTGTGTTTCTTCGTCCTGAAACCCTTCCGTGTCACACACCCCACACGTGCGCCCCTGCGCACACACGTGCACACGCACACTCGCACACCCCTTACCTAGTTAGCACCTTCTCATCTCTTAGACTCCAGATCAAGGTCACATCTTTGATGAAGCCTCCCCTGGTGACCACCCATAGAGCCCTCACCCCATCCAGTAAAGGTCACGTTCTTCTGCCACCTGGCTTTCCAGGAAAGGGTTGTTTCCTCCAGAGAGGGCCCTAAACTTGCAGCGGAACCGCTATCCGTGTGAGTATTAAATTAATGCTGCTTCTTCGCTGACTAGAATGCAAGCCCCTTGAGAAGAAGACATTAATGTTTTTGCTCTATATTCTATGTCTGCCACCTGCCAGGGTAAAATTGTAGGTGTTCCATAGCTACTTGTTCCACGAATGAATACATAAACGAATGAAATGTTCTACTGACGAGTGAGTGGATTTCAGCATGTTTCTCTCTGGGCTGCACTTTCCAGTGTTCAGAATGGAATTAATACTCTCAAAAGTGCCTGGTACATAAGGGCTCTCTGTAGACATTCTTATTGTTACTATTTCTCTCTTCAGAATTACCTGGTAGCAGAATTCACACTTCTCGTGAGATCTGCATGGCTTTTTCCAGTTTCTCTACCTGTTTCTGTATCTTTTCCTCCTTAACCCTCTCCCATAGCCCACCGATCTTCCCCCCACCCCGTTTTCGGTAGGGTGGGAGATGAGTTAGCAGGACAAAGTGACGGGGGGGGAGCGCATTCCAGGGCTACACGGAATGGGGTCGAGCTCTGAGTTCTGTGATTTGCTGGCCCACAATTTCAGCCTCGTATGCAGGAATCATTACCAAGGCCGCTACTTTTCCCTGTCCAGATCGCAGAGCCTTCTGTGACTGATTTTAAGACTGCTGTCATATTTGAGACAGGAGGAAAAGCCATAGAGGGGCATCATTTTTATTGGCATCTGTGAATTCTTTGGAGACTTTACAGTTGAATTCAAAGCTTCTGTCTGGGCAAGGTGAGGGAGGCCCATATTTAGGCCTGGTCTTCTTGTGTCCTCGTCCCTACTCTCACCCCTTTTTCCTGAACCCAGGCCCTATGCACACACACACACACACACACACGCACGCGCGCACACGCACACAGAGCTTCTAACCATTCCTCCTTCACGAATGTTTGACTGTTCTCCGTCAGTTCTAAGCTTGGATGTCAAGAAACACCATCATCAGCTCACCAGCCTCCCTCCACAGCTGTCATCTCAGTTCGAGACCTCTGGGACAGGATGTCTTAACCCAACAAGATTGTCACGGAGTCCGAGCAAAGCTGTAAAAGGTTATGGACCTAGCAATTTCAATAAATGCTGGTTTTCTTTTGGCACTTTTTGGACATAGACACAAATCTTAGAATCAAGGAATTTTAAGTCGGGAAACAAAAGGTAAGGAAAGCACAGATTTTTCCATTTCTTAACACAGCAAATGACTTTCAAGTAAATTTCAAATATGCATTTGAGACACTTTGTTATTATTGTCTAACATGATACATTTAGGGGGATGCCTTTAAAAAATTTTAATATTTATTGATATTTGACAGACGGAGAGAGAGAGAGAGAGAGAGTGAGCAGCAGGAGGGGGAAGAGAGACAGAGATAGAATGCTAAGCAGGCTCCAGGCTCTGAGCTGCGCGCTGACAGCGCAGAGCCTGACGCGGGGCTCAAACTCATGAGCAGTGAGATCATGACCTGAGCTGAGGTCAGACGCTTAACCAACTGAGCCACCCAAGGGACACCTTGTTTTTTTTTAAACTTGTCTAACACCCCCTTCTGCACCTTTTTGCACATTCTCTTCTTGCTAAAGTATCCTCAAGACGATCCTGGATATACGGATCTGACAGAATGTAAAACATTGAGAGGAAAACCATAACCCTAGTGAGATTGTAAATTTAGGCCCAACTAGGGCTTCACACCAAAATGATAATTCCCACTTGATATATTCTGTTTATTTCCCCATTCTCACCTGCCTGTTTCTTTCTAAAGACACAGAGAGAGAGAGAGAGAGAGAGAGAACCAAAGTTCTTTCTGGCTGTGGCTTCAGTTCTCGCTGCTGCCCTGGAAGGTCTGTGAACACTGGATCAGCTCTGCTGACCGGACGTTTCTGAAATAGTACCGCTATCAGGTAGATGGGATTGTTTGCATAACCACTGGCACCAAAGAGACCCAACAAGTACATTTCATCACACTGACCCTGTCCTCACAGCAGGTTGCTGCGGATAACCTCACGAGAATGGAAGTTGAGAAAGAGCTATTTCAAGGCGTCCAGGGCCTAATCTCTGCTCTGTTCAAAATGCAAGCACGCCGCTTTTTATGCTCACAGCAGTAAAACAAATCTGGGGGATTTTATAATCCCCAGCAAGGGAAGATAGAGGGGAAGGCATGCAAGGGAAATCCCACAAAAATGATCTACAGTTATAAAGAGAAGAAAATGAATAAACACCTAAGGAAGGGAGGAAGGAAGGAAGGAAGGAAGGGAGGAAGGAAGGAAGGGAGGGAGGAAGGGAAGAGAAAGAAAGAAAGAAAGAAAGAAAGAAAGAAAGAAAGAAAGAAAGAAAGAAAGAAAGAAAGAAAGAAAGAAAGAGAAAAAGAAAGAAAGGAAGGAAGAAAGAAAAAAAAATGGAGAAATTTACAGGAAATTCACCCAACCTCAGTTATAGGAGGACAAAAAGTAACTTTTATTTGAAGCACGGACACTCAGGTCTTTGTTAAAGAAAACTAGAGCAACGCCCTGCAGACTTGAAGCCTCCGAAATTATCAGGGAGCTGTTTCCTGGGGATATGCTCACGCGGCCCCGCAGCCTGCTTACTAACGGCAGAATGAGCAGTGCAAATAAATTCTCTGCAACAGATGAGTGTTCCATGCTTTGTTCTAACAACTATGATATTGATGTCATGGAAATTTCAGGAGCTGTCTGATGGGCTCTGCCCAAACTGTGTTGGGTGGCTTCCAGGGCGGACCTTGTCTGTTCTTTCCAAAGCAGAGGGATCTCCTGGCCCTCAAGGCCTCTGTGCATTAACCGACCCGCCGGGACCACAGTCCTCTGTAGACTCTCCCTCCGCCAGCCTGTGGCATAAGCGTATCGCCGGGAGATGGGGGGTGGGGGCCGCAGTCCAGCCGCAAGGACGGGAGGAGTGAGACTTGCTTATCTGACACGGGCTCTCCCGGGGGATAACAGCTGGATGGAGTCCATGGCCTTGGCCTCCCAGATATCTGCTGCGAGTCTGTCTATGACCTTGTGCTCCTTCTGTCCGTTCCCCTCCATCCTCATACTGTGTGTGTGTTGGGGGGTGTGGATCAGAAGAGAATGGGACTCCAAGTGGTTTTCAGAATGTTCCCCTTTCTCTGTTAGTCATTACCAAATGGTTCTCAACGGGCGATTAAACAGTGTGGTAGCTTTGTTATGACTATATAGAGTGATTCCAAACCTATTGAACAATTTTTTATTGTGATTTATTTGTGTTCCCTAATTGAAACAGAATGGTACAGCGTTCCATAATAATGGTCCCAAGCCCTACAGCTCATAATAATGTGCAATGCTACTTTTTTCTTTTATGGGGTCTGGCTATTTAAGTTTGTCCTAACTACTTGTATGTCGGAGTGTGACATTCCAGATTGGATCCCACTGAGAGAGCCCTGCAATGCTCATTTCTAAATCCAATCCTCACAGCCTTGTTATCTTTGTCAGAACAACCTAGTAACTGCTTCCTCAATGTTTTAATTTAGATTTCTGAGATACACGAGGAATTTAGATGTTATCCCCCACCCGCCCCACCTTAAAAATGTGGCAGTGCCTCACTGTTTCTAGGACAAGCTAAAAAGAAACAGATCAAGCAGCAGCGAAGCCCTGAAATGTTATTCTAAGTAGTTTTCAGATTTCAGTCCTTCTGTACAGTAGTTGGGGCTCACTCAGGGATATACTGCTCAAGAAAACAGCCCCAGCTTAGCCAAAGGATTATGATGATGCTCATATAATGATAAACAGGAGGCGGCTAATTGTTTCAATGGTCCCACNCTATTTCTTTTACTATAAATCTTGAATGCAAACTTTTTTTTCGAGGCAAGGCACAATACAATACGTCTTTTCATAAGTATTTTTGGAACATCTCTTGCTGTATGCATTTCAGTTAAAGAGTCCTTTGGGTGGGTTTCAAAGGGGAGACCAACTTATCATAGGGGTGAAAGCTCGAAGCTCTCTGGAGGAGAATCTCTAGTCCTTGCCCAGCCAGATTTCTATGACAAAAGCCATCATGGCAATTCCACCCGATCATGCTTGGACTCTAAAACACCTTTGCTTCCCCCTCCCTTCCATTTTGTCCTTGAGAAAGTCAGGTGTCCATGGTTAGTGTGTCTGGACACTAAACCAGATACCCCATCCAAATTCGGGGAAGACAAGGGCCTATTGTGATGAGATAAATGCTTCCTTTTCAGGCGGCATTTCCAGTTTCACTCTCTTTGTTTTCCAGTCCCCTGCTTTGGTGAGGTCGCTAGCAGCTGACAAACAGAGCCTAAAATTTAAGACAGTCTGCAAAGGTCAAGTCCGCTTTCCTTGCGCTTTTTGCGAAAGAAGAGCCCAGGCATCTTGCCTTGGAAAAGTTGCAAGACAAAACAAAAGAGCCTTAAGCATTTATCCAGTGGAATTCTTTGGCGTCCTCAACAACATCCTTGTATGTCTTGGGTGACTTTGTCACATCAGTGAGCTCCGCTGTCCATAGAATCTTCCACAGAGTTTTGGATTCTGAGACCTCGAGATATGATAAACTAGCGTGTTTGAAATCTTCAAAAAGATAGAGAAGGAAAAAGTGGAGAGCCAAACACACAGAGAGCGGGGTAACAAAAAGCACAACATGATACTTGCTCACTCTCCAACTTCTAAGCGTAGAGCTCCAAGTTAATTTCAGGAGCTAACTGCAAGTGTAACCATTGTGATCTTTGTAGGGAAATCCAATAAAGCTGTCAAAGGGCTTCAGGATTAAGTGCTTTGCGGTTGAGGAGATATCAATTTGTTTGCTTTTGGATTCCTTTCTGCCTTCAGTCTTCCAGATGCCCTTTTCATCCTGAGAAGTTAGCTGTTTTGCATAAATACAGCCCTTCTCTCATTATTTAAGCAAAAGAAAAAGTTATAGTTTCTACACCTTTTGGCAGATAGGATCAGCAGAGAAGAGTATACCCATTATCTCCCTTGAATTTTCTCCTCAGTCTGTAACTGTATCCTTTTAACTTCCCTCCAGAAGGATTTCAGGTTGAGGGCACAGCAACCAGTGTGGGGTGTGTGTGTGTGTGTGTGTGTGCGCGCGCGCGTGCACGCACACGCGCACGCGTGGAGGGTGATGGGTACTTCTTACAATAAGGTTCTCCTCCATCCCTAATTTAATTCTCACCCTGCAAGTAGAATATGTCTGCCTAGAGCTGTAGCAGCCAAAATGGGGACAGGTGCCAGGTCAGAATGGCAGGGATCAAATCCCATGATGCCAAGAAGCAGAGAAAGAAGAGATCTCAAAATCAAAGCCTTTGTTTGGGGCCAACGTTAAGGATTGTGGAAGGAGAAGGGAGTCCTTTTGGGAAAGCACTTTCTTTTTTCTTCCTGCTTAGAAGAAAAGGAGACATGCCAGATCTTTCCATGTTCGCGGAACATGTGGATGCACGTGCTGGCCGCTCGGAGAGAACAGTACACAGGGTCTCCTAATATTCTTATTCCAGGACAGCATCCCATTTGTCTTTCTTCAGGGGCTTTTAAAACCATTAAAGAGAAAAAAATGGAATTCTGTTTTTTTAAATTATTTATGTCAATTTCTATATGGACTCTACTTTTTAAGTCTGTGGCTTTATCCTGTGTCGTGGACACACCGTTCAAACCCTGCCTCCAAAAATCCTCATTATGCATGTCCTATGTGATCATTATATACTGGATATGTAGTCAGCTGTTGAATAGCAAACAAATGTTTTAATCCTAGTGTCTGAGATAGATCGGCGTTAGTTCAGATACTTAAACATGGTGCATGAGACTTACATTTTACTAGAAGGTGGAAATCACAGCCACTGAGATTAGACTATCCAGCCCAACGTCACAAGCAGCCAGACACTAATTATAATGTTGGTGAACGAGTGCCCAGGGTACGTACAACGATTTTTATTTAAATTTAAACTCTTAGAAATGAAACAGCAATACTTTAAGGAAAAGCAATATTCAAGTATGTTTCAAAAAGAAACTCCTTTACTTTTCATCATTCAGTGGTTTCTTGGTTCACCACTCTAGTGGAAATCTCTTGTTCACTTGCCCAGTATCCATTACACTTCTTTTGGTAACACCCTCACTTCCTTGGGGGATAGCTACCCCCACCCCCACCCCCCCCACTTTCTCCACAGCCCTTTCCACCCCTAGCCACTGTGTGGTTTGAGGGAAACGATCTCCCCCTCTGGCTGCCAAGACGGGCTTGTGACCCAGGATTGAGCAAAAAGAGTGTTTATCCCACTGGCCATGGTCATTGGTTCATGAATGAACGTAAAACCCAGTCAAAGCAAGTCAATCCCAGCACAGGGCTCTGCGGGAAAGACTCAAGAACTGACCATAGAAGCGGTTTCGAGCTTTTGGAAGCCATCTTGCCATCAAGAAAGTAGAAGGACTGGAAAGAAGTGGAAAGTTTCAGGATATTTTTTGGAGGTAGAGCCAGCAGAACTTGCTGAGTTGACAGGATATGCTTGAGACTTGGATGTAGGTGATGAAAGGAGCATTGAATATCTCCTAGATGTTTGGCTGAAAACGTCGGGTAGATGGTGTTGCCATTTACTGAGCTGAGGAAAGATTGACTAAGACACAAGATCGAGGGGGGGGCGGGAAATCAAGTGTTCTACTGCTGTCAAGTTAAGTTTAAAACGTCTTTTAGACGTTCCGATGGAGATGCCAATCTGGAAATCTGGGCAAGAGACAGGTTTGAATAGATAGTTTTGGGGGCCGTCAGCACTTGGTCGGCATTTAAAGCCATGGACTTGGAATGAGATAGCTAGGCTGAGCTCTCGGATTGCCCGCATTTGTGTCCAGGATGAGAAGGAGGATCTGACAGACAGACCGAGAAGTAGTTCCTGCTGAAATACTTTAATGGCTCCTGCTGGCTCTCAGAATAAAATCCAAACTTCTTTACATTTTAAACAATTCATGATCTGTTCCTTGGTATCTTTCCAACCTCTTCTCTTGCTACTGCCTCCCCGTACCATACTTCCGCACGCTTCGACTCCTCGTAAGCCCTCGACTTGGATGGCTCGGGTTTTCCCACAACGCTGGATTACTCACCTTGTCTGTTTCAAGTGTCCTTCGATTTCACACATCGCACCCTCGGTTTTTCACAGCTTGACTTAGGAGTCACACCCCCTTTCGTGACTCTCCCTGCGAATTTGGATTGGGTCCCACTTAGGTGTTCCTCTTGCTGGCGTGTTATCATTGTCAGTCTACTTGTCTGTCTCTTCCACTGGATTGTAAACTCATTGGGATCAAGGGCTCTGTGATTTGTTTGCCCTCACATCCCTGAAACCCATAAGGATACCTACCTCCTAGTTAAGTGCTTGAACGATATGTGCCAGTCTGGTGCATAACTGACCGCTGATTTACTGCCAGACTGGTTTGTTTTACCCGAGGCAGCCCGGTGCTGTGGAAGAGATGCGTGTGGTTCTCAAACACTAGCATGCCTCAGAATTATTTGGAAGATTTGTTGCAATGCAGGCGGCTGCACTGCACCCATAGAGATTCTTTTTTTTTTAAAGTTTATTTAGTTATTTTGAGAAGAATATAGAGAGAGACAGAGCACAAGCAGGGGAGGGGCAGAGAGAGAGAATGAGAGAGAGAAACTCCCAAGCAGGGTCTGCTCTCTCAGTGCAGAACCCAATGCGGGGCTCAAACCCACAAAGGGTGAGATCATGACCTGAGCTGAAACCAATTGTAGGACGCTCGACTGACAGAACCGCCCAGGCGCCCCACCCCTAGAGTTTCTGATTCTGTAGGTCTGGGGTGGGAACTGAGAATTTGCATTTTTTAAATATTTGTCTATTTTTGAAAGAGAGAGAGAGACAGAATTGAGTGGGGGAAGGGCAAAGAGAGGGAGACATAGAATCCAAAGCAGGCTCCGGGCTCTGAGTTGTCAGCATAGAGCCCTATGCAGAGCTCAAACCCATGACCTGAGCTGAAGTCAGACGCCGAACGGAATGAGCCACTCAGACGCCTGGAGAATCTGCATTTTCAACAAGTTCTCAAGTAGGTGCTGAACCTGCCAGTCCAAGAACCACACTTGGGGCATCGCTGCCCTAGGAATTTTCTCTGGTAAGCCATTCTCGTCGTCTGCTCCCCTCTGACTTACGTCTGTTAGGTCAGCTCTAAAACCTGGAAATACTTCAAATCCGAACTGAATGAGGCTGTGCAAACATGGCTTAATCTCACAGTGTGACCCCAAATATCTGTATAGCGAGGCTCTTCTGTTACCAAAGCGACACAGAGATACGCTAACCAACTAAGTTGGTTAAGTGTCCAACTCTCGATTTCAGCTGAGGTCATGATCTCATCATCAGGTTAGTGAGACTGAGCCCTGAGTTGACAGCACAGAGCTTGCTTGGGATTCTCTCTCTCTCTCTCTTTCTCTCTCACCATAAGTAAATAAACTTGAAAACAAAAAGTTGTGGGGCACCTGGGTGGCAGTCAGTTGAGCTTCCGACTTTGGCTCAGGTCTTGATCTCGCAGATTGTGGGTTCAAGCCCTGGGTAGGGTTCTGTGCTGACAGCTCAGAGCCTGGAGCCAGCTTCAGATTCTGTGTCTCCCTCTCTCTCTGCTTCTCCCTGATTCACACTCTGTCTGCCTCTCTCTCAAAAATAAACACTAAGTCACTTTTAAAAAAATGAATGAATGAATGAATGAATGAATGAATTAAAGGTTGTATTCAGAAATGAAGGTTTCGCTTCTGGAGGTCTCTGTGCATTGCAAAGCTGAACCATAGCCAAATGTAAGACAGAAAGAGATATGACTGTTTTTTACTTAACTACGCAATTGGTATCCTCTGATAGAAGTAGTTTGAAAGCTTTGCAAGTAATCCTCCGTAGAACTTAAGAGTTCTGTTCAGGAGTTCTCTCTTGGTTTCAGAGGACATGTGACTAATTTTCTGGACAGAGAGAAAGGAAAATCATCCTTTTGTGAGACTGGGAAATTTGGGACCATAAAAAATATCCATATCTAGCAAATGTGGGTATTTTTAATGACAATTAAAAATAATATTATTTAACACTATATGCTTAGGCTGACCCTTGAAAGATTTTCTCACTTAATTGTGAGTAACACTAATAATTATTATTCCTTTCGTTCGTATAACAGTTTGTACAACCCCAAACTTTCCCAAGGAGGCTGGATTGTATGTTGACTTTCTCGGCCGGCTTGGGAGTTGGATACAGCAAGGGTTAGTTTTAGAATCTAGAAAATGAAGTAGATAAATCTGAACTACCTTAACCACTGCCAGACACACGTCCCAACAAGGTTCCTTATAGTTTCTAAAATTTTATGATTTTTCACAAAATGTTTTTAACGTTTAATTTTAGACAGAGACAGAGAGAGAGTGGGGGAGGGGCAGAGAGAGAGGGAGACACAGAATCCGAAGCAGGCTCCAGGCTCTGAGCGGTCAGCACAGAGCCTGGCCCGACCCGGGGCTCCAACTCACACACCATCAAATCATGACCTGAGCCGAAGTCGGACACTTAACTGACTGAGCCCCTCAGGCGCCTCTTAAAGTTCTCTGATTTTAAGAGTAAGGAAATTGGGAAGTTAAGAGCTTACTTAAAATCTCAGAGTCAGTTAATGTGGAGAAGAACAAGAATCCGGGTCTTCTGTCTCCCAGATTCGCAGTCTTTTAAAACTACCACTGATGTCAATAGGTTGACATCAGCCACATTGCTCTTGGGCCACTGCCCAACAGTGAAGACTCCTGGGGCTCACTGCTTTCTCCAAGGCCCCAGGGCAATGCGTCCTGCCTCCAGAAAATCTTGCTGCAGTAATTGTAAATCGGCTCAACCGATTGTCCCAAACTGCTAGATTAAGCACTACTACTACTACTACTACTAAAGCGAGGAGGAAACATCCAGAAGTTCAGGTTTAATGTTTGCCTGCCTTGAGAATTATTTTACATAGACGGAAGATTATTTATTTGGCTGTAATTACGTTCTAAAGCAAACACAGCCTGCGAACGAAATTTATCACAATGCTCTTTTCTAATTGGCTTCATTTCCATGGCGGCCAGCTCTCCCACGCGTAGGACATGCCCTCCTGCTTACACTGGAGGGCACGCAGAATCCGGTTCCCACATGGGGTGACCAGATGTCCTGGATTAACCAGAACGACACAGGAGCTAGAGCTACTGTCTGCCTCGTTGCGCGCAGACATTCTGGAGGGGAGTGTCCTTCAGAGCAAGGTTCTTGGAAGCCTTTGAAGGGGAGACACTCCTGCCTTTCACCATTCTGGTCTCGGAGGATGAGGAATGAATCTCTCCGGCCCAGCCCTGGGGAGTACTTGATTGCTTTTGTTTGAAAGGAAATGTTTCCAGTTCTATAAAGAGCTTTCCTTTATTCCTAGGAAGAAAGGAATGATACAAGCTTACACATTTTGTAAGACTCCTAAAGGGGGCATTCCTGAAACTTTGCCACTTCGGATAGATTACTGAGAGATTCCAGGGAAAGGAGGAGAGAGGGACGCAGAGACAATAGGTGCTGGCCCAGAGGAGATATTGTCTTGCGCACATTAACACAGGACAGAGTTCTCAGAAAGCAGGAGGGGAGATTCGGACCGGGGCGGGAACTCCAGCGTATGGTTCGAGTGCCATCTATTTACACTTCTGCAAAGACTCAGAAGGTGCTTTCCAAGTCCTCATTAATCACTGCTTCTCTTTCCGAAGAACAAATGTGTTTTCTATAAGCCAGTTCTTATGAATGCGGCTGATTACAGAGCTGTAAAAGTCAGACATGAATTAGCGTACAGAGTCCCCAAAGTCCCTGAATGCCACACCAAGGCAGGGCTTTTAAGTGCAATTATAACTTCTGGAACCAGCATAACACGATGTTCTGCATTTGAAAATCTGGGAAAGTATCTGCATGAATTTCTTATTCCATTTGCTATTTGCATACTTGTAAAATGTAAAAACCTGCTTTGGCATATGTCAGAAAAACTATAAAATCCCTTTCAGAATAATGGGAGTAAAAAAAAAAAAAAACACGTAAAAGGCAGTGTAAATATTTGTGTCAAAGCCTTGATCGGGGCAGTGACACATTTGTTTTTCCTTTTGATATAGTTTCTTGCTCTTCTCTGGACAGTCATTTCAACGGACAAGCATTTGGGAGAGAAAGTGTCAATCACCTTACCTTATTGGGGTGATTCTGCCCCAATTAAATGGTGGGGGCAAGACTTTGCATTAGCGAATCAGATCTGGGCACTGGTTAAACTCCTGTGGGGTTGCGATGCATGAGGCCTTAATCCTCAGCTGAAAATCGAGTCCTTCGACTGCCCCACACCTCACCCCCCCCCCACTGAAGACCCCAGCCCCTTTCCCCGACAGCTTCTGAATTGCGATGGGTTAATCTCCTCTAGGTTTTCGTTGAAAGATAACAGACCCCCTTTTGCTTTTCTTTACTCTGAGGTCTCGGTATCTGTCTACAACCCGTGACAAACAGGCGTGCTTAAAGCATGGCTGGGTAGCAAGCACAGTTGGTCCGGTTTTGATCTTTGTGCTCCCTTTTGAATGAAATTTCCAGGCATGTCCGCAGTAAACTCCCCGCGAACAAAGTCCAAGACCCTTCTATACACCTAGGAATGAGCACCAAGCAATGGCATTTGAATGAGTACCACTGGATGAATGAAGCGGAGGGCTGGGGAGCCCACCTTGAGAAAGGCCTCCTGGGACCTTCGCAGATGGCTCTTTACTGAGCGGGTGGGTCTCACGGTGCCTCCTATGTGCCACCTGCATTGCGCATGGGGGATAACGAGATGCATCAAACACAGCTCCTGTATTTGGGAAGCTAAGTACCTCTTGAGGGCAAAAACACAACGTGGTTCCAATGCTGGACGTTGGAAGGGTGGGTGAGAGGTACAGGGCCGTTCCTCAGGGTCCCAGCTCGGCACTAAGCAGTTCCTCAGCGAGGAGGTTGGCTTCCAGCAGTAGGGCTCTGGCTTCTGCCCTCAGGAAATGCTGGCCTTTTCTGGGGACGGAGGACAGACTTGTGGAGCTCCTGAATCCAGGGCTTTCATAATAGGTAGGGTCAGAGTCTCTCCACACTATTTTTAAAAATAGCCTATTTTTAAAATAACCTTTCCCTTAATTACAAATGTAATAGCCTACACGTCCACTGTAGAGAACTCAAGGTCGCCTAGCTCGTACCACCTGACCGTGCTACTCCCACTAGTGTGCTTTATAAGCTTTAGCGATTGTTATTAACAGCCCTAATTGGGCAAAGTGTGTGCACGATCTGTGGACCAAGCTATTGTCTTATGAGGTCTGGTGCCAAAGCTCGGCCCAGTTAGAGATGGTGATGATTAACAGGAGAGGAACTTGACCTGTAGAGGGTTGACTGGGGACAGCAAATGCAGAAGCTGAGGCACACAGCTAGCCGGGCCAGTATAACGGGAGAGCATAAAAACAGAAATGAGTAACATTTAGGAGAGCGGAAATTTATTGAGTGTTTATTATATTATATACCAGGCATCACTCTAAGCGTACTTGGTGTCAATTATCACGCTTAAATCTCACAACAAATCTAAAGGTTGGAATTCTTTTCTCCATTTTCCAGATGAAGAAATGGAAGCACAGAGGTTAATCACCTTGCCCAAAGTGACTTGGGCGGGAAGTGGCGGAGCTGAGCTATAAACCCGAATTGTCTGGTTCCAGAGGCTAAGCTCTTATTATAACCCAGCACCCTGCACTGGAGCACATGTATAGGTAGGTATGTATACACATGTATGTGTGCATATAAGCGTGTGTAAACATATATGCAAGTATTATAGCCATTGATATAGCATCCCTGGACACTGACTGTGGAGAGGGTGACCAGTTGATCTCAGTCAGTAGATCCAGAAAACTTCGAGTTCCTGAGTCACGTCTTCTGGTCTGGGTAGCAGCTACTGTTCCCGCCCACATCTTGGGTAGAGATGGCCAAGCATCCTGGGTATTGAGGAAGTTCCCAGTTTCTCCACTTAATATCCCCTGTTTGGTTGGATTCTGGGCTTCCTCGTTTCCCTTCATTCTCACAGTAAGATCTTACTAATTAGATCAGCCGGATCGTCTTCCTTCTTCGTAACCTTAAAACGCCCAGTTAACATCTGTGCTTCTAGTTTCTGGACTCCCTTTGCATATCTTCTCTCCTCAGAATGTCACCCTGTCCTTCTGATGGCACTGGCCAGGTGAAAATGAGAGTCCCCGCTCTGCACCTTCTCATTCTCTGAAGGATTCCCTCAGGCTTTGTCCCCCGTACTTGGAGACAACAGTGGCAAAAGTCTTTCTTCATAGGTCACCTCACCCATCCCCTTTGAGTCACTGAGGAAGGCAGAGGGGGGGGGCACCCATTTGGAGAATAAATCTCAGTATGTGTTGATTTTCCCAACCCACCCAAAGCAGAAATTCCCTCATCTTCGGCTCCTCGCTCCCAGCGCCTAGTATGTTGAATTATTCTTTGTATTTTCCACAGCTTTAATTTTTAGAAAGTTCTCCCTTCTGTTAATGTGAAATCTGACAAATCCCAGTTTTGCTTTCGAAAGCCACCGAGAACAAAGCTTGCACCGGTCAATAAGAGTCTCCTCCGAGGAACCAGAGATCACACACTGGGACTTAGGACGAAGCTAGTGGCCCATGTGACCCACAGATGGATCCATAGAAGTGGAGGGTGTGGTTGTCAGAAGCAAGGTGCGAGCCTCAGAGAAAGCTACAGCCAGCGGGCAAACACCTGAGAGGTCAACACACTCAATTTTGCACATGAGCTGTCTGAGGTCCAGGGAAAGAACAAGACTTACATCTAGCTCACGATGACCCCCGTGGGGCCCAGTGCACGCACAGCATGGAATGGGGGTAATGGATAAAGTTGAGTCGGAGATTGAAGTCAGTTCGAACAACCACAAAGAATTGTTGGAAGGTGCTCCACTCATGACCCGCAGGCAGTGCTGGAATGCACACTCTCTATGAAACCAGCTGGAGGCAAATGCCAGCCTTTGTCGCACCCGCGAGAGGGTCCCTATGGGATGGGACAGCGCACACTCCGGTGTGCCCCGTGCCCCCGTGGAGAAAACAGGGACTTTGAAATTGTCCACAGACTTCCTTATACCTGCCGTCGCAAAGATTACAATGGAGTAACGATGTTTGAAGTTTATTTTTCCATTCACAAAAAAAGACATGTATTTTCAAATGCATGATGTTGTCCTCTTATTCCTTAATCTTCAATGTTTGCTTGGGTCATTTTTTAAGTGTATTTATTTCTTTTGAGAGAGAGAGAGAGGAGAAGGGGCAGAGAGAGAGGAGAGAGAGAATCCCAAGCAGGTCCCCATTGTCGGCAGAGCCCGACATGGGGCTTGAAGTCATGGACCGTGTGATCGTGACCTGAGCCGAAATCAAAAGTGGGGCGCTCAACCAACTGAGCCGCCGAGGCACCACCTCCCTGCTTTTCTTTTCTTTTTTTAAATTCTTTCACATACCCACTTCTTGATACTTTGTTTTTTTCCTGCTCAGGTCCCTTTCATTTGTACTTTAGGGTTTTTCTCATGTAAATTTGTACAATGGATAGTAGTGTTCAGTTTGGATAGAAAGCATGGAGAATTAAAAAAAAAGATAGCTGAAATTCAGATTGAAGAGATTTATTTCTGTGTAAAGCTATTTAAATCTCTGTATTATATAAAAGGCAAAAATTCTATGTACTTGATGTGAATATGCGAATACTGCTATAATAAAGATTGACTGCATGGGGAAAAAAAAAGCTTGTTTACTTTTTAAAAGAAAAAGTATATTTGTTCATTATTTTTTGGTGCTTAAAAACTTTGAAAAATATTAAAATGTCGAGAGATAAGTTACATTTTCTACCCATTAACATTTCATTTAAAATTGTCCAAGTCTCTTTTATGCTGTGCATATTTTTTTAAAGTTGAGGTCAGACCGCATATGCAAGTTTTTGCTTTACTTTTTATAGTCAGCATTATAGTATTTGAATTCCCTCATATCACTGAAAACTCTTCACGAACAATGTTAACAATCAGTATAGCATTGCATTATCTGGATAATTCATAAGTCACTCATCATTCTTTTATTAGCATTTGTGTTGTTACTAGTAATTAATGTGATGACAGTGAGATTAAAATGATTATACTTTGATCCTTATTTGCTGTGTGTGAATAATTTCCTTGGTATATATTCTAAAAATAAGATTACTTGGTCAGAAAATGTGATTGCTTTAAGTCTTTTTTTTTTAATAAACTTGCAAAAAAAAAAAACTCCTTCAGAAAAATTGTAAAAATTAACACTGCCATGGAACTGCACTTTCACTTACAAAAAGCATTATCAGAGGGGCGCCTGGGTGGCTCAGTCCTTTAAAGTGTCCGACCTCAGCTCAGGTCATGATCTCATGGCTCATGAGTCCGAGTGCCATGTCAGGCTCTGAGCCTGCTTCAGATTCTGTGTCTCCCTCTCTCTCTGCCCCTCCCCTGCTCGTGCTCTGTCTCTTTCTTTCTCTCTCAAAAATAAATAATAAACATTAAAAAAATAAATAAATAAAATAAATAAACCTTAAAAGATTTTAAAAGGCCTTATCATATTAAAAATGTGCTAATTTTGTAGACATGGCTTTTGCTGTATTTTTCAGTTCATTGATTATTAATGAGGTTGAAAATCACCATATGTAAAAAGCAATGTCATTCGAGAAGTAGATAGCCAGAGACAACAATCACATAAACATGACGTTGAAATATTCCTAACTACTCAATTTCTCCTTCTGCTCTCAAAAGACTCAGTATACCCATTACACAGAAGGATAGGCAGGTTCCTTTGAATGTTCAAGGGAAAAATATTCTAATGCTTTGTTAATTGTGTAAGAGCACAAAATTCAAGGGAAGAGTCACATTACAACTCATTTTTTTATACCAGCAAAGACATGATACAAACACCTGAAAAACGTAACAGACACCAAAAGAAGAGAATGGAAGGTAATTTACTTCTGAACACAGACATTATGAGTATTATTGAAAAAAATCCAAGTCTAGCTACATTGCTTTCAATACATTTTAAAAGTAAAAGGCTCCTGAATCAAATAGGATTTATACAAGAAGGCAAGAGAAATAAATAAGGAGAATTTGGTTAATGTAATTAATTATATTACTCAGCCAATAGAGAAGAGTCACATGATTATCTGAACTGATACTGAGAAGCCATTTGGTCAAGTTTAACATCAATTTTTTCAATTCTCAATTAGGATCATAAGAATACATTGATAGCATGACAAAGAATATGTATGCCAAACCCACATCCAATTGAAAAATTAGTGATGAGCAGAGCCCACTTTGGATCCTCTGTCTCCCTCTCTCGCTGCACCTCCCCCCACTCTTTCTATCTCTCAAAAATAAATAAACAGTAAGAAAATTAGTGACAAAATATTCAAAATGCTCCCAGAAAAGGGAGAAAAGAAATTGTTCACTTACCACCTTTAATTTGACAACAAATGCAAACAAAATTACAAGTACTAGAAAGAAAGCCACAAATGTATTACAATCTTGGACAGCATGGTAGTCTGCATAGAACAGCTAATGGAATGATGTGAAACACCAATGAACCATACATTAGCATGAGCAAGAGAGGGCAACGAGATGGCCAATTATTTTGCCTGTAGGTTTCTTGAGGACCAGGAAAAGCGTCAGGTTGCCCGGGCTCTGGGTTCTGTGAAGACGTATCAGCGTGCTTTGAAGAGTAGTGGGTCCTCACCACCATGTCGCTTTTCCAGTGGCTTCGACACTAGTTTAGTGGCAAGCTAACAGTAACAGAACACATAGAGCACGAAAGCCTAAACTTCAAGTATAGAAAGGATGTATACATTTGAAACTTTAGTTAATATAAAGAGCTGGTTTTTTTGTTGTTGTTGTTGTGTATAGGGAACTCTTTAATTTGATAAAAACAAATGGTAAAGATATGTGGAAAACATTCTGGATATTACAATGAAATGACAGAATTCTCCAGAGCTGAAATCACTGTCTTTTAAGTAGATCTTGATGACAAAATATACGATGGAATTTCCAGTTCTGAAAATGGTATTAAGTTCACACGATTGTCAAGCCAGCAATGGCCACACCGCAAAGCCATGTGGGTGGTAAGGAGAGGGCTAGATATGCTCCAGTGTGGGCAAAGGGAAATACATGAATTTAGAAGAAAGTCATCTAATTTTGACTCATAAAATAATAAATACCAAACTATCGACTATAAACCAGAGAAAGAATGTAAGAAGAATGGACCTCTTCCTAAATTCAATGACTTGTGTATTGAAACCACACACAAAGGTCGGCACAATTCTGGGCGTCCCTGGGAAGGACGCAAGAAAATAAATAGAAAGCACACATTCACTGCACAGACATTCAGCAAACATCCAGTGAATATTGCTCACTATGCTCACTATGCTAGGTGAGCCTCTGTAGAAACAGGCCATTAGGAGTGACAAACTGTAATAAAAGGATCAAATCAAAGAACACCCTTGGTTATCAGGAGAGACCAAAATGAATTAGGACTCATGGAGGAGAAAGTCAGTACATAAAACAAGCATGCTATATGCTTTATCATAATCTATTCAGTGCTTAGAAGAAAAGGAGAGCCAAGAAAGGGAAATAAGTGAGGGGAAGGGAAGATCACAAAGTGACTGGACTCTGAGAAGGTTTTAAAAAGTGGAATCAAAGGGATGCACTGATATTTTGATGTAGGGTGTGAAAGAAGAGAGGGATCAAAGATGACTAAACTTTCTGGTCTGAGGAACTAAGAGTGGAGTTGGCTGGTATCGAGATGGAGAGGTCTAAGGAGGGAACAGGTTTGGGAGCTGATCAGGAGTTCCCTTTGGGGCATGTTGAGTTTGAAATGTCATTGAATAACCAAAGGAGATATGAAATCGGCAGTGGCATATATGAATCTAGAGTTCAGGGCGGACGTCTGGGCTGAAGATGTGAATGTTGGAGTAACTGGCCCCAGAGTAGATTACCAGAAGAAAGTGCAAAGGCTTGGGCGCTCCAGCATGAAAATGTCAGAATACAAGGGAGGAGCCAAGAAGAGACTGGGAAGAAGGGATGTGGAAGGAGGCAAGCAGGCAACTACACACTCTGGATGCCGAACAAAGACAGTTTCGAGGAGACAGTCATCCACTCCATCAAATTCTGCTTATAGGTCACCTAAGATGAGACGATAGAGGAGAGTTGATTGCATTTAACAAACCAGAAGTCATCTATCCCTCTGATAAGAGAAATTTCAGAGGAGTGGTTGGGGTGATAGCCCAATGGACTTAGTTTAAAAGACAAAGGGAGGGGAGATATTGGACACACCAAGAGACAACTCTTTCAAGGACTCTCTACGTGAAAGGAAGGCCAGAAGTAAGGCAACAGATGGAGGGCAAAGTGGGGTCAAGGGAACATTTTCTTTAAGGTGTAGAGAAATAAGAGGCAGCTTGTATGCTCCAGAATAGACTGAGAGGGGAAGTCTGCTGACACAGGAGAGGCAGAAGAAAAGCCTGGAAAGATGTCTTCGAGTAAGTAAGGGAAGGGAAGATGGCATCCAGTGCACCAATGGAGAGGATGGTTTAATCCAGGGACATGGACAGTCCTTCTCTGCAAACAGAAGGGACAGCAGAGGAAAACTTCAAACAGTGTAGGGGAGCAGGTGCAGAGGAGCTAGTAGAAGTTCGCTCTCCATTGCATCTATTTTCCCAGTAGAGTAGAAAGCAAGATTCTCACTGCAGAGTGAACATGGAGGAGGGTGCTAGAAGTTTGAGGAAAATGAGGAAATACAAAATAGAGGTCTAGTCAGTGGGAGAGCAAGTGTACCCTAGGAAGCAAGGTGTGACAGGGAGAGTTGGACTTCACATGCGGTTCATGGTCATGAACAAAACATGTTCAAACATGTTCAAACAATTACAAAAGACATGTTACCATGGAGGTGTGCCCTCCGGCCCAGAGCACTCAGATAACTCCATTGTCTTCAGAAAACTATTAAAGGTCCACAGTCTGACTGATGCGGGCCTTTAAGATCTGGCTGGGCATTCTCCTTCAGGACACCATCTCTCCCCACTCTGCAGATCACACTATATTTTTCTAGCTGTTTTCCCAAGTGCTACTACTCGGTACTTGGATCCTCTCTCCCTCAACTACTTCTCATTCAAGATTTATTCCTCCAGCTTCTCCACAGTGAGGTTTCTCTAGAAATCTTTCAACGGGTTATGTGTCGCTCATGAAATCTAATCATGTTTCCATCTTTAACATTTATCATGTAACAGCCTTGCGGGCTACGTATTATCACTATCATCTTCATTTATGGATGAGGAAGAGGAGGTACAGAAAGATTGGATAGCTTGATGGTCTCCTACAAGTAGGAGAAGTCAAAGCTGGGAATTGGATGTCAACAGAACAGATCCCAAGTTCATACTCTTAACCACAGGCCATGCTATCTCTTTTGTTTTAGAATCCATAATATGTAGCAAATGCAGATTGTCTACAAAAACGTATTGAGTCTTATGTCATGTTATGAGAATCAACAAACCACCAATGAGTTTGGTGTTCTTCTTTCATGTTCCTTTTGAGACTGCCAGTGTTATGTTCACTGGAGGTGCTTGGACCCATGAGATTTTAATGTGCTTTGATGTCATTCTATTCACAAGTAAGAATTTGCTTGTTGATATTCTCTTGTAAGGTTATTGCAGAAATGTATATCCCGCCTACATGTTTTGATTAAGAAATAAGTATTCAAACCGTGCATTCTGAGTAGTTCCCCACGAAAATTCCTGAGGATGGATGTTCAGACTCCTTCTGGCAGCCGCTACCTAATTTTCTAAGCTTATGTAGAAAGAAATGTTTTTAAGGGCAAATAATATTCTCTCATAGTTAGTTAAAATCACAATGGCATACAAAAGAGCCCACATACTTGACACCAATACTTACAGGATTTACTTCTTGGAAAGGAGTAAGCTTTTCTTAAAAGCTTTATCCAAAGGCATGTCTGACAATAGTGAATATAAACTATTTGGCTTCCTCCGGCAACTTTTTCTTAACATAATGTCTAATGGCATTCCACTCTGTCTGCCCAGCCCCTGAGTTCAGCACGGCAAAAGCTGCATTTAGCAGTGACTTGCTGTTCACAGCTGTGTCCTATTAGTAAATGCACCTACAAAACTGCCGTGCCTCCCCACAAGCCACAAGTCTGCCAGTGAGTATGTGACTCTAAAGTCATTGGAATCTCTAGGACGTGTAACCAGTGATAGCACTGGATTTTAGTTGAAGCCACTAGAAAGAGAAGAGCAAGATGCTTGGATCAATATGCTTGTTGCGTGGGATGGAAGGGCATTGGACCAAAGCTATCGGTGTCTTAGGTACCATTTGCCGTTTAACCCATGCCTTCTATTGGGTACAGCACTTTACATGTATTATTCCATTCAATCTTCACGTAACATTCGACTTCAGAGATTTTGTTTAAAATTTTGCTTTGTACGATCGAGAATAAATATATTCCAATGCACTGCTCCGCTCCGTAGTGGGTATGAACCTCAGTAAAAGGCGATCCCTGCCTTCATAAAGCTGCCAACCTGGAAAGAGTGCAGAGAGCCTTTCACTGCATAACGTGTAACAGAGAGAAGTTCTCGAAGAACCAGAACTGGTGTGCGGAGTAGAGAAACTTTTAAGGATCCCAAAAAGTGGGGATCTCTCTCTCTAGGGAGAAAACAAATCAGCTTTGTCAATGACGTCTGGAAAAAAGAAACGTTATAAAGAAGAAAAGGAAAGGAAGCAATACCCAACAAAATAAATAAGGTTTCAACGATGTGATGCCTGCGGTCGAAAGCCAGTCCAATTCCCGGAAGGTGGCCATGCTGAACATCATGAACAAGCTCGGCTGCTCTGTGTGGTTGGATCCAAGGTTTTCTGCCCTCTGGATGCTGAAACTTAGGACTCCTTCTAGGAATGAGCGAGTACTCCACCTGGATGCGTGTCCAAAAGAGGTCTTGGACAGAACGGAAGTCAGTTCCGCAGTGGATGGAGTCCCACAGAATGCTGGTTCTTGGATTTCAAGGCTATAGGTATTTCACAGCTTTGGCAGTAAGTGCGATGGATACATTCGAAAGCCAATACTTTGTGCGCATGCCCTCATGTTTGATGTGTGTGTTGTCTGCAGTGTAAGTCCTGACAGGTTTTCACTGCTGTTGTTTGTTTTGGTTTAGTTTGCGGTGGGGGATGGGTTTGTAATGCCTGACTTACGCTTTGATTGCCAAGGCCTCCATTTCAAAGAGGCATCCACCTCAAAAATGGCTATTGACCTCTCCCATCGAGGCCCCTTGTTTTAGACAGCTTGGTTAATTTTGAACCTGACCATTTGGGGCACTTGTCTTTTCCTGTGCTTTAAATTCCCACTGTCATGTTTTGAAGTCACCAACAGATAGTGAGCCCGCAAGACCCAAAGCACCCCATCCTGGACTCGAATAAAAGCAGAACCGCAGGCCCTTGATCCAGCACGTGTTTGCTCTCTCTCTACCTGCAACCTCGCTGTGTGGCCCCAGGCGTGCTGGGTAACTTCCAGGCCTCGCAAGTAATAAACCCTTATTTTTTCAGAGGTTCCTGATGGTTGTTGCTGAAGGGAGTCTTGAAATCATAATAAGAACCACAAGTGTTGGTCCAGTCATAACAGTGGTTTGGGAAGGTGAGATGTCCGTGGGAAGCTCAGCGGGGCCCAGGTGAGCGCCCCCAGGCATTTTTAGCAGATAATAGTATCTAGGCTGAGGCCCCGCACAAAAACAATGGGCACCTCTTCTCGCGTTGTTAGTGGAAAAGAAACTTCCTCCACATTTCAGAAATTTCCAGAAATGCCAGGAAAGGAGAACCAGTCTCCCAGAAATATTACTTCAACACAAGATTTATACAGAGAAATGTATACCTTACACAGAGACAACTAGAGAAATCATTTTTTTATAAGGATAAGTGTGAAAGTCTCCCAGGAGAGGAACGAAAGGCAGATGCTGTAGAGAGAACTGCAGGAGAATGTTAAATTGGAGGAAAGAATAAGGACCTTATAGATGAGGTGTCTTTTTAACGATGTCCAAAGAGGTGGCTAAACATCTGACTAGTGGAAATGAGGGACAACGTTCTTGTTATTCTAACAATAGAAGCAAAGGTGCACCAGCAGGTAAGGCTGCATTCAGTGAAAATACAGGTAGGAAAACAATGAAATCAAGGCTGCAGATTTCAGCTGGGATCAGGCAGAAAGCGGGCCTGAAAGCCAGGGCCATGGTTTTAGTCTGAATTCCACTGGCTGCTCTCATTGAAGGAGCCATCAAAACCTTGCCTGAAGGGGAGAAACGTGACAGGCCTTTGGGAAGACTCACTTGGCCAATGTCATCATCGGAAGAGTGTCGGAGAAAGGTACTCCTGACGAGGCTATGAACTGTTTAGATGGGAAGGTTGAGGGTTTGAATTAGATTAGTGGCAATGAGAATGAAAAGGAGGGAACGGAGTGATGATATTCCAGTGGTCTTGGAACTTGCCTGGCTATGAGGAAACATTGAAGATTTCAAAGTGGATAAAGACCTCTAAGTTAGACCAGAGATAAGGCAGTATGCTGTGAGCTCTGGCGGTGGCCGTGACTGAGAACTGGAAGTATAATGTCTGCCTAGAAGATTCACTCAGTGATAGCCTCTGTCCAGGGATAAATATGGCATTGATCGAGATGGTGTGCAAGGCAAGGGTTCAAATCATTTCATCCTCCGGAAACCTGATTCCACATGTTTGAATATGAATGGGTGAAATGGGAAGAACCAAACATTATTTGTGGACTGTGTCCGTGGCTCTCAAGCTTTGTGCTCATTTGGATTGCCCGAGGAGCTAGAAAAAATCCTAGACAATCAACAACCCTTCAAGGTTCTGATTCAGTAGATCCTTGGTGGATCCCACTGGGGTATGTGCACACAGAAGTATTTTACACACACATAGAATGTGAGGTAATCACCGTGCATATCTGCTGTCTGATAGGGCCACAAATCTTCCCAAGAGGAGTACAAAAATTTCCTCCATAGACAGCTCGAGGGTAAGTGTCTGACTCATCTTAATCTTGGTTCTCTTTTTTTTTTAAGCCATATTTAAACCATCGTCTCCTTGCATTCCACTTGTTTATTAACTTTGGGAGCTTTTATTCCCTTGAATGCTCTGTCTATAAGAATGTTGGCTGTAGGAACTCCTTAGACGCCATTTACGTACTGTTCAATCCATTTTAAAATAAACAATATATAAGACTTTGGGACTTTGCTGCTGCCGCCACTGGCAATCGTGGGACCATGGGAAAGTGACCTAACCTCACTGAGTTCACATATCCTCATCTTTAAAATGAGGAGACCTGACTAGACCATTTTTATGATCCCCTCTCTGACTCTTTAGTCTCATGAGGAATAATCTGGATGCGTATCCATTTCAGGGTTGGAAGGGGTCTTAGTGAGATCTTGCCAGTCCTTCCTTCCAAACGTTGAATCTGTCATGCCTCCTGTGTCCCTTTCAGTGTGGGGACCATGGTCTCCCTCGCCACCCATTCTCGGGGAGGCACAGGTTCATTTAGGCAAAGCTGGAATGTGTCTGTTGATTCTCACATTTCAGAGACTGCCCACTTGAGGTGTTCCTTTTTGATCTTCAGGGTTTTATAATCTCAACAAGCTCAGCCCTGTAGTTTTAGAAAATAATACCTTCTTGGCACGTGCTAGAAAGACAGTCCCTGAGGGAGCAACAGACTCCTTTTCTGAAGGAGAGGTGTTCCTTTCTTCAGTGGTGAACCTCATGAACAGAAAACAGTTGTCAATGGACCATGTCATCGTTTTATTAACAAAAGGAGTGAGAAGTGAGTGAGTGAAGAGCATTAGTGTTCTGGTTCTGAATAGAGAATGGGGAGATGTATAAACATATTTCTCTTTTCCTTTTGTAATCATCTTTTATAACATCCCGATTTTATGAGGTACATTTATATACCTTTTTTAATTTTAAAAATTTCTACTGTAGAGCGAGATAGAGTGACTGTGCACTCACACGAGCAGGAGAGGGGCAGGGGGAGACAGAGAATCTCAAGCAGCTTCCATGCTCAATGCAGGTCTCTATGTGGGGCTCCATCCCACGAATCGTGACATCATGGCCTGAGCCGAAATCAAGAAAAAGCCAGACGCTCAGCCAACTGAGCCACCCAAGTGCCCCTTATATACTGATTTCTTATTATAAGGTAATAACAGTCCAACATAGAAACTTCAGAGAACTATTATTATTAAGTAATATTTATTAAAAAGAAGAAAATTCCACCTATATCCTTCAAATCAGGAAAAACTTAGATGTGTATCTGTCATTTCTCTCTTTGTCTCTGTGTGTGTGTGTGCGCACGCGTGCATGCATGCGTGTGCGTATGCGTGTATGTGTGTGTGTGATTTTCTTTGAAAAAGGGCCAATCCCAGAGATGATAATCTGATTTTTCCCCTAGGTCTTTTTTTTTTTAACTTATTTTTAGTGGCCATCTTGAATTCCATCTTATAAATTTATCACAATCCATTCATCCCATTCTCTTGATATCAGTGGAGTCCATTTTAGGTGACACAAATAACCTAATAACTAATCTTTGCCTTCAATGTCTGCTATTTGACCAAACCCGCCAGCAAAGGTGCTCCGTGCCACAGCAGGGCAGCGGTCAGCCATTACCGATCTCGCCCAGCTGAATCAGACAACGAGCTTCCTCGTGTGTTGCTAAATTATCTCAGGGGGGCACGAGTGGGCCCACAGGCCTCATGTGAGATGCCTGGGATCGCGTATGCCTTTCCCCGTGCGGACTAACAAGCATCTCGCCAGCTGAGTTTAATAACAAAATCCATAGCTTTCCTGAAACAGCCACTGTCCCCGGAGAAGCAGGCTTCCCCTCATTATCCAATCCCAAGACACTTGGGCTATAGCAGTTTTGGGGGCTCCCAACTGTAAAGAGATACGGTCCAAACCAAGAACTTACACCTTCCTTTTAGTTTTGGTGAGTCTTACGAGCACATATTTAAAACTGCTGGAAGAAACCTCTGCACGAACAGTTCCAGTTGGAGCAGGGGAAGTCGAGTTCTTTTAATGCCAATAAACCATTGGCAGGCTCCTCTGCATATACATTTGTGCCTCCTGCCTCGTCCAACTGAGCCAGAGATTCTAGATCTTTACCGCCTTGCGTGCTACGAACATCTCATGACAGCGCGAGGCTCCAGCCCTTACAGAGACTCTCTTTGCGTTTATCCTTCGTACGGGCGTGCTTAGAAACCTTTCCGTCATGGCCAGGCCACTTTTGCTGACATCTCCCTACGGAATATGTACCTGGCTGAAAACCGCTTGCAATAACTCTTTGCTAAAGTGTAAAAATATATACATTGGCCAGCCGTAAGAACCGTACCCCGTGGAAAAAGACTGAGGCCAGACAGAGCCGTCTTGGTACCAGGCTGGACCAAACAAAAGGAGCAGGTGTGCCCTACCCATCATCCCCCGGGCCGGGACAGCCGCCAGACCTGTGGTTTCTTCCTCTAACAACATCTTACGCTCTTTCGAGTCTGTTCATCTCCACCGCTGGAATCCAGCCCAGTTACTACCTTATTTTGTCTATACCATTTTCGAGCTCTCTCTGTTGATCTCTCCCAATTTGCTTGTCGCCGTCGTCTCTGCCCCCGGCGCAGGAGCCAAAGCACTCTTCCTCAAGTGTAAGTCTGACTGTGTCTTTCCCAGGGGACCGGGACAGCTGAACGGGAGCCAGCAGACTTTCCCTGATCTGACCTCTGCCAAATCCCTGGCCTCACAGTGTGTCTCAATCCCAGATACCGAGAAGGTGCTCCCTCCCAATTTTAGGTTTCTTTCAAGTGTGACCTACTCAGTAAGGCTTTCCCTGGGTGGCTCAGCTAACGTTCCTCCTCTTGCTCACTTCCGGTCCCCACTCCTGGTCTGCTCCTCCACGCACATTTCACCTTCTAACAGACTTCCCGTTTTCTGTGTTTGTCTTCTTCATTTTCGGACTCCCCACCCTGGATGTTAGCTCCATGAGGCTTTGGCTGTTTTGGTGATGGTGTCATCTCTAGGACCTAGAACAATCCCTGCCAAGTAGGAGATTTTAAACCTATTTGTGGAGGGGCGCCTGGGTGGCTCAGCCCGTTAAGCGTCTCTCTTTGGCTCAGGTCATGATCTTGTAGCTCATGAATTCAAGCCCCGCATTGGGCTCTGTGCTGTCATTTCAGAGCCTACTTTGGATCCTCTGTGCTCCCTCTCTCTCTCTCTTTCTCTCTCTCTCTCTCAAAAATAAGTGAACAGTAAAAGAGTATTTGTTGAATGAACTTCCTGCTTTGTAACCTATACCCAATGATACATATTTATTTCTTTTTATTTATTGTTTTTTAGAATTTTTTAATGTTTTTTTTATGTTTTATTTATTTCTAGGAGAGAGAGAGACAGCGTGAGCAGGGAGGGTCAGAGAGAGAGGGAGTCACAGACTCTGAAACAGGCTCCAGGCTCTGAACCGGCAGTCAGCACAGAGCCCGACGCGGGGCTCGAACCCACGAACCGCGAGATCATGACCTGAGCGAAAGTCGGACGCTTAACTGACTAAGCCACCCAGGCGCCCCCAATGATACATATTTATAAGGTTTATTTCTATAGCATTCCTGAAAAGCAGGTGGATTCATTACCAAAAGTTTTGTAAGTAACAGTGAAAGAGGGTGAGAGCAGGGGTAGATATTTTCTTCTATTCCCCTCTACCATATCTCCTAAATTCAGTCACACTGCTTAAAATTCTTATATTATGCTGCACTTCCTTCTTGGACCTTTTATCACACTTCTAAGTTTAAAATATTTTTGTGTATTTTGTGTATTTTCCTAATAGATGAGAAACATCATGGGGTAGAGACCATGTTTGTTTTGCTCAGACCCAAGGAATAAATGAATGACTAATGCACGCCTTTTCCAGCCACCATAGATGAGGGGACTGGGAAATTTACCCTTCAGGCAGAAAAAAAAAAGCAGTTGTTAAGGAAAATCTGAAAATGGTCTTCTTGCCTAAAATGCGTTCGCTCCTCGGCTTCAGAGAGAAACAGCAGAATTTTCTGTCTTTAGGTCTACCCCTCCCGCATTGTGCTAGACTCCCATGTCCCAGGTCTTGCTTGAATGAAGAGAGAGGCAACCTTGCAAGATGGATCATTGGCCCTGAGCGACCGTTCTTTAGGGGGTAAGACACTAACCGGTTACGAGTCTTGTATTTTTTCAACATCTTCGGACTTTATCGAACAACATTTAAGAACCCGATGTAAGAAGTAATATCAGAAACTGCTGTGAAATCAAGGCAGTATACCCTTTGCATGAACATCAGACTTAATCCGTTGGATGATTTTCTGACTGATCTGGTGGGAGAGGGAGGTTTTCTTCTCTAATTATTCAATTATTTCTTTTTTTTTTTTGCTCAAAAAACTGTTTTCATTCCACTGTGCTGAATGCCAGATGGTAGAAACTTATGAACAAGAACGTATTTGCGAATAATCATGCAGCCTTTTGATTGCCAGCTTTGAGAGTCATCAACTCAACTTCTTGCTTCCTTCTCCACCTACCACAACATGGCTGACTGCATGAGCGAAAGGGTGGCTGCAAATGAACTCAGCTTTGGGAACCTCCCTCCAGGGAAATGTGCCCAGACCAGGATGGGCTCCAAAGTAATGGGCAGGATACTTCTAAGGTGGTTAAACATGCAAAATAAAGGGGCACGGTGCCTATGCGATGTTCTCGGCAAGGATTTGCCACGAAGTCCTCAAGCACTTTTAGCTAGAGTGGATCACGCTGACATTTTTTCTTTTCACTGTTTTCATGAGCTCTGAATATTGAGACAGATTTCGCTGGCGATAGTGGAAAGCAGACTTTGGAAACACTTTTCTTTTAAAAATCTCAGTCAGATCTAGCTTTTGCTGGAAGATCAGCAATGGGGATATAATGGAGCAGGCAAGTGGGATTATACAAGTCGGTTTTGTTGATAGTATCTAAAAACATTTTCACATCAGGCCATTTCCTTAAATATAGGATTTGCCTTTTAAAAGTCTACTCTTTGCCAAATGTTTCCCAGTAAGAAGTTTACCCATTATTTACATTATGGTTGCAGTCTGATTTTCTGGTCATTTGAAGAATGCTCCACGACATCTATCATGCAGTGATTTTTCTTATTCCAACCGAAACAAAAAGAACAAGAATCACTGCAATGATGGCCAAACCTCCATGAAGAAACGCGCTGGGCTTGCTTAAACCAAAGAGCGAGCCAGCTGCGGAAGGTCCATGCTGGGCCAGATATCCCTCCAGGCACCCGGTATCCATCAACCAACTTAACAGGAGCAACATTACCTCGTGAAGCAGGACGGTATTATGAATCCCATTTTAAAGACCAGGTGACTGAGGTTCAGTGGTTAAGTAACAGTCCTGAGGTTACCCGGCCACCAAGAAGTAGGCAGGAGGCGCAACAGGCGGAATCCACACCCTTAACCACTGCCTCGTAGGACCGAAAATACACACCAGAAAAACCGTTTTCCCAAGAGGGATCATGAAAGGGGGCGTGATTTCCTTGCCTCATCGCATCTCTTGGATGCTTTCCTGAGAACCACGACGGTGCTGTAACCCTCTCTGTGAGTTCGGTGAGCGCGTGAAATGTAAATGCCTCCATCTTCTCCTTTATGAAATGAAGTCATCGCCCTAATATAACTTCCGGGATCCCTTCCAGCTCGCTATCCACCCCCCCAGCCCCCGGTTCTGTGTGCGAGGGCCTTAGGTGTGCGTTAGGTGTGACTGGGAGTGGGAGCTGCCCGAGAGGGTGGGCATGGGCTGAAGGGGGTGCGTGAGGAGGGGTATAGTGTTCAAAGAAAGAGGAATGGGATTAAATAACTCATTGAAATGACCGCGATAGCACATTTATGCCCCTTGTTAGTGGTGGGGCCTTCATAACGGACTCGAAGCTTCATCACTTGGAAGTTTTATGCCATGTATTTACTGGTGGGAATTAGGTATTCCACCCCTGGCCATTTGCAAGTGGTTCGGATCCATAAATGTTTTTTTCACCTCGTCAGACCTACACATGGAAGTAATTAGGTTCTTCCAGTTACAAGGAAATCCTGTTTGATATCATCACCTAACGTTTGCCCCCAGAGGATCAGCAGAGGCTAACCTGCTTTCTATGGGAATAAAGGTATCATGAGGAATGCAGGTATCCACCCTCCTTGGGGATGTTTAGAAATTCTATTCACATGATTTGTAGGATTCATAAATAACAACAACAATTACGACAGAAACAGCGCTATTTGCTGGATGCCTGGTGGACACGTAAATCAGTATAATGACCCCAACAGCCGTCCAAGGATAAAATTATTAGTCACAATCAGTAGATTGGAAACATGGGAAGCACTGGACCAGAAATAGCAGAAACAAGATTCACCCCCTGGACTATGTGGGCTTCAAACTACACAGCATGCAACACAAATTCACTCCACATAGCACATAACAGACTGCTAACTTAGGAAAACAAACCACTTTTTTTTTTTTTTTAGTAACACTGAGATTTTCATCTCCCTTTCCATTGTCACCAGTAATTTAGGAGCCTTCCTAGCTCTTTCTTTTTCTTTTAACTTTTTTAATGTGTGTATTTATATTTGAGAGAGAGAGAGAGCTGGGGAGGGACAGAGAGAGAGGGAGACACAGAATCTGAAGCAGGCTCTGAGCCGTCAGCACAGAACCTGATGTGTGGCTCCAACTCGCGGACCGTGAGATCATGACCTGAGCCAAAGCCGGGTGCTTAACCGACCGAGCCACCCGGGCGCCCCGAGCATGCCTAACTCTTAACTGGCTTCTGCAGGATTGGCCTAATTTTAACAACTCCCTGTGTCCATGGCCCCAGAGCAATAGGCCTCAGCTGGGGGCTTCTTAGAGATGCAGACTCCTGGCCCCTGCTGGCACCACTCGCTCAGAATCTGCATATTAACAAGAAGTCCAGGTGATTTCTCCGCATGCTGTAATCCGGGAGGCCAGAGAGGCCATGGTTTGACTGGCTCACCCACAGGCTGAGAATCAGGAGAGCACTTTAGGGTTAACCTGCTTCAGAATCCAGCCGTGCCTGCCCTTCCAACCTTACCATCCCCCAGCATCAACTCCGCCTTTCCGAGGAGCGAGCCTCCGCTCATCCTTAAGGCCACTTTTGCATAAGTGACTTTTCACCTGCTCTTCCACCCTTCCTGATGTTCCCTGCTCGCCTTTGCCGCTTAATCAAATCCGGCCCTTCCAGGACCGCTTCATGATTTGAAGGGAATCCCAACACTGTTATTTCTTCTGATACGTGGTGCCTAAACCACACCATGGGGACCTTTGTTTGGTGTTACTTCCTAGGGACCTCCTTTGTGCAATTTGGCATCGCGAATAAAATGGCCAGTTCACCAAGGAGAGTGCAGGTGTGGCCTCAGCCACAGAGAATCACGTTTTGAAAACCACTGGATGAATTTACCATCTTCCTACCTTCCCAGAGGGCGTTGCGGGTCCTTCTACGTCTTCTAGTCTAGGATTTTACTTTTGAAAGCCAGACCCCCTCTAGCTGGATGGCTCTGTTGCATTAATCAGAATCCTGCAAGGTCGTGTGCCTTATAGGCTGTAGAAAATGCTCGGGTTAGATTTGTGTCTCATGCAGCTTATCATTTGATCAAGGGAAACCCTAACTAAACAAATTTTAATTTCTGTTTTCCCCAAATCTGAACCACTCTTTCGAATGGCTCTGTCCTAAACCGAGGGTCAACAAGTAAGTCGAGAAACAGATCCTAAAAAATCAGAGCATTTGGAAATGTGGCTTAGAGCAAGGCATAAAAGAAGACAGGAGGGATTAAATCATGTTCATTATTTTCATCATTTTAAATAATCTACTTTAAACAGTTCACCACATTTCAATTGTTTGTTTATGAATTATAGTTGCCGGATTCAGATTCAGGAAAGAGTGGGGGGGCGGTGCCTGGGTGGCTCAGTCAATTGAGCATCTGACTTCAGCTCAGGTCATGATCTCATGGTTCGGGAGTTCGAGCCCCACGTGGGGATCTGTGCTGACAGCTCAGAGCCTGGAGCCTGCTTCGGATTCTGTGTCTCCCTCTTTCTCTGCCCCTCCCTCGCTTGTGCTCTGTCTCTCTCTGTCTCTCAAAAATTTAAAAAAACGGGAAAGAGTAGGAATGAGGGATCCAAGAACTTGTTTTTGTTACACTAATTCGCAATTTTCTTTTATTTAAGAAAGATAAAACCAGCAACTGAACACATGCAAATGAGGAAAGGGTTAACACACACACAGAATCCTCCGCTGTTTATATTTATTTAAGATTCATTTTCGATTCACAAGAAATCCCACAAGGCTGTTAACTACAAAAGGTAAAAATGCAAGAGTTGCCCCTGAGTGAACAATTTCGTAGCAACTATTTCTAACCTGTTTCATACCAATGCAGAAACTCTGAAATCATAGTTCATGTGCTGTATTTTGTTGCAATTCAACTGCTTCATGATTCAACAAATCACGGCCTAAAAGATAGGGGGTTAGTTATTTTGCTTGGCGAGATATCTGGTGGCAGTTTGTTTCCAGAGCTGGTAAATTCAGAAGCCCAAGAATGTTGGGGTTCCACGTCGGCATCTCTGCAGGTCCCGCGTCCTTCCTTCCCCGGTTCCATGATGGCTACGGCAGATCCAGGGACCACGCCCTCTTAGACTACATCTCAAGGCAGGAAGAGTCCCATCATGTTTAAAGGTAGGAAACTGTTGCAGATGCTTGTCCTGGAGAACACGCTAGTCAGGAGACGGTCACATGCGCCTGCTCAAACTGGTCAGGGAAGAAATTTGTATCACTGCTTGGCCTGAAAGATCCCAACCCCTCACCCCAACCCACTCTCACCCCTGCCGCCCAGCCTGGGAAGGAGGTATCTGGACCACATTAGAATTAAGGTCCAATCAGGAAGGAAGAATGGGGACTGTTGCATAGGCACCCAGCATAGCCTGCCCCCGATACCACTGGGAAAATACAGCTTTACAGTTACATGGCCAAAAATATTTACACCAAAATCTCACCGTAACTCTTACTAAAAAGCATGTTGATGATCTGTGCAAATGACCCCAGGGGCACACGGATTACATTTCCCTTAAAATATACATGGGTTTGGATGAGGGGGTGGTGTTCTTGGGAAAACATGTTCTGAGTTTTACCAAACCCAAAGTGTTGGGGGGGTGGGGGGGGAATAGTCTCAGACAATTGACAGCTGAAGACATAGTGAGAGTCATCCACTGGGAATTCAATCCCGTGTGTGGTTTGTTGAAACTTTTGAAACCCTGTGGTATGGGCCCTGATGAGCTAGTACCTCTGACCATCTACAGCTTACTGAGATTGAGTTAACCTGTGGCCAAAGCTCAGACAGCGAAAGGCCAGGCTGAGTGGGTTTAAGTTGATTGATTAATTAATCCATGTGTCCACTGATATATATAGCACATATATATATGTATTATGTATATGTGTATATATATATATTTTTTCTCTAGAGAGCCAGAGAAAAAAAAGCCAGAGTGCTTACCCTTGAGAAGTTTCTTATAGAGAAAAACAGTCAACTCTAAGCAATAGCTAACTGCCATAATGAAGTGTCTCCGTGTGTAATGGAAGTTGAGAAGCAGTGACCATTTGGTGGTTTCCAACATACTCTCTCTACCCAGTGCATTTAGCGCTACAAGTCAGATACACAAGACTGGATAAAAACCCCAAATGCAAGTTTCCAAGGCATTTTCCCCCTTTAATATTTGAGCCCACATGTATGTGAAAGGAAATTTAATCCATATGTTTCTGAATCATTCATACTTAAATCGTAATAATTTGTTTTGTAAGAGTTGTTAAGGTCCAAGAAACCTTTGGGGCCTTTTTTTTTTTTCCTTTCCTTTTTGTCAACAGGAAGTGGATTGAACCAAGGGTAAGTGACCTCTGATAGCAAAGAAGTCATCGAAGGTCTAATACTATGAATCCATGAAATTCAAATGGCCTGTGAGCCTGGAAGTCCCCACAGCAAACTCAGACACGTTGACTCTGTTGCAATCACATGCCTCTTTTCCAGGTTACGGCCCTGCATAAAAAATTCTGCCGGGAGGTATTTGGATTATATGTGCCCCAATTACATCTTCTTTGTGTGCTCATATGATGCAACGGTCTAAAGGCCGAGGGAACCAAAATGTTGGTTTAGTCCTGAACTATCCATCAGGCCTTTTTGAAATTGGAAAACTGGTCTTTCCCTCTGCTTGTAAATGCTACCCCTAATGCCCCCGAACAACTGTTACAAAGTTTTCTTTGGGATTTAACTAAGATTCCTGGGGATTTAAGATACTGGCTGCCAGATTGTTAAAATGCATTAATGTTTATAGTGATTATGATTACGAGAACTAATAATAAATACTTGCATATACCTGGAACAGAGCCCAAATCCTACTGTTTCAAAAGAAAGACTCAGTGTAAAGCCAGAGCCCTCTGGAAAGCTGCACACAGGAAAGCCCGAGACCAGTCTAGACCCAGAGAACTGCAGAGAAAATGCCAGAAGCAGGTTAGTCAAATTCTCCCCCAGACCCTTCCCAATGCTTCAAAAAAACTACAAAAGAAAAACGGAAATCTTAATTGTTTGTTTTCATTGGTCATTTGGNCCCTCCCCTGCTCATGCTGTCTCTCTCTCTCTCTCCTAGAAATAAATAAAAATATTAGAAAAAAAAAAAAAAGAAAAGAAAGTAGCCTTTCTGATTGCATCAAGCGCAGTACTTCAAAAGAAATAGTCGCCGTCCGAAGTCTCCCATCAGGGCTACTGTCAAAGACACGATTGGTTCCTACGTCCTGTTACATCCCGGGTGGCTGAATCGTGGCCAGTGTCATCATGCTTCGTTTTGTCCACAGATGGTCAGCTCAAGTGGCAAGACCCTGTTTCTTGCTGGTGAATGAGGCTCAGGTGGGATGTCTGGTTCCTCGTGGGTCCATGAGGTCTCCTGAAGCACACAGGTCATGTCCAGAATGGGGTCACATGCCAGGATGCAGTCACGGGCACTTAGGAGCCAAGTTCCTCCCACTGCTTAGAGAAGAGTCCCTGGCATGTGCTCCGATCGAAAGCCAGTGGCACTGCTGATCTGCGCGAGGGGAAGTGTGGTCACCACTCTCACCCCCGAGTCTCGCTGACACACTCGATTCTGACAGCACGTGCTAGTCCACTGCAGAAGCCACAGATTGTGGAGTTTTTTGTTCCCAGGGGGAAAAAAAATGTTTTCACACCTTTCGATAGTAATCTTAATACTCAGGTACCATTCAGGGTATCAGTTTCCCTTTTACAGTCGTAGAAAAGGTTTCCATTGTAAAATATATCACACCAGAGAAGAGGATAAGGAGAGTGAAAATTACACAAAAATTGACAGAAATACTTTTCAGAATCAACAGGAGGTAAAAAAGCAAACTTCTTTAAAGAAACAGTTGCTATGCTTTAAAAAAAAAAAAAGGCACAGGTGGTGGCAGCAATCAACTGGGAAACTGGTGAACTTTTAAAGCTGTTCTAATCTCAGGGGGATTGTGTGTCCCTTTTATAGGACAAACGGGTAGCCTGTACCCCGTGCATAATACCAGGGACTATATAAGGCAAGTGTTTACAAACTGTACCGGATTGTTTAATCCAAAACGTTTCCCTCCTGCCTCAGGATTGTGTGTCTACATGAAGTTTAAAAGGCTTTTAAAGATAAGGAGGGCCAGCAAGCACTTGGGAGCCAATGGGGCAGCATTTTGCTCGTTAACCTGATATGGACTGATCTACTGATAGCCAATCCACGGCCTGAAAAGTGATGAAAGGGACTCCAGCGGAGCGAAAGTGTTGGTGCAATCCTCGCAAAAGAGGGTGGGCTGAAGCCAAAGGGTGAGATACAGAGAACAGTGAGAGAAAAAGAACCTACTTTATAACGTTATGCTTTACCCACCACATCTAAACGACTTTCCAGAGTCGTCACTGGACTTAGGGTGAGAGGATCCCAACCAGGGTCCGGGCACCCCCTCGGACAAGTCTTCCACCTCCCCGGATTTTCATTCACCTGTGTAAGGGTCATTCATGGTCTAAGGGGGGGGAGGGAGCCAACTGATTTTGGCTAAGATCTCCTCACACATCCTTTAATCAGATTCACCTCTTAAGCTACTAGAATGTTCTTTGCCTTATTTTTATTTTTAACAGTTTTATTATGGTATAATTGACCTTGAATAAATTACTCACATTTATAGTAGTAATTTGGTAAGTCTTGACATCTGTATGTACTCATGGGGCCTTCACCACAAGGGAGAAAATAAACACATCAGTCATCCCCAAAATCTTCCCATGCTTCTTTGCAATCTGTCCTTCCCGCCCCTTCTTACCACCTCTTCCTCCAAGCTGATCTGGTTTCTATCACTGTGGATTATTTTACATTTTCTAGAATTGTATATAATCGGAATCATATGGTATATACTATTTTTTGGTATGGTACTTTTCACTGGGCCTAATTATTTTGCAATTCATTTATGCTGTTGTGTGCCTCAATTGTTTATTCCTTTTTGAGTGCTAAGTAGTATTCCATCGTATGGATATACCCCATTTGTTTGTCAATCCATTTGTCCATGAATATTTGGGTCTCCAATCTTGTTCTATTTCCAGCAAAGCTTCTTTAAGCATTCACATACAAGATTTTGAATAGACATACTCTCATTTCTCCGGGGTAAATATCAGTGGCTTGATTATACAGTAGGTATGTGTTTAACTTTATAAGAAATTGCTGGACTATATTCCAGTGTGGTCATACCATTTGACATTCTCACCAGTAGGACATGAACGTTTGAGTTGCTCTATACGTTCACACTTCGGTATAATTAATCTTTAAAAATTTTAGTCACTCTAATAGGTGTATAGTAGGATGTCATTTTGGTTTAATCACTGCTCCCTAATGATTAATGCTGCTGAGCATTTTTTAATGTGCTTCTTTGCATCTACATATCTTCTTAGGTGAAATGTCAGCTCAAAACTTTTGCCCAGGGCACCTGAGTGGCTCAGTCAGTGAAGCATCTGACTCTTGGTTTCAGCTCAGGTCATGATCTCACAGTCCATGGGTTCAAGCCCGGCACCGTGCTCTGCATTGACAGCTTGGAGCCTACTTGGGCTTCTCTCTCTCTCTCTCTCTCTCAAAATAAATAAGTAAACATTAAAAGACAACTTTTGCTCATTTCTTGGAGGGGAATTCTTTGCTCCTATCATTGAGTTTTGAAAGTTCTTTATATATTCTGGATGTAAATCCTTTAGCAGACACATAATTTGAAAATTTTTTCTCTTAATCTGTGGCTTGTCTTTTCATTTTCTTAACAGTGTCTTTTGCAGAGCAAAAAATGTTAATTTTGATAGTCTAATGTATTAGTTTGTTATTTAATGAATAGTGATTTTGGTACTGTATCTAAGAAATCTCTGTGTAACTCAAGGTCATATGGATTTTCTCCTCTATTTTCTTCTAACAGTTTTATAGTTTTCTGTTTTCTGTTTATGATCCAGTTTGAGTATATTATCGCATGTGATGAGTGAGGGATACAATTTGAATTTTTGGGGAGGACATAGCAGGTAGAAATTTTAAGCAGATAAGTGCAGAGATAAATAATAAGAAACAGAATTTTTAGCCATATTGTGATATGGTTGGAAGCAAAAAAAGTAACTAGGTGGAACTCACACTGGTACAAATCACATGCAAGGTTGCCTTCTTCAGCTGAGTCTACCAAATCTGTATGCCTTTGAAGTAGCTTTGGGACTTGCAAATGCTTTACTTAATTGTGTATGATTTGTAAAGTAAGGCAAGAGTAAGTAATATCAATACTGAAAAAATCAGCAACTCAGAATTTATTAGATGTGTTCGTTCTCATTGAATCAGGGTGGGTGACAGGGTGAGGAAAGAAAATTCTGTGAGGATAGGTTATAACAAAGAAAAAGAAAGACAGACAGACAGAAAGAAAGAAAGAAAGAGGAAGAAAGAAAGAAAGAAAAAAAAAGAAAGAAAGAAGGAAAGAAAGAAAGAAAAAGGAAGAAGGAAAGAAAGAGGAAGAAAGAAAGAAAAAGAAAGAAAGAAAGAAAGAGGAAGAAAGACAGAAAAAAGAAGAAAGAAAGAAGGAAAGAAAGAAAGAAAGAAAAAGGAAGAAAGAAAGAAGAAAGAAAGAAAGAGGAAGAAAGACAGAAAGAAAGAGGAAGAAAGAAAGAAAGAAAAGAAAGAAAGAGGAAGAAAGAAATGAAAGAAAGAAAGAGGAAGAAAGAAAGAAAGAAAAAGGAAGAAAGAAAGGAAAAGGAAGAAAGAAAGGAAGGAAGAAAGAAAGAAAGAAAGAAAGAAAGAAAGAAAGAAAGAAAGAAAGAAAGAAAGAAAGAAAGAAAGAGAAAGAAAGAAAGAAAGAGGAAGAAAGACAGAAAGAAAGAAAGAAAGAGAAAGAAAGAAAGAGGAAGAAAGAAAGAAGAAGGGAAGAAAGAAAGCAAGAAAGGAAGGGAGAAAAAGAAAGGGAAGGGTAGGGAAGGGAAAGGAAGAAAAGAGAAGAAAAGAGAAGGAAAGAAAAAAGAAAAGAAAAGAAACGAAACTGCTAGGTCAGGCAGCCAGAGTGTCCAAAGCCTGGGGCAAGTCATCCCTTAGTAATTATACTTGAAGCTTTGGCTGCTGAGTCATCATCAAGAGACAGTGATCCGGCCCTTGCGAAGTGTGAGATTTGGAAAAACAAAAGAGACTGCTGGGAACCACTAAGGGTTCCTTACCAGGCAGAACAATCCCTCCTTTGCTTATCATTGGGACACTGCCCTTCCCATGGCAGTGGGGGCCCGGCACGCCTGAAGGCAAAGTTACGACTTGGCTGAAGCGACCTAACAGACACAACAGGCAAACATGAACGAATATTAACGACCGCAAGGCGCTGTGATAGGCCCTATAGTTATTCTCCCGCCTGAAAATCCCCAAAAGCTCCTCCCAATGGTGTTATATCCCTGCTGTGACAGAGTAACAAAATGTCTCTCCTTTTTAGCTTCAGAAAGAAAGGTGCTTATTCCTTTCTTAGGTTGCACATGGGAAAATACAAAAGAGGGAAAAGGCTTCACCCTGAATGATCCTGGTCTCTCTCCCTTGTCTTCAGTCTGTTCCTCTGACAAGCTGTTGTAGAACTTACTTGCAGACCTTGGGGAAAGTTGTGTGTGTCTGTGTGTGCGTGTGTGTGCACGTGTGCGCGCGCGTGTGTGTGGACCCACGTGTCCGCACGTTATGTGTGTCTGAGTGAAGAGGTGCATGAGAATGGCTAATTTATGATAAATGGTTCAAAGCTAGAAGTTTCTTGGGACAAATCTTGCCTTTTTATAAGTATGACCACACAGCTCATTTCTACCAGGAATCAAAAGTCACCAACATTTACTGAGCACCAAAACACTCTAGCACTTTCCTATGCCTTTCGTTTACATCATCTCAATTATTCTTCATAATAGCCTGCATGTTGGGCAATACGAACATTCTCATTTTATGAGGAAAAGCCACAGAAACTCTAAATGATTAAATAACCCAATTAAGATCACATATTTATAATGACAGGGGACTTAAACTCAGTTCTCCTGATTCCAAAGCCTTGGCTTTCAAGTATAAGCCCAATGCAGGCCAAATTCTACAAAAAACTTACAGCAGAGGAAACTCAAATTCTATCAGAGTAATGAAATTAAGCGTCCCATTTAAGTTAGTCAAACTACTCTTTGATAAATGGAAATCTATTCATTATGTAAAAGTTTCCCTACATTATTTCATTTTTGTCAGGATTCAAATTTATTCATAAAGGACTACAAAGTTAAAAAGAAAATGAAATCCACAAGATTCTGAAATCTACCAACATAATGATCCAATAAAATGAAGTGAAATAAAATGAAATATTAAAATAAAGGTAAATAAAGTAATGACTGTACCAAAGGAGCTTTATATCCAAACTTGAGAATTAGATTGATCAATTATGGGTTAATCAAAAGCATTTAAAAATCCCTCATGTCTAGGTTACTGGAAAGAAGGCTGGAGTGTGAACTGAGGGTTGTTTCTGTCTCTGCATCTAAAGCTGGACAACTTCGAGCGGGTCACTCCTCATCTCCGATTCTGTCTCCCACCTGTAAATGGAGGGTTGGAACTACCCGCCCTCAGGATCCCTTCCAGTTCAGATATTCTGTAACAAGGGACAGGCTCTTGTTAGGCTTAACATTCATGATTCATTGTTTTCTATCTTTGCAGGGGGTGGGGCAAGTTTTGCATGTTGCTCTCCCGCCTCTCCACTTCCAGCGGTCTATAATCTAATTTAAACCCTCTAGAGAGGGGCATGTGAGGGGCTCAGTCGGTTGAGCCTCTGACTTCGGCTCAGGTCATGCTCTCACGGTTCATGGGTTCGAGCCCCACAACAGGCTCTGTGTTGACAGCCCAGAGCCTGGAGCCTGTTTCAGATTCTGTGTCTTCCTCTCTCTGACCCTCCCCTGCTCACGCTGTCTCTCTCTCTCTCAAAAATACATATATTAGAAAAACATTAAAGAATTAAACTGTCTAGAGAAAAGTGGTGAACTCTGCCTGGAGGGCTCATTTTTCCCCATCAGCAGGTGTCTGGGGTTCCCGGGTGGTCTCAGCTGACACTTCCAGGTTGTGTGTCTTTGCTTCCGTGCAGCAATCCCCTTTTGCACATGGGGAGAGTCAGGGGAAGTGTGTGCTGGATGCCGAGACACTCCACCGGGCTGGGATCTGGACCTAGTGGTCAGTGCCTGGGTCTTGCAAATCACAGCTCAGAATCGGATAGCCCGAGGCGGACACGGCTCCTCCTCTGGGTTCCTGTGGCGTCTTTATTTAGCAATGGCATATTCATTTCTTCGGGGCATTGTACTGAAAGGGTTTTGTGAACTGGTTTTTATTTCTCTCTCTCTGCCCATTTCGGTGATGATTTTATTAGAAAGGCAAATGCCAGCCACACCCGCCTGCGTTAGGAAACTGGGGTCAGTGATCCCTGCGGCAGCAGCAGGCAGGGGCGCTTAGGCACCACTGGCCTTCCTAGCTCCCTAAGCAGAGGAGGTAAATGGATAGTCACCCTCAGATCTCCCTCAGCCCTGGTTGTGCGCTTTCCCGGTGAGCTAGATCTGGACGAGAGCTGGATGTGTGCATCTGTGTCTAACAGAAGATTAGAGAGAACAAAGGTACATTGGGAATTAAGCAACATGACATTTACATAACAACCGTTTATGACTTCGCGGGGATAGAAGACAATGGAGAGAATTCTCGGCGCAGGACTGAGGTTTCCACAGCAGGATTCCCAGGGCCGTTAATGAGAAACGTGTGGCCGAATCCCGAGTCCCGTCACATCTGCTGAGAACTTAGCCTGAGGTGTCCTCATCATGCTAATTTGGGGAGTCCGAGAACCGCGACTGAGCTGGCGTGCTCTTTCCCAGGTGCCATATGCTTGTCCATTTTCTTTTTGTTCCATCCGTGGCAGCATGCTCTGTTCCTTCCCTCTTGCTCTGCTTCCCAAGGGTTCTTTCTGGGACACAAGTGGGAAAGACAAAGAACTGAAGAGGAAAAGGAGTTAGGCTCCCGCGGATCGGCTGCCACTCGTATGACATTGTCTTTCACAGGAAGACCCGTTGGAATTGGGCTTCACGTGGTATCACGGAATTAAATTGCTATCATTTTCAGTGTCTGAACTAGATTTGTCATGAGAACATAGCCCCCGTCAAAGCGTTCATTGTCGGGAGGCATTACGGAGAGCCCCAGGGCGTGGCTGCCCATCCACCTGCCAGCCTTCAATGGCAGCCCGGGGATGGAGCAGGGAATTGCCCTTCTCTGCCCACAGGATGGTGCTTACGGAATGGCTTATCTTGGTACCGTGTGCTCTGAAAACAAAGAGGACCATTTAGCTCTCTCTCCTTCCCTTGAAGTCTGTATCTCTCATCGTTCTGATGCCTCATGTTGCACTTCTCACGTGGGCACGCCCAGGCCGGCGACAATGGGGAATGGCCCGCTCAATGGTGCACCAAGTCTCAGAGAATTTAATCGCATCACAAATGCTGGGACTGGCTCAAAAACAAGTAGAAAATGCCTTCTCAGGGTTGAAGTGCTTTTCATTTCCCCGTCAAGTTCACCTGGGTTTCAGAAATTATAGCCAAGGTTTTTCTCTGGTTTGGTTTTGTTTTTAGCATAAGTTGGGACAACAGTCAAACAATTCATTGTTTAAACTCAAAAGTGTGCTGTGGTATGGACCTTATTTTATTTGTTTCAGAACACATCATTTTGGAAGCGATTCCTGAGATTCCGTTAAGACAAAAGACCAGTTGCTCCTTTTATTTTTCCTTCCCTTTAAGAATTTTTTGAATTCACACTCTGGCTCACCAAGTCAAAAAAGACAATACATGCAAGAAAGAGGTGAGGTTCTGGAAAGGAATAAATGATAGGCCCAAACCTGAAAGAAAACCCATTCAAATGTCCAAGAGACACAAAGGCATTTACTGACTTGCCTGCTGAATTGAGTCTCCAGAGCGAAGTGTCAGATTCAAAAGCCACATCTCCAGTATTTGTGGGTGAGCTGGGACTTCTAAATCCCCAACTACTGGTTTTGACAGTAAACATTTCTTATAAAATAAAATGAAATAAAATAATAAAATAAAGCAAATTAGTAGCAAAGGTCCTTATTTTTCAAGACCTACAAAAACCTATTTAAATATAGTTGCTTACAGTGCCTGGGTGGCTGTTGGTTAAGTGTCTGATCTCACTCAGGTCTTCAGCTGACCTGTCTTCGGCTCAGGTCATGATCTTACAAAGGCTCTTGGTTGGGTTCAAGCCCCACATGGGGTCTTTGCTGACAGCTCAGAGCCTGGAGCCTGCTTCAGACTCTGTGTCTCCTTCTCTCTCTGTCCCTACCCCACTTGCCCTTGCTCTCTCTCTCTCTCAAAAATAGACATTAAAATAAATAAATAAAATACAGTTTCTAAATTTGTGTTTTATTGCAATGGAAGAGAACTGAGTGAAGGAAATGGACTCTTACCTTTAAAAGAAGAATATTTGGGTCATCTCAAGCTCAATGCGATGATTCATAATCAAGAATTTATACTCTGTGCCAGTGTCGCCATCTTCTTTAAAAACAAATGCTACATGTAGCTGGGGTAAACAGACCTGCGGGAGACTTAACGTAGATGTACCTCAGCTCCTAACTGGTCAGCTACCCACCGTCCCGCCCTTCCTGTTTCATTCTTCACGTTGCTTCTGTTCTCACTTTCCTACAATCAAAATCCCAGTGATGTTGCTTTTCTGGCTAATGATCTCTACTGCTCCTTTTCAATGAATGGTCCTTATGGTAGGAGAGCCGTGCTCAGGGTGGGCGTCCCTCCACGGCTCGTCTATGGCTTGCTGCTATAGTGACACAGGGCCTTTCTCTGCTCCCCGTAAGCATCACACCTCGCACATCTTTGCGTGTGCTCTTCCTCAAAGTCGCACCTGGAAAAGTGCCTTCTCTCTTTCAAACTCAGCTCAGATGGGATTCCCACCATGACCCTTGTTTGATTCCATAGGCAGAATCAGCCGTTCTGTCCTCTGGCCTGTAGGGCAGCCGCTGTTTGTAATATGACTTGTCATTATTCGCTTTTCTAGTCTCTTCCTTTGGAATAGAAGCTCTTCAATTTCTGGGACAGTGACGTCACCTGGTATCTCTGGCTCAGCATGAAGTAGATCTTTGTCGCTCAGATCTTTGTCGAGATGGTAAGTGAACGAAAAAACGTCAGTGATTTGGAGCCCTGGACACTGATGGAAGCATCACCTCCTTATCACACTTCAACCCTACGTCCATGCTTTGACATACTCTTGTCAATCGTGCCTTGTAATCAGCTTTTGTATGCACGGTACAACTCCCTTCTCCGTCTTTACCCCAGTGGATCATGACCATTCTCAGAAGCGAAAGGAAGGAGACACAAAACTTTCATGTAACTGAGGCCCTTGCTGCCTCCGCACCAAGAGAAGTTGCTGCTTTCTTATCATGATGATTTGTGAAATGGACTCTGGTACAAGCATATGAACAAGGAGTCTTTCTCTGCCAGTTTTGCAAAAAAGCAAGCCTTTGGAACCTGGAGCTTTCTGACTGTGTTAGACAGAAGTGCTGAATTCTTTTCTCGCCGATCAATGAACTGAGCAGCAACTGACATGGTAATAACTCCCAGTATTACTAATGAATTTGTACCAAGGTGATCTTTTAAAGACAGAGGCTACCTACCAGGCCTCAGCAGGGAGTGTGACCTCTGAGTCCAACACAGCGGGCGTCAGCCCCAGTGCGAGGCGCCTGGGAAGTGTGCGCGTGCTGTAGCTGGGCACTTTGTGCGAGTCACCGGCCCAGCGATGGCTCTCTTCTTTCTAGTTCCCCTTCAGCAAAATGATGAGAACAACTTGTAGCATATGGAAGCATTTCCACACTGCAAGTTATTCTGGGGGGGGGGGGGGGGATTTGCAAATTCTGTCAAACGAAACAGGCATTTCCAAATGCTACTACTATGTTCAAACACATCCTCGTGTGTCAGAAGAGTCTTACAGATGTTGGCTTCCCTCTTTTTGCCTTTTTAAACGTTCTCCGTGGCTAAAAATGATCAGGGTGAAGGAGTGCAAGGAGCTCGTCCCAACAGTCATCGCTCCAGACAGACAGGGAGACCTTCCGCCGCGGCTTCTGGATCCTCAGCCGCATCGCAAAGTGTTGCTCAATTACCCCTCCCATAACCACACGTTGCCAGCAGCTGTGTACCAGCAGACGAGGACTGTGGTAATGACATTTGTAGACAAGATGATACCTGGAGATCAGGACAGAACAACCTCTCGAGGGCTCCCCCACCCCCTGGGGCTTGTCTTGGTCAAGGCTGACGGGGGAACATTCAACACTGAGGCAAGGGGCCCTGGGAGTGGGTCTCTGCGGGCATTCGGACACGAATGGGTGGTGATGTGGGTAGAAGGCAGAATAAAGGCAGCACCGCTGTAAATGCCAGATTTATGGCCAGACAATGTCACAGAGGAACTGAATTGCACAATTCGGTAAGAATGGCTCCTTAACTCATTTTTTTAATAAAAGAACAAAATAGGATATGGAAAATACACTGCAGGGAATATCAGTCCACCAACAGAAGACAGAAGACAGGAAAAATATCTGTCTGTTTACTGACGGTGGAATAGAATTGGCCACTTAGCAGTGGAGACGCTGCCACACTTCATCTTGCAGCGATGGAATCTTCTCCAGGATATTAAAAGGGCTTTTTCCCCAACAGGTCTATGGAGAAGACAAAAGGGATCAGAAAGGGATGAAACTTACTCTTGTAATAGCCGCCTCCTTTATGAAACAAGAAAAATATAATACAAAGTAAAAACACATACGAGTCCATCTGTCGTCTGAACACCAGACAGGCCCTTGTAGGAAACATTCTTTACTAATAGTCTTAATAAAACCAACTGGCCATTTTGTCTGTGTGCTTGGTTGTTTTAGTGTATCTTAATATATGAGTGAAGACAATACTGAAACAAGACTGTGTTAATAATTGGTAGGAAATTTGCCATGAGCTCTCTCATGTTGTTAAATAGACTCAAATGCAGAAATGCAAAGAAAGATAACACTTTAATTTCTTTCTTCTTCTTCTTTTTTTTTTTCAAAAAAGCCAGATGCAGAGTAAGAAGTACACTTAATGACTGCCTAGGAAAAGTGATTTCTATGTTCAAAATGGAGAGCATCTCCGGGGGTAGAATAGAAGTTGGTCTGAGAGTCTCCAGCGTGTGTAACTGTAACAGCCAAAAAATGTGTCACACACCGGACTAGGAGTTTAAGTGGATTATTTCAATGCTTATTCTGACAACAACATTATGAAATTGCATGGTGTAATTTTTTTAAATGTTTATTTTTGAGAGACAGAGAGAGAGCAGAAGTGGGGGAGGAGCAGAGAGAGAGGGAGACACAGAATCCGAAGCAGGCACAGGGCTCCGAGCTGTCAGCACAAAGCCTGATGCGGGGCTCGAACTCATGAACCATGAGATCATGACCTGAGCTGAAGTTGGACACTTAACTGACTGAGCCCCCCAAGAGCCCCTGCATGGTTATTCTTACTGGACAGTTGAGGAACTGTGGCTTCAGGAGACTGTATCACAGAGCAGGGAGGTAAACGGGGACAGAAATCTCACTCACTGTCTACCCAGGATCCACAGCTCCCACTGTTTTTATTGAAGTTTATTTATTTATTTTGAGAGAGAGAGAGAGAGAGAGAGAGAGCACAAGTAGGGAAGGGACAGAGAAAGAGGTAGAGGGAGAGAGAGAGAATCCCATGCAGCCTCCACCCTGTCAGCACAGAGCCCGCGGAGGGCTCAAACTCATGATCAGTGACGTCATGACCCCAGCCGAGGTCTGACAAGTAAGAGAAGGAGCCACCGAGATGCTCCAACTACACCCCCATCTCTTGACCAGCCTGCAAAATGGCCATCACGGGGCATTTTTGCTTCTTCCCCACTTAGGGTTATTTCTTACAACAGACGAGAGGACTGGGATCTTCACCTACAAATAGTCATATTTAAAAATAAGCTAACATATGAAAGACAATTACTGTCTAACTGAACTCCGACTTTTCAGAAGTTTGTAAAGTTGGTACAAATGAAGCATCAGAAGATACTAGCAACTATTCAGCAAATAGGACTCATTTAGACAAGGCCGCACAGGCCCTAAGCTTCATCCTAGAGAATTCTTTGTTTCCCTTCCCTTTCCCCCTAGATTCCTTAGGAAATCTATTTCTTTCTCTATCTGCTCAAAGTGGTAGAGAACACTAAAACCAGAAAACAAAATAACTTTCCTTGTGTTACTAATAATGTGGATGGTTTACTCTCCTCAATGTATGTCTGTTTCCCATAAATTGGTTTGGGAGAAATGAGTTTAGCAGCATGTATGCCCATTTGTAAAACAATTAAAAACATATAAAAGCAAATTCAATGAGTACTTTTAAAAATAGCTTCTGAATAAAAAAGGCTTTCAGATTTTACATGCAACAGACGCTCATGTACGAACAAATGAAGTCAGGTCAAATACACTTTGTTTTACTAAAGTAAAGGGCTGAGTTCAAACTTAGAAAACTCCTAATTTCAGTCAAATTCCTTTGCTTTTTAATAGTGTCTTACATTTAGATAATTTCAAAATTTCTAGAAATGTCTTTTACCTTTAATTAAGGTCTGATGACGTCACGTCCAGCGTATCACGTAAAACATTATCTTCCGATCTGATTCTCCACTTTATTCTCCTTTCCAAGTCCAGATGTTACCGTGAGGGTCAAGGTTATTCTTTCGGTCCCCTGGAAATGAAACAATGGCACTTCTCTGTCAAGTTTCTACAGAGCTCTCTCAAATCTATGAATTCAAGCCTCAATAAGTCTACTGCCTATTTTATTTATATATTTTATTTATTTATCCTTCTGAGGATGATGATGCTTTTTGAAAAAAATGTATTATGAGAGTATAGCTGACATGCGATGTTATATTAGTTTCAGGTGCACAACACGGCGATTCTACGACTCTACACATTACGCAATGCTGAGTCTGCCTAATTTAAAGGCCCCGGCGTTGCACCTGAAGCAATCCCAAATCTCCTTTCCCCAAATTATTTCAATATGCTCCCTCATACCAACTTTTAACTTCAGCCCAACCAACAACCTTCTGGTTGCCTGAGTAGACCGTGCCTGTGCATGCTTTTGGGAGTATTTGTCAGCTCCCTACGTAAGATATACTTTCTGTTTCTCCTCTCTGCAAGTTATGCCGATTCTGTAATGCCTTCTGGAATGTCTGCCTTTTCCTGGAAGACATTTAAATGACTCTGACCCGTGTCATCTCCCTCCTTCCTGAATGCCCCTAGTATTCTAATGGTTGGCTGGCATACCAGAACGGCAAATGCTTCCACTGACTCAAATTAATTGACAGCACCACCCCTCACCTTAAGATTTTTATTCCTTCTTTCTCCCCACCTCTTTTGTCTTCACACTAGAATTTTATGGTCATAAATTTAGATATCTTGCCAATCTCTTGTGAAATTTAGGGGGGAAACATTAATATCATGTATTTTAGGAGTAATGACACTAATTTGTAGTGGTTTCATACTGATCCTTGAGTGGTAGACACAGCATCTCAAAGGCCCTGGAAGTCTGAGACCTCCCTTGATGCCTCTCAAGAAGGACACGCTGATTGAACAAGAGCTTTGTTGTAAGAAGAGACAGCCATGTTCTTTCTTAGGCAACATCTGATGGCCCTAAGAATGACAGAGCCTGGCTTTTGACTTTCAGAATTTAGGAGAAATCATTCATCCATAGATCTGTTTTTTGAAATAAGAAAATGGGTGATAGAGTTGGTTACAGTGATATATTTATATATATCTATAAATGCTGTGGGAAGCCACCTAGAGCAAATGAGAAACAGAAATGCAAACTGAATTATGAATTGTTTCAGTGTGGTTATCTATTATTTAATAGCTTCTCTCAATAGTCAACAAGTATGTGCTGCTCAACAGATATGTGTACCATGCATTATTCTAGGCACTGGAGAAGGGATGAAGAACAGTGAAAAGAAACAAAATCCCTTCCTGGGGCACCTGGGTGGCTCAGTTGGTTAAGCATCTGACTCCTGGTTTCAGCTCATGCCATGATCTCACAGGTCGTGAGTTTGAGCTTCACATTGGGTGATTCTGTCTCCCTCTCTCTCTGCCCCTCCCCCCACTCTCCCAAAAATAAATAAATAAACAAACATTAAAATAAAATCCCTATCTTTCTGGTGTCTACATTCCAGGGAGGGGGATGGTGTTGAGAGAAGACCATTGCAATTCTAGATACGATATCAGGAAAGATGGTACTGAAAAGATAATACTGAGTGAAGACTGGAAATGGCTGAAAAGCAAAATTGGTTAATCCTTGAGGAAAAAGGCGTTTCAATAAAAGGGTAAAGTAGGTGCAAAGGCTGTTAACACACGTGTCTGGGCCCCACTGTAAGGGAAAGCAGCTGTGAGGCCCGCCTGCCTAGCTGGGTTAGAAGGGGTGGCAGGGAGACTGATCTGGAATGAAAACACAAAGTTAGAACGACAAGAAGCGGAGGGCCTTGTAAGCCATGGTAAGTCAGCTTTCACTTGAATGAGACAGGCCACTAGAAGGTTTCTACAATTGGGTGCAGGCTTTACCAGAAGCAATCATTTGGCTACTCTCCTTAGAACACTAGATTAAAAATTAAATTGATGTAGAATATTAAAGGCCACATTGGGCAAGGCAGTGGATGGAAGGGTTTGGGGTTAGCAGACTTAGTGTAAGCGACTAAGAAATACATGAGAAGACAGCAGGAGTCAACAGCTTAGGGCTATCCCTTAATCCCACAAATGAGCATTCACCCCTATCTATTCACCTCAAACTGTTGCTGTACTGGTCAAACCAAGAATTAGATTGCTTAGAACTCTAGATGCTTTAAAACATGAGGCAGATTGCATTGGCTTTTGTCTATTTTGTTTATTTGTTTTGTATTTGTCTTTTGTTTTTCTGGGGTTTTTTTTTTGGTTTTTGGTTTGTATTTTTACCTACCGTGGTTGACTATAAACCGTTGAAATGAAGTTCAAATCTTACTTATCTCACATTCATCACATTTCTGTGTCAAATGTAAATTTGGGAATGACTATGTTCAAACTTCACAATGAAGATGAAAAGGAAGCAATGATTGTTATCCTGGTGTGTGGCGTGAAGGATCACTACAAAATTATGGCAGCTCTGACAAGGCAGGAATTGGTGCCTTAGTGACAGATCTTTAGAACTATTTTTATTGTACCGCTTACAGGTTAATTTTATTAGGCTTAACATTTAATTTTATTTTAAAGTTTACTTATTTGGAGAGAGAGAACGACTGGGGGAAGGGCAGAGAGGGGGACAGGAAATCTGAAGTAGACTCTGCTGACAGCCCCAATGTGGGGCTCCAACTCCCCAATCATGAAATCATGACCCGAGCTGAAGTTGGACGCCTAACCAACTAAGCCACCCAGGCGTCCCACAGGCCAAACATTTTAATAGATGAGACCGTTGCTTGAGAAGAAGCCAGTTGGGGTAGAATCTCGGCATCCAACCCTTCTGAGCAGGAGGTTTTGGAAAGATCGCTGTTAAGCTCAGCATTCAGATCTGAACATGTGATGAGAGTTATCAGTGAAGGCATAACGACTGTAAAGTTAGCTCAAGGGTCTATCACATTAAATAGAAACATTCAGAGACTCTTTATGACTTGAGGGTTGTCAAAATAAATAAATCAACTTTTTACAAAATGGTAAGAATTGATAAGTGGTTGCCAGGGTCAAGGGTGGTTGCTGAGATGAACTGGAGGAACTTGGGAGGATGATGGAAATATTCTAAAACTGAATTGTGGAAATAGTTGCACCTACGTGTAATTTTACTAAAACCCATTGTATAGTTACACTTTGGCTCAGGTCATAATCTCACAATTATTGGATTTAAGCCCCACTTGGGCTCTGCACTGACAGCACAGAGCCTGCTTAGGATTCCCTGTCTCTCTGCCCCATTCATGCACACATGTTCAAGCGTGCGTTCTCTCTCTCTCAAAAAAAAAAAAAAAAAAGGAAGTGTGTATCCTTTGATAAACATCTTCTCATGTTCCCCATCTCCCAACCCCCGGCAACCGTCATTCTACTTTTTCTTTCTATGAGATAAAGTTTTTGTTTGTCTTGTCATTTGTTTTTATGTTTTTAGTTTCCACATATAAGTGAGATCATACAGTATTTGTCTTTCTCTGTCTGACTTATTCCACTTAGCATGATATTTCCTTCTTTTTTATGGCCGACTGATATTCCATTGTGTATATGTGTATACGCATACACATATTTTCTATATCCATTCATACATCAATGGACACTTAAGTTATTTCCCTATCTAGGCTATTATGAATAATGCTTCAGGGACATGGAGGTGGAGATATCTCTGTGAGTTAGTGATTTTGTTTCCTTTGGATATATATCCAAAAGTGGGAGTGTTGGAGCATTTGGTAATTCTATTTTTAAGTTTTTGAGGAACTTCTATACTATTTTCAATCGTGGCTGCACCAATTTACATTCCTGCCAACAGTACACAGGTTTGCCTGCTCTACACACCCTCACGAGGGCTTACCATCTCATACCCTTTTGATAACAGCCGTTCCATCAGGGCGAGGTGACAGCTAACTCTACTTCTGATTTGGATTTCCCTGGCGATGAGTAATGTTGAGCATCTTTCCATACACCTGTTGGACACTTGTATGTCTTCTTTGGAAAAATGTTTATTTAGGTCCTCTGTTAATTTTGTAACAGATTATTTTTTTTCTTTGAGTGGTAAGAGTTTTTTATATTTTTTGGATGTTAACCCCGGATCACACATAATGGTTGGCAAATATTGCTTCCCATCCCACAGGTTGTCTCTTTGTTCTGTTGATTGCTTCTTTGTTGCGCAGACGCTTTTCAGTTTTGTGGTCCCACTTAACTGATTTCTGCTTTGGTTGCTTGTGCTTTTATTGTCATATCTGAAAAATCATTGCCAAGCTCAACATCAAAAGCTTTCTCTCCTGTGTCTTCTACTAGCAGTTTTATGGTTTCTGGTTTTATGGTTAAATTTGCAAACGGTATAAGTAAGATAAGGGTTCAGTTCCCTTATTTAGCATGTACTATCCAGTCTTCCAACAGGGCATTTTTATGAACCATTCACACTCTCTGAGACAGGATAGAAAATTAGTCAAAATCCTCATCTCTTTTCTCTTCAGGTCATATGACACCTTAACTTACAGCATCTCAATGGATACTTTAAAAGTTTCACTAGATATTGTATCTTTTCACATTTAACATGTGATCAAAAACCTTAAAAGTCTTCTTAGAAATACCATCCTGGATGGACACAGACTCAGAAATATTATAAAATCAAACCCAAAATATTTACAGTTTCCTTTACAAACCCTGCATACTTAAGAGAGATCTTAGAACGATGAGGGATCTTCAATATGGAAGTGACAATGGAGGTCAATTCACCTCACCTCCACGGAATGAGGGCCCCCTGAACACCCCCAGCTCTCTGGTGAATACTTTTGGTTACATGGAGCTCACCGCTTCAGAGAATCCATGGATCTACCATTGCAAAGATCAAGAATGTAGGCAGACCAAAGGAAATAAAATATTTGTGTCTCAACCATTGTATGAAAGAACTCATTTCCCTACTTGCCAAATGCAACATGTACAAACCGGAAGTCGAGATTTAAAAGCCCTAAAAATAGTTAGTAGTCCATGAAGTGGTGTGTAGTAACACGTTATATAAATAGTAATTTCTGCTTTTCTGATAACTTGAGGCTATGAATACCTTTAAATAATAACTTTCTGAAGCTCAGCACACAAGGAGATAATAGGTTCTTTCATTATTCCATTCAAAAACCATTTGTATGGTGTCTCCTCAGTCTCAACTATCTCTGCTGTGAAGAGTATAAGAAAGCAGTTGGATAGTAAGATTATGTAAAATAAGGAACATTGGGAGATGTGAATTAAGTTTTCTTTTACCTTAGATCTGGCCATGTGACTTACGTTTTCCCATTTGGAAATCGGGTGTAGTAATTCCTTCCCGGAGCACCGCGGTAAGGATGAGTGATGTACAGAAAGCAGGCAGCATACTGCCCGGTTCATAGGCATCCGATAACTGATGCCCATTACTTTAAACAATCCATCCCCTAACCTCATGGCTTCCGAGTACCGATGCCCTGTGGGAGAGATGCTGGCTTTCACAGCCTTCTTTAGTCCGGAAATCCCGGACCTAGGCAGTGTTTTCTACAACTCTCCCGTTGAATCCTGGGCTCCCATCAGCTAAGGCTGCAAGGCTGTTCTCTGCCCTCTGTTCACGCACCCCCCAGTACAGCACTAAGCACACCCGGGGTGCTCTGCTCCCAACCTTTCAGGTTTAAAACCCACCCCCTCCGTGTCTTCCAAGGCTGCTTCAGGAGGCTGCCCTGAGCAAACAGGGGCCAGCCTAGTCACGCCTAGAAAAATAAGGCCGAGGCACTCAGAGGGGCACCAAACAGGAGCCAGAAGGGGAGGTGGGAGCCAGCATTCATTGATCCAATACATACTTGTGGAATCTTGCTGTTTGCCATGCACCGTTCTGGGGACTGGGGAGAGGGCAGTGAGTTAAACCAGCAAAAATCCTGCTGCTGTGAAGTTGCTTTCTTTCTCGACCTTCTAAGGTGACAAGAACAAGAAAAGAATTAGATTAAAAAGTCAAATACAGGGGCGCCTGGGTGGCTCAGTCAGTTAAGCTTCCGACTTCGGCTCAGGTCACGATCTTGCAGGTTGTGGGTTTGAGCCCCACATCAGGATACCTAGGAGCCTGGAGCCCGCTTCAGATTCTGTGTCTCCCTCTCTCTCTGCCCCTCCCCCACTTGCACTCTGTCTCTCTCTCTCAAAAATAAATGTAAAAAATTACCAAACAACTAGAAAAGTGTAAAAAGTAAAAGATATGCTTTGTTTAATGGGTACAGTCCACAGGAGGAAAATAAAGCCAGGAGAGGGTACATGCATTAGGGAGGGTGGTTACAGTTCTGGACAGGTGCCAGGCGGACACTGAGAAGGCAAGGTCAGAGGGAAGATACGGAAGAAGAGAGGGAGGAGATCAGAGGGTTTGCGGGAGCACGCCCCGAGGCAGAGCCTGGCAGTCTTCAGAGCTAGCGGGGCTCAGTGGCCCATCCCACCCCCAGCCCTCACAACCCTCCCTACCCCAGTCCCCTGATTGGCTTTCTGCAGAAGTCAGATTTCCCGGGATGCCGAGGAGCCCTGAGAGTTCGTGTGAGGATTTAGGCTACTAGGTTGGAAACCCCACCTGAAAGGCCATGGGGTGACGGGGGAAGCCCTGAGATTATGGGACAGACCCGGCTGAGCACGGGGACCCCTGAGGCGCTGAGCTTGCTAAGAAGCCCACTCAGCCTGTGCTGGAAGCCACTGGGGACGGTCCAAGTGGCCGCCACCTGCTGCAGCCACATGATAGACCCCGAGGAAAACCATCTAGCTGAGTCCCAGGCCACCCACCGAACCACGAACAGTAATAACCACTATGGCTGGGGAAGGCCTGTTACCTAGAAGCCGATCCCTGGAATAGGCAGCAAGCACAGATGCAGGAAATGATGACCCCATCAGGGAAGACGGCGGCTTTGGTCACAGCAGAAGCATGGAGATGGGGAGAAGCATCAGATTCTTCACAGGTCTTGAGGCGGAGGATGTTCTGAGGCTTGGATATGAGATATGAGACGAAGTCAGGGATGACCGGAAGCCCCTGGGTGCTGAACCCAGGAGAGAACCTCTCTGTAGGGAAGCCTCTGGGTCCCGCGTGGAGGCATGGCAACCTTCAGGAGGTCCCCATGCAGACGGCTGGGCAGGGAGGCGGAATCCCGGCCCCAGGCAGTGAGATAGATGCCTACTATCTATCTAGGAGATCGGAAACCAACGCAGAAGGTGGTGGCCAGACCCCACAGGAAGTCTCTGAGCCAAGTAGTCTGGTTCCCGGTTTTTAGAAAGTGCCAGTGGCTTCAGACACAGGCCTTGAAGGCGGCCTCAAAGCTACTGATCTGACCTGGACATGCTCAATTTGCCATCAGCACACAGTTTACCCCACGGTGCTCACTCCGCCTTTCCTAGAAACCTAATCTTCCTGAGCCGGGCAGGCGGCCTGTCTCTTCTTCAAGTCCCAACCATACCTACAAAAGCACTGACACGTAACAGAGCTGGAGTAAGTCCTTCTCCCATTTATAAAGCGACTTCCTCCCACCACAAAAGCAGTGCAGATGCCTGGCCATTTTCCCCTTCATAGATCCACGGGTTGCTCAGAGATAAAAGATAGTATTTTTATGTGTGAAAACCCGCTTTACTAAATGCCCCACTTCCTTGGGAAGCAATGTATTATTTTCTCCATCTGGCGTATGCTAAGTGGTTGTGAAAATACAGGAAGTTCCTGTGAATTTCCTCAAGAAAATCTTGACAGGCTCTGCACTATTTTGGACTATTCTGATTTGTATTATGACATTCAAACTGCAATAAAATAATATAACATAATATAAAATAATAAAATACAGTGAAACCTGGTCAGGCAGTAGGAAGCTTTCCTTACCTCCTGTGATAACAAGTAAGAACATTTATATAAACAAAAAAACAAGGATGAAAACAAAAACGAGGGAAGATCTTGTTTTTGAAATGCATGGAATTGAAATTAACACAGTCAATTTAAGTTGTTTTATCAACATTTTAGGAACATTTGCTAAAATATTTGGTTTGTTTATATCATAGAATCATGGAGTATCTGAACTCTATGGAAGCTTAGCATTATTCTCTGCTCTTTACAGAGGAGCAGTCACAAGTCCAGAGAGGTTCTGATTTTCCAAAGGTCACACAGCTGGTTAGAGGCGGAGGAAATGCTAGAATCCAATTGTCAGTATTTTTGATCCAGTTTTCTTTCTGGAGAACTCCTAAAATATTTCTGATATAAGTATTTACACCTTGGCATCAAATGGCTGAACCCCCAGCCCAGGAGGGAGGAGGAGACAATGAGGAGAAGGGGTAGAGTCAATCAAAGGAGGGTGGGGAGAAGCCGTTCTTCTCTCACTTTCTTCTCTCATTGTTCTCCAAACAACGGAGCGTCAAGGGGAAAGGCCATCAAGTCCCATTCTGAACGGACTGCCCCTCCCAATTATTACCAACCCTACCTCCTGCCCAGACCTGGCACTTTGAGGGGAAAAAGCCACAGGGCTTGGGTAAGCACCCAGATGACATTGGTTCCTTTCCCAGATCCATCAGTTAGAACTGTGTGACCCCGGGCAAGCTACCTCACATCTCTGTTCTTCAATCTCTTCATCTGGAAAATGGGAATAATAATAACACCTACCTCACAGGTTTGTTGTAATGATTAAGGTTAATATTTAAGAGCTTAGAACAGCGCCTGACACATAGTAAGTACTATCAAAGTATCTGATTAATAAGTTCACCAAAGGATTAAACTTACAGTGCCATACCCCTCTTCTGGAAATTCTTCCTATCCTATAATTTTAGAGCTCTTGTAAGACACTTCCGGTCCTGTGATCTTTCTCTTGGGTAGCACCAACCTCCCACCGTCACGTGCTAAACTGGGAGGTCACAACAAACAGGTAGGACTCTCAGAATTGTGGACAGCGATCCTGGCAGGGGCTCACTGCTATCACCACCACTGAAGTGCTAGGTTCATGGTAGGGTCATTCAACGCCGGGGAAGTGGCTTCTTACACCACGTAGAACCCTACAACTCCCAGGTCTGATGGCGCTGCCACTTAGCCAGCACCCGTGGAGCGCTGGGCGCCTCCAGCCTGGGGGAGGTCCCAGCTGCACCCATCAGCACAGTTTGCCCAGGACCTCAGCCCCATGTACTGCTCTTGTGTGCGTGATCTATGAAAAGGTTCTTGGCTCTGTGCTATTAGAAAATCTGTTGTTTTTTTTTAAAACTCAGAATCCTTTCCCTACTAGAGTTGTTTGGCTTTTATTTTTTTCTTCTGGATTTCTAGGTAGCATCAGAAATAACATGAGAATGTAATTATATTTTTCTTCTGGCTCTTGCTAACCATAGAACACGAAGACATTTTATTTTCTAATTACTTGTGCGTGTGTGTGTGCGCGTGTGTCTGCGCATGTGCACGCATGCACGTGTGTGTATCCTATGAGAATATTCCTTGGTGAATTCAATCCATTAATATCCATTAAATACTGTGTGTGTGCCAAATACTGTGCCCGTTCCCTTAGCCGGCACTGCGGTGCTAATTCGCAGGGCCTCAGAGCAGGAAATGGGATGCTTCAAGGACAGAAGGATGCCAGTGAGCAAGCCATGCCAGGTGAAGAAAAGGTATAAACAAAAGGGAATAGGAAGACCTGTGGCACATTGGCAAGATATACTTCAGCTAATTAAAATGTAGTGGAAAGACTATATTTTAATTCAAAAGTCATCATCCATGCCTAAGAAGATTATTGGACCCCAGTTAGAGTTCTCTCAGTTGTGATTGTCTGTAGTTAAGTCTTTTCAGGTGTACTCGGCCATGCCTAGAGCTACTCTGCAGTTTTGACCCGCAATCCTGCCTCATGGGGAAAGTACTATTCTAAGAACCATTCTAAGAGGGCACAGGTTCACAGCCATCTCCAGATCCCTTCAGTAGAATTCCTAAAAGGGAAGACTCGGGAGGTTCTGATGACTGATGGACCACTGGAGAGGAGGGACAATTAGGTGCAGAAGGACACATGAAACTTTGATGGACTTCCAGTCCTGCCCTGTAAAAAGGGCAAGTCTCCATCAGAAATAGAGATGGATGGGGGTGAAGGCTCTCTATTGTTGTGTTGGTACTAGAATATGTGATAGTAGATAAGGTTAGTTCCCTATTCATAGCTGTGATACTTGTAGCAAAACAAAACAAAACAGTGCCTAAAAACAATGCAGAAGAAATGGAGTCATACCATCACCAGAATGTATCACCAGAGTGTCCAGTGACCTAAAAATTCAGAAGGAAAGGGGCAGTGTGTTTCACTAGGAGACAACAGAAATAGCGGATACCATGGGGTGGATGGAATAGACCAGAATATTGTGGACATTCATCATGGTGTGTAGGAAATCTTATGAATCCTTTTTTTTTTTTTAAGTTTACTTATTTTTGAGAAAGAAGAGAGAGAGTGAGCAGTCACAGGAGGGGCAGAGAGAGAGAGAGGGAAAGAGAATACTAAGCAGGCCCCATGTTGTCAGCACAGAACCTGATGCAGGGCTTGATCTCACAAACCATGAGATCATGACCTGAGCCAAAATCAAGAGTCAGATGCTCAATGGATTGAGCCATCCAGGGACCCCTCTCACAGAGCCTTTTGATTCACAAGGGAAGGATCTCAAGAGGCCTCAGGCAAAAGGCATTTTGCTGAAGGAGGTTAAACCACTTTAACTGGATCACTTCTGACGCACCTCCAGTTCTGGGAAAGCTCAGGCTACACAATGTCTTCTTGAGTGGAGACTAAGGAGCAGTTCTTTTGGCCCCACGTCACAGTGTCACAACATGAGCAGATTAGGAATCAGTCTTAAAATACTCAAATCTGTAACATAAAGTTGAAAACGTCTAGAAAATTTTTCCCATAGCTGCATTTTCCCATAGCTGCGATCCAAGCCACTTGAGAGACCACGTGGAAGCCAACAGCACAGAGGAGAACGTTAAGAGGAGCTTCTGGGTGTCCCTGCCCCAGCACATACCTCATGGCTTCAATATGACATTTGTATAAATGTAAGTAGGCATGAAATCAGATATTTTTAACCGTGAAATTTGTTGATTTATGATTTCCATAGGGTGCCCCCTTCAGACAAGAACATCAGAACGTGGCCTGAAGGCTCTTCTGCCTGTTCTCGTAAAGAACCAAATAATTGCTATTTTTCTCAGTGAGGCCCGACTGGTTTTGATTTAACTGAAGACTGAGACGGAGTGTTGTCTGCTGGCTGATGACTGGTTCTTCTTCGGCATTTCGGTCCTCTACCAACGGGCACCCGTGTCTTGGTTGCCCAAGACTGATGCTTCCTGTGTACCATGGAACTCCCCAATTATAGCTGCCACTGCATCTGACCAATTATCAGAAACGACCGTGTGTTTTAAGAGGAAAGGCCTCCCTTGATGCTCTTAAAAGGGGAAGGTTGAGAGGCTCCTGGGTGGCTCAATTGGTTAAACATACGACTTCGGCTCAGGTCATGATCTTCTGGTTCTTGGGCTTGAGTCCCGCCTTGGGCTCTGTGCTGACAGCTCAGAACTTGGAGCCTGCTTAGGATTCTGTGTCTGCCTCTCTCTCTGCCCCTCCCCTGCTCATGCTCTGTCTCTCTCTCTCTCTCAAAAATAAAGACACATTAGAATTTTTTTTATAAAGAGGAAAGTTGAGGGGCGCCTGGATGGCTCAGTCAGTTAAGCATCTGCCTCTTGGTTTTGGCTCAGGTCATGATCTCACGGTTTGTGGATTCAAGCTCTGCATCGGGTTCCATGCTGACAGTGGAGAGCCTGCTTGGGATTCTCTCTCTCCTTCTCTCTCTGCCCCTCCCCTGCTCACACACCCTCTTTTTCTCTCAAAATAAATAAACTTACTTTTTTTAAAAGAGGAAGGTTGATAAGATTAAAAAAGAAGCACTGTCCCCAGCACCCGACTCTCCCTCAACTATCTTTACATGGGAAAAGAAAAAAATAAACTAGATTGAACAGGATAAATTAAAGATGAGAGATAAAGACAGATCACACAAAACTCCAATTTCCCATTATAAATAATCCCCAAAAAGAATATTAGAAAAATTTGCATGACAATGAAGAACATTCCATTTCTTCATCCATTCCATCACCATTCCATCTCCCTCAGGATCTTTCCAACTTTTGGAATCCATGACTTTATGACTTCTAATTTTCACAATACCATTTGGGCTGTGCTTTGTAAAAGATAAAATAGAAAAAAAAGTGTGATTTATGTTTTTAGCTTTTCTGTTTTACGGACAACTGAACCCCATCAAAGGTGCAAGAGGAATGGGGAGCGCAGCAGAAAGCTGAAGATATGACATCTTCTCTTCAACCCATGGGTTCCATTCATGCCCTCAAACAGCATATTTTACCAGTAATTTCTTATGAACTCCATATTTCTGCCTGTTAGTTTCCCTCAAAACTATGCCCTCGCTTACTTCTGGCAGAATACTATTGATTGGTGAATGAATGAATGGACAAGTGAGTGAGAAAATTAATTTCTCTTCAGACATATATAGAATGCACTTATAAATGTGTTCCATCTTACATATCTAAAGATCATATACATTTTTTAATATTTTTAATGTTTTATTTATTTTTGAGAGAGACAGAGCATGAGCAGGGGAGGAGCAGAGAGAGAAGGAGACACAGAATCTGAAGCAGGCTCCAGGCTCCGAGCTGTCAGCACAGAGCCCAATGCAGGGCTTGACCCCACAAACTGTGAGATCATGACTTGAACTGAAGTCAAGTGCTTAACCAATTGAGCCATCCAGGCGGCCCAAGATCCTATACCTTGAAGGATGACAATTTGTTCTCCCCTGGGGTTACTGGTTCCATTTAGGGTAGAAAAATGTTTCACACTAATTTGAAAAGGGGGCTGAGAGTGGTCCTGCCTAATGGGAAATATTTATGCAGGTAAGAAAGAAAATATCTTATCTTGAAGGGTGTCTCAACAGTAGGCAGACTTTAGAAATAAGAGATCAAGGAATAAGATATTTAAAAGTCTGGGTTGGTGTGAATTCACTCTGAAATTTGCTTGCAGCATTATATATAGTTCTGGAGAAAGTTGGATGAAAGTCCACATTACAATTCCATGTTGGAAAGGTTTACGAGATTTAAATAAAGACAAATATGTATCATGGTGAGATTAATAGGCAACACCCACAGAAGAAAGCACTGGAAGGTGTAGTTTTTATATGGAGACAAAGAATTGGCATAGAGGAAGGATTGAGTAGGGATGTAGAATCTCTCTCTCTCAGAACACCTGGATGCATTCATCTTGCAAGAGCACAGCATCTGGCACGGCTCGGGTTTCTTAGCTTTTGTTCGCACCTGCTAATTGCTCCCTGGAACTCCGAGATGATGCTGCAGAGGCGGGGATCGGGAACTGAGAAAATGCATCCATGTATCTTGCAAATTTTGACCACCAGTGAGGATGAGATTGGCTACCCTGAGATACATACTTTAATTTATAAAGAATATTAAAAAGTAAAAGAAATAAGGTTTCCATAGCATGTGGCAGACAGTAGCGGTGACTCCATTGTCAGAGCTGACATCGGAGGCAAATTTTCTGCCAGGCATTTTGATGTAGACTTCACCAAGGTTACCCCAGTTAGTAGTTACAACAACCCATGTGCTGTAGTTGCTACTGTTTTATGATTCTGTTCTCATGCAGAGGCTCGGATTAAGCCACTTGCAGGCGATCATCCAGGTGCTAAGCGGCAGGATTGGAATTTAAGCCCAAGCAGTCAGACTGAGAATCTGTGCCCCTCACCACGTCAGCAGGTTGCTGTCCATCCTGGCTAGGAGCTCTTGGAAGCATAATTCTGACTATCTGATTACAAGTGAGCTCAGAGAAGAAATGTGAGGCGTGCCGCAGGGCAGCAAGAATCTCAGCTCTGGTATCAGATTGCAACAAATTTAACAATTTGGTTCATTGATTTTCTGATTTGGATACTGGGAAAGATATTGATTCTCTAACAGGTTATAAAATCTAAATTCAATGTTGTTCAGAATGACCCAAGCATCTTCATAAAATACGGATGTTATGTATAAACAATTTAGTGTTCTTTCCATGGAATTCCTTTAAATACTTTTACAGAAAAATGTATCACATATATACTCCAATTTTCACATAAATCAGTGCTAGCTCCACGAAATCGGTAGCAAATGAATCTTCACAGAAACGTCTGTAAATAGTGGGTCATACTTGATAAAATACCCTTTTCCCATGAGTACTGTGCACATGACCTGATATTTCATATGCATAATATCTTATGTGTTTTAATTGCAAATAATTTTGCTTTGTGTTATGGAATTAAGTATTTCATGGTGTCCTGTAAAGAACAACATAACTTTTCAGACTGTCCGCTCCTTAAATATGGAGAAAACAACTGATACATAGTAGACCTATGTAAGTAATAAAATTCTTTGCACATAATTGTTGGTCTTATTACCCAAGAGACCAATGGTCTTGACTGTGAATGAGCACTTCTGTGGATTCAGATATTAGGAAATTTTGTTCTCAGTTGGTCTCAGGATAAAAAATAAGAGTTTTCTGTACTTTCTGATAGTTATGTTAGGAGGACGCACATAGAAAATAAACCTAGGCTTCCAAAAATCACAGAAATAACATGGGATATTTTGAGGTTTTTATTAAGATGAAGCTCAAATAATAGGTTATCACCCATATGAGGACATAGAGGGTTAGGGCAAGAAGAAAACTTGCGGAATAGATCGCTGATTTAGTCTCGATAACATTTGATGCATAATTGCTATGGAAAAGTATGAGAAGGCTGGAGAGGAGCAAAGTGTTTTCAATGTTAAGGATCTAGGAAACGCGTACCAGTCTGTGAGATGGCACAGTAAATACATCTGTGAATGGAAGCAACTTTAAGGAAAGTAGCTACTGGAGTGACCAGTGGCTCTGTATTCAACATTATCTGATCAATGACAATACTATCAATTTCTCAGTTGTGTGTTACACATTTGTATACATTTCTCGGTTATATATACTACATCTTGGTTATATATACATCAATAATGTTATCAACTGCTGTTAAAGGTAACAGGCTTGCAGAATTTTCAGAAGAAATCAACTGGGGAGAGTCAGAAAATAGAACCAACATCAACATTAGATTTTTTCAGACTCATCTCAAATTATAGAGAGTGACAAAATCGAATAATGTGAAATTTTAGGGAGTAAATATAGTGTCTTCACTTGTACGAAAAAATGAACACCTCGAGGTTTCAGGGAAAAGTAGTTGTGGAAAATCTTTGGAAGCCATTTTGTTCAATGCCAGTCTCCTTAACCGTTTCCAACTGCATTGTCTACTCTCTAAACACCTGTGATTGTGAAAGGTTTACTTCACAGAGCAGCTAAGGTTTTGAAGTACTAGTTGCTCAAAACTTTTCACTACCTCTTCCTAAAGGTGGTCTACATGGACCAACCAACCAACCAGGTTGTGCTAAAGCTAGAAGTTGGGAGTGAACCCAGCCACCCCAGTTTCTATCGTTGAGGCTTCCTCCACAATTTTCATGGCCTCTGCCTGACACAGCGTGAGGGCTGTATTCCGGCTACCCAGCACAACCTCATCCTTCACCTCTCCACCCAAACCATAATCCGAGATCCTAACCCATTCACAGAATTTATCTGTGCTAAGTCCATCCCGGCTTTCTTTGGGATTTTCTTGATTGATTACATGACAGCTCACAAAGCTAATATACCTGTGTAACCAAATATGCGAGTGGTTTACCTCTTCCAACGGTCTTTCCATGATACTATAATGCTCACGTAATAAAGGAATATCCAAATTCCTCCTTGGCCCTCAAATCACACCAAATGCCCACTTCAGACTCTGTGATGCAGCTGTCCCCTCTCTTCCGGTCCGTTACGCATTTGCATGTGGTCAGCTTGACTCCTGCCAGCTGCAGGGCGGTCCGATCGTGTCCAAACAGCACTCATGGCTCCTATGAGAACTGGCTTCTATGTGTAGGGTCAGTAAAGAATCTTTCCTTTTCCTCTGCAAAATGATCAGGTGCTTTTAACTATTTTTTCTTTCCCAAAACAATTCCGTTTACAAATGTCAAACTAAATAGATGAGTGAATAAGAGATGGGACTAGAGCTGTGACCCAATAATCTCATAAGGACGAAGGCTCTATGAGGCAAAAGACAATGTTGTTAAGCAATAATTGAGAGGAAATCATGCAACTGAAGGTCTGCACACAGGGCGGCTGTTTTAATAGATACCTGTGGGTGACAGGTGACTCCACGCCTACCCCTCAGGCTCCCAGGGACTAGACTCCACTGTCTGAGGGCTGTTCTTGGTGCTGCAGCCCTGATCTGACCAAATATTACAGTTCGCTCTCCAGGGGCTGGGAAAGAACAATGTCTACAGCCTCGCTGGGATGTAGGAGTCAACTTCTCTAGGGTGGAAGGTAGATGTGGAGTTTTAGAGTGATTTATTTTGCTGCTCAAAAATAGCTGTTAAGGGATGCCTGAGCGGGTCAGTTGGTTAAGCGTCCAACTCTTGATTTGAGCTCAGGTCACAATCTCACGGTTGTGAGATTGAGCCTCACATCAGGCTCAGTGCTGGGCGTGGAGCTTGCTTAAGATTCTCTCTCCCTCTGCCCCTCCTTCCACTCCCTCATGCTCTCACATGCTCTCTTTCTCTCTCTGTAAAGGAAGGAAGAACGGAAGGGAGGGAGGGAGGGAGGGAGGGAGGAAGGAAGGAAGGAAGGAACGAACGAAGGAACGAAGGAACGAAGGAACGAAGGAAGGAAGACCTTAATATCCAGAGACCAAGAATGCTTATCTTTAATCCCTACACAATTCCCATAATTCAGACTCCAGACTCTATTGGAGGTTGAAGCAATGCACTTTTTTCGTCTTCCCTTTCCACCCTTGGGTAGCACTTACAACCAACCCCGCTCACCCAAGAGCCTCATGACTTGTCATCTCTTCCACTGACTTGACTCCTCCCTTGCCTCAAAACCTGTTTCTGGGATCGAGTCCGAAATATATTGACAAATCAAAGTAAAGGAGTATTTGGCACATGTCAACTTTGTTCCTGTGGGACAGAACGGGTGAGGTGCAGCAGGAATCTGGCTTCAGGCAAGAAAGTCTCAACCGAGACAGGCTATTGCACCCCTTGGGGATGCACTGCATTCTAGTTTGGGGCTGTTCTTTTGAGGGTGTGCTGGGAGTGGGGAGTTCCAGAAGGGATATTCAACACAAAGGATCCCATGAGCTATTCATATTATAAAAACAGAATATGATTTAATTGAACAAACTGTGTTCTGAATTCATTCACATGGGAAGCATCTCTGTGAAAGAACTGACCTTTGGTGGAGTAAGCCGTTCGAAGGGATTGGACTGTTTCGAGCATCAGGATGGGTACGCACATAGTAAGTGTGTGCTTCGTGTGCATGTGCTTGTGACAGATTCCTTGGGAGAACCAGCAACACCACCAGCCCTCGCAGTGCAGGGGCTGTTCTCACTCACAGTTTCCCGTGTGTGCATTGCACTTGTGAGAACCACCCTGGACAAGTGATGAGCATCTACGGGCCGGAGCCCAGAGCACACATCCTGAATCACCGTCTCCAGGAATGGCTCTGGGAACACGCATGTTAAGCTAATGCCCCAGGTATATCTCCAGGTAAGGAGACTTTAATTTACAGTTGTTAACACGATCACCAAACTTGTAGCTGAGCTGTTTATTTTTATTTACTTATAAATTAATTAATTAATTTTTACTTATTTATTTTCAAAGTTCATTTATTTATTTTGTCAGAGAGGGAGGGAGAGAGAGAGGGAGAGGCAGAGAATCCCAAGCGGGCTCCGCAGTGTCAGCACAGAGCCCGATGCAGGACTCGAACTCACGAACTGCAAGATCATGACCTGTGCTGAAATCAAGAGTTGGGTGTTTAACTGACTGAGCCACCCCGGTGCCCCTACAGCTGACTTAAAAACAAACAAACCAAAAAAAAAAAAACCAAAAAACAAAAAAAAAACCTCAACAAAGTTAATCCACAGTCTCCTCTTTCCTCAATTCTGCAATACTATTATTTATTCCTCCATTGAACACATTTGTTGAACTCCCGCGTGAGCAGATAGCTAGATGGCGGGGTTATAAAAACAAGAAAAGCACACTGCCTACCATTGAAAACTTGCAGTCTAATGAAGAGACAGGCATATGTGCATGCATGTGCAAAACACACACACACACACACACGCACGCACGCACACACAGAGGAGAAAATGTGGTCTGTTCCGGTCAGAGGGAAGAAAGCGGTGAGCCCGGGTTGGCTGGAGGGCAGTCAACTATCTCTGCCCGAGTGACTGAGGGAGGCTTCGGTGAGGAGGAAGAAGAGGCGTTCGATCTCCAGAGGAGATGAAAAAGCGCGGAGAAGGGGGCTGGCCTGGTGTCGCTGAGCAATGGCCCGACTCAGCAAGGCAGCAGCCCGAGGGACGCTCAGAGGTGTAACAGGATGAGGGGCCTGTTTGTCAGGAAGTTTACGTCTCATCTTATGGGCGATGAAACAATTGGTTTTCATCCTATTAGCAAGCAGAGGAATTGCATGAGGGATTTGTGTTTTGAGAAGAGCACGTTGGCAACAGGGCAGAGAACATGCGGGTGAGCGTGAGCCAAGGCGAGCGATGAGAGCAATGTGACGTGAGAGATCTGAACCCTGTCTACTTCTCTGCTTCTAGAGGGCTGTTTCTCCTGCCTAGCACATCAGGACCTACTTGAATGGTGAGAAGCTCCCCTTAGCAGACTGTTCAGAAACATTTCCTTACTTAGGTTTTTAGTGGGGGAAGTCGGGCGGGGCGGGGGGGCTTCCCAAAAATCCAGAGCAAAGTGCTTGGTACATTTGGCTTAGGGAAAAATGAAACAAAATGTAACAAAGGCATCACCCTTGAGACAGTGAGACTTTCAATGGCCCGCTCCTTTGGGCTGTCAATTCTACATTCTCTGTCTCTAGCTTCTATTTAATCTCTGGGGGAATAAATTCCCAGAAGCTCACCCCTCCGCCACTGATGTGCGATGTGGCAAATGCAGCCCGAATACATGCAATCTGCGGACACTCTGAAAAAATTTGCTACAGATTTTGGTGATAATGATGCGTCAGTGCAGATTCGTCAATTGTAACAAATGGACCACGCTGGGAGTGACATTGATAATGGGGGGAAGGGGAGGTTGTGCGTGTGTGCGGGTGGGGGTCTGTAGGAAATCTCCGTCTGCTCCTCCTCACTCTGCAGTGAAACTGTTCTAAAAAATAAAGTCTAGGGGCACCTGGATGGCTTAATCGGTTAAGCGTCCAACGTCAGCTCAGGTCATGATCTCCCAGATCATCAGTTTGAGCCCCGCATCGGGCTCTGTGCTGACATCTCAGAGCCTGGAGCCTGCTTCAGATTCTGTGTCTCCCTCTCTCTCTGGCCTTCCTTCACTTGTACTCTGTCTCTGTCTCTCAAAAGTAGATAAACATTGAAAATAAATAAAGTGTGTAAAAAGAAAAAAATGAATTGCAGGAAAGTTTATAAAGTATGGCCTATGTTTAAAATATATATGTATACACTTGCCTAACTGGACTCTTTAAGATCTGTGCATTTACTATATGTAAATTACTACTCAATAAAGGAAAAATAATACGTGTATGCTAAAAATGTATACTATAGGGGTACCTGGGGGGCTCAGTCTGCTAAGCATCCGATTTTGGCTCAGGTCATGATCTCGTAGTTCTTGAGTTCAAGCCCCGCGTCAGGCTCTGTGCTGACAGCTCAGAGCCTGGAGCCTGCTCCAGATTCTGTGTCTCCCTCTCTCTCTGCCCTTCCTTTTCTCACACTGTCTCTCTCAAGAATAAGTAAATATTAAAAAAAATTTTAACTATAATATATGTTATTTTTTAGGAGATGCTTGCCAAGTTTTAGTTCTTTTAAAAGTGCTGTGTAAGTCCGTAATGGAAGCAGCAACACCCTCGAGTCGGTAACAGGACAGTTGTTGAGAGCAGAGATCCCCCTTTCCTACAGTCGTGAAACTCAATCTACTTTTATAAAAAGTGATAATGGGCTTAGTTTAAATAACTAGTGTAGATATAAAGGGATATTGGGTTCTTAAACAAACACCTTCTTAATGATGCCCTGACTTCCTTAATCCAGGGCAGAACCCATGTACTGACACACATATCTTTTTCCCTCAGAAAAATGAGACATTTGGAATTTGCAAACCATTTAAAAAAATAAAAAGAAAGCCTCTTTACTTTGTAATCCCATCAGTTGCATGTACATTTCTCAGACTCTGTTCACAGAGGGAGACACGAAGTGAAGCAAGATGCTGTAAGGCTGCCCCTTTTATTATATGAGCAAGTGCACCTTTGGAAAATATTAAAAACCAGATCTGCAGCTACATCTGCGGGCTGCATCCTCTGTTCTGCTGTTCTCTGACTAGAGTGACTGTGGCCTCCCTCAGTCCACGGACCCCATGGGAACCCAGGCCCACGCCAACATGAACGGTACCCCGCTCGTGCACATCACTGCCCGTCCGCACGTGTGTTACACATCGTCTCCGTCTGCATCACCTTTCATATACCACCTAGGCATCTGTACACCGGGCTCGCCCTGCCTTGCAGACTCTGAGGAATGACTGACATTCTGTGTGTGCGCGTGTGTGTGTGTGTGAACAAAAGATCTCTGTTCCCAAACAAGAAGGCCCCTGAGTCCTCCCGAGAAGGCACTTGGAGGGTGTCCAGGGCTGACACTTGACCCTCGCTCCTCGGAGGTGAAAGGCGGCACGCACGGTGTCACCTGGCCCCTGACACCCTTCCCTTTACACTTAATCAGCCCCAGTCCTGATAAACGAGTTTGCCTGGAGGAATGCGGAGGGCTGCCTCGGCGTCTGCGCCTGCCCTCCAGGCTCGGGAAGAGAGCTGGCTGCCGCCATCACTGCTGTTTGCACCAGATCAGAGGCTCTGCTCTGTGCAATGACCTCTGCACCCTGGACACCTGCTCCTTCCGAGGGAAGGTCCCACAGGCATGGCTTGTGTCACCAGGGTACAGACTCAACAGAGCGCCCGTGATAACCTTGGCCAGCCAAGGTCCAAGAGCCGCTCTCTATCTAAAGAGCAGGAGATACCACCAGATGCCAAAAAGAAAAAACAACTACAGTTGAACAGAAATTATGGATCAGGAGTTTTTACAAACATGCACAGGAACGCACGCGCGTGCGCGCGCGCACACACACACACACACACACACACACACACACAACCCTGAAACTAAGGGATTCGACTTTTAGCCTCAAACACAGAGCGACTGAACTGCCTCATCTTAAACCCACTCTATTGTTTTGAAAAGCCAGTAAAATCCATCGTTTAGGAGCAGGGGTCAGTGGACTCGTGTTCTCTTTCTTACACTTCGACTGTGGGAACGCAGCCCACGTTCAGAAACGTGGCTCCTCCTCCACTTGCATCTCCGTCTTTCTCAAAAATAAAGAAACTTAAAAAAAACCCAAGGGGCTTTCTAAAATCAAGTATAACATATTATTTAACACTTTGTGCTACGTGCTGACAAAAAGTTGCCATGCTACACTATGATGTAAAGACAAACCCCAAAGCCACAGAACAATACATCTATATAATATGATTCTATTATATAACAAGCAACAAATTAACAAACAACAATGTGTTTGTGAAATTACACACAGGCCCACTAACTAGCAGAGTGGAACCAAACAGTTCCTTAGGAGATTACCTGTGAAACAGACCCATAAATGCAGAGAGCGAACTGATGGCTGCCAGAGGGAAAGGTGGCGGAGGGATGGGGGCAGCGGGGAGGGTACGGGCTTCGAGTCAGGGAATGAATAAACCACAGGGATGAAAGCCACGGCATAGGGAGTGTGGTCAATGGTGCTGTAACAGCACTGCATGGCGGCACGTAGTCGCTACACTTGCGGGAAGCACAGTGTAACTTACAGGCGTATCGTGCTATAGACCTGAAACTCAGGGTAACACTATGTGTCCACTCTACTTCGATTTAAAGAGAGAGAGAGAGAGAGAGAGATTACCTGTGGGAAGTGGAGTGGAATTGGGAGATGGGAAGGAAATCGTTCAACTTGAATTCAATATATTTCTGTATTGTTTGAATTTTTATAACTGGCTATGATCAGGGACTGATTTCACTTAAAAAAGAGAAATACCTGCCCCATCATGTATTTAAAATTTTTTTATGTTTATTTATCTTTGAAGGTGAGAGAGTGAACAGGGGAGTGGCAGAGAGAGAGAGGGAGACAGAGGATCCGACGTGGGCTCTGCGCTGACAGCAGCGAGCCCTATGAGGGGCTTGAACCCGCGAACCGTGAGATTATGACCTAAGCTGAAGTTGGACACTTAACCGACTGAGCCACCCAGGCGCCCTGCCATCACACATATTTTAAGATCAGCGAGACAATGCGAAGAAACAGGCTCAAAGCAAAGAGATTATGATACCACTAACATCCACACCTCCATAGAAAGGCCACAGTTTGATGTGTTTCACAGGTATTTTGAGAATGGGATCCCCATTTTGACCCCCTAAGTACTGAAAGTCAGACAGTAAGTCCACTGAAATGGGTCTTTTTTTATTATATATTTTTTTATTTGAGAGAGAGAGAGAGTGAGCTGGGGAAAGGGACAGAGGGAGAGAGAGAATCTTAAGCAGCCTTTATGCTCAGCACAGAGCCCAGTGCAGGGCTTGACCCCACGACCCTGGGATCATGACCTGAGCCGAAATCAAAAGTTGAATGCTCAACTGAGCCACCCAGTTGCGCCATCCACTGAGATGTATCTTGGAGAATGAGGTGTTTGCTAGTTGAGGAGAGATGTACACGCAAGCAGAGGAACTGGGAAGTACATCAGGTGCCATATTAACAGATGTCACAAAATGCCCCTCTGGGGTTTGGCAGGAAAACAACGTATGGAGCAGACTTGCAGCTCTGAGGGCTCGGCTGGAATCTGTCCTATCGGTGAGTCCAGCTCCGCCGGGGCTGCTGACCATGGAGCTCACGGAAAAAAGCAGAAGCATCTTGAATGGTTGGATGTAAAGGTGTACGAGGTCAGTGCAGAGAGATGAAAATTTGATGAGGCAGAGAATGTGAGGACTTCCTGTGGTTGCATCTCTAAGGAGGAGATATTTTTCTGTCAAATAGGGAGGAACATGGACAGTTTTGGCTTGTAAGTGAAAAGAGCAAGTCTGATTTGTATTTAAATCTTCCAATCGGTTGTATTATTCATAGAACACCCTGTATGTGGCCCCAAGCAGAAGCTACAGGGATGAGCTGAGCTTCTGAGCCTCAGACACCTCCAGGGCCTTCTTGTGTTCTTAGATATCACTTCAAATCCTTTACATAGAATATTGTTGCATAATACACAGGTTTTCATAACATTGAGGTTCTATTTTTCAAAGTTATTGATTGATTTTTTATTTTAGAGAAAGAGAGCCTGCAAGTGGGAAGAGGCAGAGAGAGAATGAGAGAGAGAGAGAGAGAATCCCGGTGCAGGGTTCAAGCCTCCTAATTACATTAGGTAATTCTGGCAATATTTTCAATGTTTCCACTATCATTTTGTTTGTTATGGTGATCAGTGAATCTGACTTACTTTTCGCTCAGATAATGAGTAGTATTTTTTAGCAATAAAGTATAATTAATTAAGACATATACATTGGTTTTTTTATTTTTTAGATATAACACTGTTATTGCACATTTAATAGACTACATTCTAGTGTAAACATCTTTTGTATGCGCTGGGAAACCAAAAAATTCATTTGGCTTGCTTTACTGTGATATGCACTTTATTGCTGTGGTCTAGAAATGAATCCACATTATCTCTGACGTATGCCTATAGTTTTTTTTTTTAATAAATGCTGTTTTTATCTATGTAAATAATCATCTTCCAGGCAAATATCTAGGTAAGACCAGTGGCATGCCAGAAGATGTTTAACACTTGATTCTCCAGGAAACAAAACAAAACAAAACAGGTTTAATGTATAGCACCTGCCTATTTCTGTGGTGTAAATGCTCCCATGATGGCGAGTTTCAAGGGACCTGCCTGAGGTCAGTGAATGTAGATTTGGAAAGAAATGCGCACAGTCAGCTCTCCTAAGCTGCCATGAGCCAATTCTGATCCCTATTGGAAGACCTCCATCAGCATTTGGACTAAACTAATAGTGTATGCAGGAAAATTGCAGTCACCTCAAGTTCATTCCAGGATTAATTCCTGGGGTATTTGCTGAGTGATGCATGGTGGTTCCAAGCACTTGTGTGCATCAAACAATGTTCTAGGAAGGAAGAACTTAGTGGTAAAACAGACAAAGTTCTCGCCTTCACGGAACTCATATTCTAGTGGGGGAAACAGACAATTGAAAAAAAAAATAGCTTGTATGTCATTTGATTATAAATGCCATGAAGCAATATAAAGAATACTAAGAGGGATAAATTTTCTGATGGGAGTGAGGCAGGGGGTAGGCTTTATTTTACACAGGAGGGTTAGGTAAGGTCCTCATGAATAAGACTGTGAAATATAAGCAAGTCAGCAGAAATTCTGGGCAAGAACTTTCTAGGCCATAGAGACAGCATGTGCAAAGGTCCTGAGGCAACAACATCCTTTGTATGTTGGAGGAACAAAAGGAAACCAGTGGAGCTCAAGCAAAGAGATCCTTAAAGCTCTCAATTTAGAAATTCATTGGCACTTCCTCTACAAATTTGTTCTTCATTTCCACTTTGCTTTTCCAAGGGTATAAAAAAATGTTTCTACTTAAAAGAACAGTCAAGGTTATTACTTTTCATTTTCCTTAGCAAGGAAATGAAGTATATAGAGATTAAATCAAAGGCCTAATTACAGATCCAAAATTATGATTGGTCTCTGTCTTATACACACTGTAACGAAACTCGTGCCAGGCAAGTTCCTGCCTGACCTCTCCCTGGGTCCAATAACCATATGTTGGCTGCCTCACTTCCTTCCTTCCGCATCTGCAGCTCTCTAGAAAAGAAAACGTCTCGTGCACCCATCAGTAGACTGTCTTTAAATTGTGTGATGTGGTTTCCATTAAAAAGTCATTTCTTCTGTAGTGAAATTATAGTATCATTTATTTGTTTTTCAATTCAGCCAACAAATATTTATTGGACAAACATTATGCTCTAAAAAATGTGCATGGAGCTACATACAAAGATACAGCAATGGAAGAGAGAACACATTTTTCTTCCGACACCAAGGGTGACTGAAGTTTAGCGGAACAAGCAAATGTTCAACCAATATTTGCAGCATGAATTCTAGAAATCTTCTTGTGATAAGTAGTGATTGACATTAGAACAGAAATGTTACTAATACACAACAAATAGCCAAAAGATGATTTTATTTTATTTTATTTTATTTTTTTAAAATTAAAAAAAATTTTTTTTTTAAATTTATTTCTAGGAGAGAGAGAGAGACAGCGTGAGCAGGGGAGGGTCAGAGAGAGAGGGAGTCACAGACTGAAATAGGCTCCAGGCTCTGAGTTGGCAGCACAGAGCCCGACGCGGGGCTTGAACCCACGAACTGCGAGATCATGACCTAAGCAAAAGTCGGACGCTTAACTGACTAAGCCACCCAGGTGCCCCCAAAAGACAATTTTAGATGGAAAGAGCACCTTGGGAGACAAAATAGAATGGATTGAGTTAGAACCCAGGGTAGTCGGCTCAGGCCGAAGTGGAGTGAGTGTCCTGTGCTTCTGTAGCTAGCAGGCTGGTTAGGAATGTCACAGGGAATTCAGTGGGGGAGAGTGACCACCTCAGAATCTGAATACAAAGGGGATTCAGGGCTACAGTCTGGTGAGAAGAGAAGGTGGCTGGGAACTGCATTCACAGAGGACCTCGAATGAGATGGAGAAGGTGTCATGTGCTCATACTGAGATGCTGGGCTCCGGGGACATGAGCCCCCACCTCCCACCCCAGGCCGGGGAGAGGTTTCCTTCTGGGGGAGGATTGGGGGGGGGGTAGACACCCTGTGATAACCCCAGTGGTGGCCTCCCAAAGGCACTGGATTTCTTGAGATGAGTGAGAACCCCCTTTCCGGAGGGCATCTGTTGGGGTAAGCCTCCCAAATTAGACGAGCCCTGGCCCTCCTGGGCCCTTCTGAACGGTCTGCCTCTCGGAAAGGACTGGGGATGAGAAATTAAAGCTGTGTTATGCTTTGGGGCTCTGGCCTAGGAGGGTGTGGAGGCTATGTGGTTGACATATTTCTAAAGCTTGAATTTTTTTTTTCCCCATCAAAAAAACCACTGGGAAAGAACTCAGCTCTCCCATCGGTGTCAGGTCCTAAATTACAAGACCTCCTTCCGACTGTCAGGCACTCATGCCCAGGCCAGCCCCCCGCACCTCCGGGCAGAGTGTCTTGAGTCTGCAGGTCAGGAGGTGCCCCTTGCCAGCGTCTCCAAGCCACCTTGTGCCCGAGGGGCCAGACCCTGGCCTCCAGGCCTGCCTGAGCTGAGGATGGGGACAGTTTCCAGGGTGCAGGCTCCGGCCTGGGGGGCTGACCCCTGAGCACAACACAGGGAGGAAGCCCTCCTACCCCCACTGTGGCGGCAGGGAGGGGCCGCGTGAGGGGGGGTGGGAGTTGGCAGACGGGGGGTGACAGGGCAGTCGGGTAGGTGCATCTCCAGCTGTATGGAGGGTACCCGGTCCCGTAAGGGCATATCACCCACATAAAAATATCCAGCCCATTACATCTGTCTCAAACTTACCAGGAATTCTTCTTCTTCTTTTTTTTTTTTTTTTTTGTAACAGTTCCTTTCAGGGCTCACCAAGGTATATTTTTATGTCTTGCCATAGTCGTCGTGCTTTCTCATGAAATTTACTGAATAGAAAAGCAGGAAAAAGAAAACAGAGAGCAGGAAGACTATATGTATCCAGTCTGAGGCTCATGTAATCGGAAGTGTGGGATGTAAAAAGGCTTCCTTGCCAAAAAAGAAACACTGTTGAAATGATACAGGGCGAATAAACCACAGGCCCCCAATTAACAGCAGTGTGGGACACTGCCGGGCCACACACACAGAAGGCGCGCTCTCTGGGCAGCGTTCAAGGAAGTCAAGAATTGGAAATTCTCAGAAAATAGATAGAAGCAGGAATGAAGGGGGGCGGGGAGGGCGGGATTTTGAGAAAGGACATTTCAAATAATCTTAACTCGTCTGAACCAGATGGAAGAGTCTTCATTCTCTAGCACAGCGACTTGAGACAAAGCACATGTCTGCACCACAACAAACGTTTCGGTCGGGAATACGCCAGGGCACATGCCCCGGGAAGCGGTGTTCCGTTGTCTGTGATCTTGTAGTCAGCGCGCCGATGCCCGCCCCTCACCCCTGCCCCAGGCCGGTGGACCACTTCAGTGACGCGGCCCACCATGTTACAGGAGTTTTTAAACGAGGGCCCCCAACTGTCTGGGGAGGGGGGAGGGGGGCGATCAAACCCAGGCAAATGGGGTCATCTGGTAATCCCAACTGAGACTCGCTGGCTTGGGGGCAGCCTTTGGCAATCCCAACACTCGTTCGGCCGAGGTCTCGGCCTAGCAGATGGTGTCTGTTCCCCAGGCCAGTGACACGGACTTGGCCCAAGCCTCATGGAGAGACACTATGGAGAGAGCCTGAGGGACATTTTTTATTCCAATGGCGAGATGTGACTCAGAGTCAAAGTGACACAGTGAGACTTCGAGAGAAAAACGCAGATTCTTTTTGTTTGGCCTTTCCTCGTCTGTAGCTTTGTGAGCCCTGCGAGCCAACACCCAGGTCCACAGTCTCATTCACAGTGTCAAGGGCTTCAGGGACAGAGCAAGGGGCTGCCCTCCAGTGGCTCTGAGGGCACCAGGCACGGCCAACGAGACGGGGCGAAGACATCAGGGGTCTGCTGGTGCGTGTATGCGAGAGGGCCCCAAGAATCCTGGAGGCAACGAGGGATCCAGGAGGGGCAGAAGAAAGGATGGGGTGTGGGGACTCAGATTAGGAGCAGAGGAAGTGGAGGCACAGGCCTGCGAGATTTCATAATTACGGTTCATGTGACCTTGTCAGGAAGTATAAACTGGAGAATCCAAAGAAATCTGGGCTGCATAGGAGTCTGGGAGAGCTGAGTAATGTAGTTATCGAGAAAAGTATATTAATTATCTTTTGGTGGGTTACTATGTGTCGGAAGTTGTCCTCGGAGCATGTGAACATGATTTTGTTTGAAACTTAAAGCAATTTGCGGGCCACCTGGGAGGTTCAGTCAGGCATCTGACTCTTGAACTCAGCTCAGGTCATGGCCTCTGGGGTTCGTGACTGAGCCCGAATCCGGCTCTGCTCTGACACTGTGGAGACTGCTTGAGATTCTCTCTCTCCCTCTCTCTCTGTCCCTCCCCCACTTTTTCTTTTTTCTNCGAACCGCGAGATAATGACCTAAGCGAAAGTCGGACGCTTAACCGACTAAGCCACCCAGGCGCCCCCCTCCCCCACTTTTTCTCATGTGCTCGCTTTCTCGCTCTCAAAAATAAACATTAAAAAAAAAAAAGAAACTTAAAGCAATTCTATGAAATAAATGCTATTGCTATCCATTCCCATGCACAGAGAGGTTTAGTGACTTGCCCAAGGCCAGCCAGGCCTTCTGGGTTCTCTCTCGGTGGTTCCATGAGGTCCAAACTGCAAAGAGGTAGAGTCATGGGGCCTGAAATGGAGCCCTGGATTCTTTCGCTTCCTACTTGCTTATTGTGATAATTTAACGGCATAAACTTAGAATAAGGCCGGTACGTAGTAGGTGATAGATACATGTTGGCCACTGACTTGTTGTTGATTTATTGTATATAAACCACCAAAAGCCTCAGCAGGAGAGGCTGGGGTTTGAAACAGTCCGACTCCATTGTCTGAGCTCCTCACTTTTGCTCCAGGTTGAGCCTGTATCCCTGCTGTCTCCACCGCCAGCTGCTCCAGCACGGGGTTTTCTGCTGAACCAGTGATTTTATCAGCAGCTGGTACATTCCCTTTTCCTCTACACACTGCCCACCCCCCAGGCTTACTGGTGAAACAGTAACTGCAGGACTACCCAATGACTGGGTGCTTTTGCTGTTGTTACACATTTCAGGGCGGCTTTCTGGGCTCGTGGCTTCCCGGCACATTTTGACAGAACTGCCTGGAACGGAAGTGTGTCCAGGTCTGTTCCTCAAGCGTCCTTACCCTGGGAGGGATCCCTGGAAGTAGGTGACCCTGAGCCTCCCCACAGAGAAGCCTTCATCTTGTCTAGTCAGCTAGACCCTTCCTCCCATTTGACATGGAGTCGACTTAAATATAAAGAGGCTGCTTCTCTGGCATCCCGATTTATCTGCAAGAATGGAATCTTCAGTTCTTTAGCATTTGACACAACACCATATGCCTTTTCCAGAATTTCCTAGCGTTCAACTGCTGTTCAGTTGCTGTCTTTCCCACGAGCTAAGCGTTAAGCTTAAAAGAATAGATTTGCTAACAATTCTGCTTCTTTTATCTCTTATAGACACAGTGTCATTTTGCAATAATTCTCCTGCGCTTGCGGGTAGCTAAGATAAAAAATGCTAGAATGTGATTTTTATTTTCTGGGCAGAGCGGAGACTAGTGATATCCAGCAGCTGGCGGGCCCGTTCCTGCCCTCTCTCAAAACACAAGCTGACCCCAGCAGTGGCTGTTTAAAGAAAAATCAGTTTGGGCCGTCAGAAATTCAAAGACCTTTCTAAAATATTTAATGTTTGTAATATACTTACATTCTCAGAGCTTCATTCATCAATGTATTGGTTACCACCAACTTCTAAAAATCATTTTTCTTTAACTGATATATATTTTAGCCACATGTAATTAACCAAATTCACCTTTCATTTTCTTCATTAGAAACAACTTCTTTAATTATACAGTTTCTAGACATGGCCATGGCTGACAGGCTAGATTTAAATTCACTTAAAATAGTTTTATTTTTCTTGCATGCAATCCTTTAATTTTAATATTTTTCTTCAAGTTCTAACAATGTTGCCAGAAGGAATGGTCCCTTTCATGATGAACATATTATGCAAGATTGCAGGTTTTATTGGGGTAAGCCCCTGTCCACTTTGTTATTTCAGTGATATTTCAGATTGATTTTATTCGAGTAAGGCCTTAACTTCCCAGGACAAACCAACTAAAATTGACTCATTTCTCTTTTTTTTAATGTTTATTTATTTATTTTGAGATACAGTGCATGTGCACGTGAGCAGGGGAGGGACAGAGAGAGAGGGAGAGAGAGATTCCCAAGCAGTCACATGCTCAGTGTGGAGTCCTGACACAGGGCTCGATCTCACCACTGTGAGATCATGACTTCAGCCGAAATCAAGAGTTGGACACTTAATGGACTGAGCCACCCAGGCGACCCTAAAAATGGGTCATTTCTGAGCACCAGTTTGTAAGAGGGCCTTCCAGATGGAAACAGATTCTGTTTAAGCACCTTTCTACAAGGATGAGGTCTCTATGATGTCACTGGTATTCCCATTGAGGTACCAGAATAATATGATGAGTTTTGGTTAGATTCATGTACCACTTGCCCGTTGCTGAGCCAAGGGTTAGTGATTTGGAATTTAGCTGAGAGTGACTGAAACACACTGTGAAATGAGATAAATATGGCGGATGCCGGAAGAACCCTGCCCACTGGCCCAGAGAATCAGAGAGCCTTATCTTTGCCAAGCATGATAGTGCCTGCATGAGTGTTATTATGGGGTGAATTGTGCCCCCGCCAAAAGATAGGGTGAAATCCCAAACCTAGGCACCTGTGAACATGAACCTATTTGGAAACAGTCCTTGCACTTACAATCAAGCAAAGATGAAGTCATGCTGAATTAAAACGGACACTAAATTCAATGGGCCGTGTTTTCATATGAAGAGGAAGGGACACATGTATGACAACAGAAGCAGAGACTGGAGTGATGCACAAAGAGCACTGCGGTGGGCCGGCCACCACCAGAAACTCGGAAGGAGGGATGGAGCCCTCCCCAGAGCCTTCAGCGGGCGCGTGGCCCTGCCTCAGCTGTGATTTTTGACTTTCTGGCCTCCAGAACTGTGACAAAATAAATTATTGTTGCTTTAAGTTACCCAGTTTGTGGTAATGTGTTATGACAGCTCTAGGAGACTAACATAGATGTGAAGTTCAACTTTTCATTTCCTATGTAATTTAGAAATCGCTATAAAAACTCATCTCGGATAAGTGTTACTTTTGAATATCTTGATGTAACACACACACAAAACTCTCTAATACTACTTCCACCTGTGCGTTACTTGTACACACACACACACACACACACTCACACAGAAGATACATTCATTAAGAAAATGTCGCAAATGCCACCAGGAAGCAATCTTCCATAAAGAGAAGACAGTGAACAAAGTATAGAGGACGATCAGAATCCCCATCCTCTATAAATAAGAGACCACAAAAGAAGTCAGGTTTGGAATTATTTAGAAATATGAGAAAAAATATGACAGTATGAGAAAAGAACTGGCAGTTTTAGGGGCAAAATAGAATTTCTAGACTCTAAGAGGAAATAAAATAAATATTCCAGTGAGTGAAATAAAAACTTTCCCACTGGGGTTGAAATGGATTGATTCTGAATGGAAACTCCTCTCCTAGACAAGGGCTTGCCATTCTTCCTTCCACAGCGGTGTATGCAACATGAGTTCAAAGGCACCACAGAAGATGCACAGCTGAACCATTCCTTCTTTTAGCATTAATATGAAGTTAATATATAAATGCATAAAGACTTGAAATTCAGTAACACCTGATTCAATAAATCACTGAGCAAACATCTAACACAATTCAAGAAGTGCTGTAAAGAATGGCTAACGGCAAACTCTGGCTTCAGCGGCTCTAACCTGAGAGGCAGGGGAGTCAGAGATGGCTGCATTAGGAGCCCACCCTGGGCTCAAGGACAGTGAGGCAATAGTGATGAGTCATGATGAAAGGTGGTAGAAATTTTAAATCAACCAAAGGAAACTTAGTTTGTCACCAGTAGAAGGAGAAGTTCTGGAAGACCCGGCTAAGCCCTCGTACCCAAATTCCTTCCTTTTCTTTTTTTTCTTTTCTTAGCTTAGTCATTTGTTTGCATGGACTAGTGAGATATTAACTAAGCAATAGTTCATAGATATGGTAACAAGAAAGAAGATAATGACGGACATTTGGAAAACACTGGTTTAATGCTACCCTTCAAAATTCACAAATGGAATGTCACTGCAGATCCAGTAAGATACATTCTGTTTGAAAATCTATATGCCAATTGAATCTAAAGTGAAGCTTGAATAATAATGAGGCAAAAATAATTGATGTTGCTAGTTTCTAAAGAATAAAGTGGTGAGATTTCCCTTGGAAGAATTTTAGTCGATTATAATAGCATACATGCGTATCTGTGATCTCAGTATAAATTACAGGAAGGATTGCCCATCAATGAAAAAGAGATGAATACTTTAATAATCATGTGGGTAAAATGGGTAATTTTTGCAAGAAATAGAAACAAGATTATTGTCTTACTCTTTAAGCTGAAATATATCCTGAATTGATTCAAGATTTAATCGAACAACAACGACAAAACTCTAAAAGAACACACAGACTAATATGAAAAATCCTATTTCTGGTCATTAACAAAGCACTTTGAACACAGTGTCTGTGAGGAGCAGCTATTGAGAAGATCAGAGGTATTGGAATCAAGAAAAGAGTGCTATTCTATATGACAAAGTGGAAATAAAAGAATTTAGGAAAAGGCTGAATATGCAATATCTAAATTTGATATTTATTTATTCCCCCATTTGATTCCAAAATTAGACTAATATGGTTTACAAAGTTACATATGATAGAGCAAAATAAAATAATTTAAAAATAAATAAAAGGATAAAGGAAAAATAATTATAATTGTATTATATTATGTAGAATAGTAAATTATTTTATATCGCTATGTGTTCTAATTCATACTTTAAATTTAGATACACTTTCTCAAAGTACTGCTGTGGCTCTCAGATTCCCAGAAGCAAGTCGGATGGCTGTACACGGTCATCCATGGAATTTCCATAAAATCACATCATTATCTTCAAATTTAGAATTTTCGTATAGATTAGAAATGACCATTTGGAGGCTATAATAGCCAGAGTTTTAACGATAGTCGCAATTATAATAGTGACAAAATTTTTCAAGTTATTATTTTATTTATTTATTTATTTATTATTTCAAAAAAATTTTTTAATGCTTACTATTTTCGAGAGACAGAGCATGAGAGGGGGAGGGGCAGACAGAGAGGGAGACACAGAATCTGAAGCAGCTCCAGGCTCTGAGCTGTCAGCACACAGCCTGATATGAGGCTCGAACCCACAAACTGTGAGATCATAACCTGAGCCAAAGTCGGATGCTTGACTGACTGAGCCACCCAGGCGCCCCATTCTTATTTTTTTTTTAAAGAGTCATACTATTCAACTGTTGTGCAATGGACACTCAATAAATGGATATTAAAGGACCAACTGGTCCCCACATTTTGGACCATATTTTGGCAGCATGTAAGAGCTTTAAATAAGTTCTTGTTCTGTCCCCGAATTCTACTTCTAGGAAAATGTCACAAGAAATGATTGTAGATGCAAACAAAGACTTGTGTTCAAGGTAAATTACAGAATTATTTATACCTGTAAGAGGCTGGGAACAAACCACACGTTCAACAAAGGAAGAATTGTTATGTGACACCCATTTAGTGGACTATTTCGCAAGCATTAAAATAATGTTATTGTTTTTAAGCTACGATGGTATGCTTAAAAGTCATAAAATATAATACGTACTTGGGTATGAATTCAGTGATTCTTTTTTTCTTCTTTAAGTTTTCTGATTTTTTCCATTTTGCTTTCTATGGCTGTAGAGGCCCTTTTAAAATGGTGAATATTCGGGGCGCCTGGGTGGCTTAGTCGGTTAAGCGTTCGACTTTCGCTTAGGTCATGATCTCGCGGTTCGTGGGTTCGAGCCCCGCGTCGGGCTCTGTGCTGACTGCCAGCTCAGAGCCTGGAGCCTGTTTCAGTCTGTGACTCCCTCTCTCTCTGACCCTCCCCTGCTCACGCTGCCTCTCTCTCCCTCTCTCTCCTAGAAATAAATAAAAAACATTTAAAAAATAAAATAAAATGGTGAATATTCACTTCTGTTTTGAAGAGCTTTTCTGTGAATGGGAGAGGAGGCATGCCTCACAGGATGTGGGCTTTTGTTGGTTTGTCTGGGATTGGATGAGAGCGCACACGTGTGCATGGGTGTGTGGTTTAGATAGGAAAGATGGAAGTTTGTGCCAAAGGAGCAAAATATTCTAAAAGCATGTCAAATGGGGGTTAATCAAAAGATCAGTCCCAGCATCACTACAGATGAATGGGGCTGGGGTTAGGCAAGGCTGGAAAGATTACCCTTGAGGAGGGAAATAAGTGAAGAGGCACAGGTACAGAAACATTTAAGTAAAGAAAAAAATCTTAGGGTGTGTCTGGTGGCCCAGAAATCTTGAGGGAAGCCAAGACATTTGAGGATGTCAAAGGGATTCAGGGAGGCGGGAGGGGTAAGCAGAAAGCTTGAAGCTGGGGGTTGATGTTTCCCAGAGGTTAGTTTGGTGGATCTCAGCAAACTGCCTTTTCGTCGGTGAGTCAGGTGGTCTGTGAGCCATGCTGGGACATGAGGAGACGCCATATTGGACATGAGACTTGCATGACTCCTAACACTCCTAAGAGTTGAAAAGCAAGACTGGAGAGAGAGGAGATGGGCCTCCACTCAGAGATTTAGGACTTGAATGAAGGTGAGGACTTGAGGGGCAGGGAGTCTCCCATGGAGGCACGTGGGGACACAGTTATTGAAGCCCTTCACTGAGGCAGAGCACGTGGGAATGCGGGGGAGATCAGAACACTAAGGATCTCTGTGGTTTGGTTTTTGGGAATCCTCTACGTAGTTTATCAACAAAAATGTTCTATGTCTTAAGCAATGTGTCCCGAACTCGCCTTCTGTGGAGGAGGCTCTGCAGTTACAAGACACACTGAGGGACACCAAGGACAAGAAAGCGTTCCGTGGTCAGGTCATGCAGCGAAATGCTGGTTTCTAAAAAAAGCAGGAAGAGTTGTTTGTTATGTATTTTCCAGAATCTTTTATATGCCATTGTGTTCTATGAATGTCTAATGAAGAGAATTTAGCACAGTCCCCAAATGTATTTAACCCAAGGAAACTTTTTTCCTAAAAACGTATTTTAACATCTCTTGAATGAAAGTTCTACAGAGAGGGGAAGGGAAAGTAGGAAGAGGAGAGAAGAGAAAAGAGGAGAAGCAGGATATGGATTTGCAAACACACACTGGCCAAGGTGACGCCACCAGAGCTCCCCTTTCTGTGACTTGTCTTTCCTGTCCCCTCCTGACACCCACACACATGCCCATTTCTGCATGGTGGGCAGGAGCACCTCACAGTTCCCCTGTACCGTTTCTCAACAGCTGCAAATTCCCATCAGTGTCTCTGTTTGTGACATTCTCTAGAATGTCTTTGTAGATTATTCCAGAATTTAATGAGATAATTCAAAGTTTTCTCACTTTTTGCTGGTGGTCTCAGTATATTCTGTTTTTCAAAAAATTAGAAAATTTTCTTTAATACATATTGAACTTCAGTAACTGTTTTTGGGCATTCATCAAAGTAACAGTTTTTTCTTTTCATGTGTCTGTTAGTCATCTAGGTGTCTTCTTTGGAAAAGTGTCTATTCACATCTTCTGTACATTTCTTAACTGGATTGTTTGTGTTTTTTTTTGGGGGGGGTGTTGAGTTTGAAAAGTTCTTAACAGATTTTGGATACTAACCCTTTATCTGATACATCCTTTGCAAATATCATGAAAAGATGCTCAACATCACTCATCATCACTCATCATCATGCATCAACATCACTCAGGGAAATACAAATCAAAACCATGATGAGATACCACCTCACACCTGTCAGAATGGCTAACATTAACAACACAAGAAACAATAGATGTTGGTGAGGATACAGAGAAAGGGGAAAGGCACTGTTGGTAGAAACGCAAACTGGTGCAGCCACTCTGGAGAACAGTATGGAGGTTCCTCAAACCCTAAGATCCAGCATTGTGCTACTAGGTATTTACACAAAGGATACAAAAATACATATTCAAAGGAGTGCATGCACCCCAATGTTTATAGCTGCATTATCAACAATAGCTAAACTATGGAGACAGCCCAAATGTCCCTCAACTGATGAATGGATAAAGAAGATATGGTATATAAATACAGTGGAATACTATTCAGCCATCAAAAGATGAACTCTTGCTATCTGAATGACATGGATGGAGCTAAACGTATTATGCTAAGAAAAATAAATCAGTCAGAGAAAGACAAATACCACATGATTTCACTCATGTGTAGAATTTAGGGAATAAAACAGATGCACATATGGGAAGGAGGAAAAAGATGGAGGGAAACAAACCATAAGAGGCTCTTAACTACAAAGAACAAACTGAGGGTTGATGGAGAGGGGTGGGTGAGGAATGGGCTAGATGGGTGATGGGTGTTAAGAAAGGCACTTGTTATGATGAGCTATAGGTGTTATATGTAAGTGATGAATCACTGAATTCTACTCCTAAAACCAAAATTACTAATACTAGTAATTAACTAATTAGAATTTAAGTAAAAATGTGGAAAAATAAAAATAAAATAGAATGAAAAAAATTAAAGTAACAATTTTCCCTTTCATCTGTGAATTAGTCATTGATTTCTATCTACTGTTGAACCTTCCTGACATTTCTTGGTAAACTCTAGTTTGGGCGATGATGCATTATTTATTATTTTTTTAAAAATATGCCAATAGGTAAGTGTGGCTGATTTTTCATTTAAAAGGTTTTCCTCCTGTGCTCATAAAACTGATGTATATATTTGCTTTCTTATGTCATTTTTGTCCATTTTGTTATTAAGGCCATTCTGGCCATCTGAAGTTGAGTAGGGTGGCTTCCTATCATTATCTGTGCTCTGGAATTTAAAAAATTAGATGTCATATGGGAATTGTGAGTCCCTGAAGGTTGGTGTGGCTTATGCAAAAGTATCTGGGCTTGGTGCTTTTGGATAACATTTTACATTTTTCTAGATTGGTGTATTGAGGCCTTCTACGTCATCTTCAGGCAAATTTGTAAATTTTATTTTCCTAGAAAATCACTTATTCCAACGTTATTTCCAAAGGTATTGAAATAAAGTTGTACCTCATTTACAATTTTCAAAAACATTTGTTCTTTTAAAAAGTAAAATATGTACTTGGTAAAATCAAATCATTAAAAGGGGCACATGTGGTAGACCATGTACCCCTCTTACCCCTATTTACAGTCTTCCATTTCCCCCGGCAACTCACAGGTTATCAATTTTACAAGTTACTTGTTAGATCCCCAAGTAGAGATAGTTTATACGTGTGTGTGTGTGTGTGTGTTTATATATAGACATGCTTACAGATGTGTTCTTTTTTGTTTTTTCTAGGAGAGAGAGAGACAGCGTGAGCAGGGGAGGGTCAGAGAGAGAGGGAGTCACAGACTCTGAAACAGGCTCCAGGCTCTGAGCTGGCAGTCAGCACAGAGCCCGACGCGGGGCTCGAACCCACGAACCGCGAGATCATGACCTAAGCGAAAGTCGGACGCTTAACCGACTAAGCCACCCAGGCGCCCCCAGATGTGTTCTTTTTAAAATTACAGATATTAACATATTATATACACTGTTCTGCACCTTAATTTTTTCATTTGGTTTTTGAAGATAGCTACATATCAGAGCTTACAAAAGTGTGCTTTTTAATAGAAACAAAATATGGCAACTACTGTACCATGATTTATTCAGTCTGTCCTTTTATTTCCAGTCTTTAGTTCTTTAATTAATAGCAGAATCTCTTACTCTCCATTTATATTAACTAATGGGGTTCTTACAAAATAAGAACAAATAAGATTAATACGTTTTACATGCTAATGAGGAACCCCACCTCTTCAAAGCCATCACCCAAGACAATGGAGTAACATGGACACAGGGCAGAAATTGACTACAGACGGTCACTGGCATATCCTACCCACAGGAGCAACTAAACTACTATAGGTATAGAGTGAACGCCCTGACTAAAGAGACAATCTGCAAAGACACAATTAGTTGGAGAGAGAGAATTTGGTAAGTCAGAAGGCACCACCTTCTGACTACATTCAAGGAGTTCGTCAGTCTGTCTGCCCATGCCAGGTCCATCGAGCACGTCCTTCCTGAGTGCCAGCCACTCTGCTGGGTGCGTACTGTGGATGTTACAGGAAAGGAACAAAAGCTCGACTCCTATATACTTTTGAGTTTCACAGTCCTGATGTTGTTTTGCATCGATCCTATTCTCTACTGCAGCTCACAGGAATAAGGGAGAAGAAAAAATAAAGAAAGGATAGGTAGTGTGAAAGTATCTATGATAGAATTTATAACGCTGAGCCTAATAGACCAGTGCAGAAAGATGTTTCCATTGTCTGACTCCCTGGTGATTGAAAATCAATGCTGTAACTAAAACAGTTGATATAATTGTCATCTGTCATTCCACATTGTTTATAGTTTTACTGGAAGATTAGTAGGAATTTCTGAGGTGAACATATGTGCAGTTGGATCCCATATGTGCAGAATATAGCAGCAGCATAGACCTTTCTAGGTGTGCTAGCGAACAGAGACGTGAAAGCAATTTACCTGACCACTGCCTGGGTTCTCGAAGGTGTGCAATTAGAACAAAATGATGCTCATGTTCACTGTGTCTCATCTTCTCATCAGCAAAAATAATACTTTTGCACCCTTTACTTTTATTTTAGATGCATCTGGATTGCTGTACTTTCTACTTTGAAAAAGAGTTCACATTCTGAATCATTCCATGAATTATTCCATAAGTTGGCTTATACCAAGTTTAGAATTTAGAATTTTTGAACATTATTAGGTTGCTCAGTTAAATAAAATGTGTGTTTCCTTGAACACATTCTACCATAATTTAAAAATTCACAATCTGTCATATGCTTCTGATTCATTTCCACCTCAATCATCAAAATGTAATCATGTAATAGACATTTGATCTCAGGATACTTTTTAAAGTTTAAAGTCTTTTAGAAGCAGTAAACATCATTTTGTCAGTGGCAAGGAAGCTAAAACACCAAAGAATTTAGATTTGATTCTGAAATTTGAACTGCAGCTAAAATAGACTTGCAAGTTCTTCCATCCGTTCTTGAAGCATGCTTACTGCCCTTCTAACTAAGGGAGGTTTTCCATTATTTTTAATTGAACAGTGCTCCAGTAACGTTTCCAATCCCACAATGAGTAAACACAAAGAACGAGGTGGACTCCACCCTTTCAGAGAATGGTTTTGCCTCATACCACAAACACGGCAAGCTTGAAGACCTTAGAACATCTGTTTGGGAACCGCAGGTTGCTAACAAATAAATAGTTAAGACCCAATTTGGTATCTCCACAGAAACAGTAATAGGTACATCAAGTCTCTCTCCCTCAACTGTGGCTCAGTCCAGACCGCCAATCACATCTCCATCGCCCTGGAGATGAAGGGAACACAGAAATGGCCAACAACAACATCACGAAATACATGACATTTTATTCCAAGCACAATAGGCAACTGGAACAATTTTTGTACTCTAGAATCTTCCACTGGACCTAAAACAGCAAGGAAGTTTTCATCATTAAGTACCATAATTTTGCATTATCTCCAAGTCCAAGAGGAGAGTCTGCAGGTAGAGAGGAAGGGAGAGAGAGGAACGACTAAATCACCCTTCCCTAAGATTCCAGATGATATGACAGTGGTACAACCAAATCGTGTTTGACATCCAGAGACCAGTGCCACTGAGAATCCTCACGTACAATTCCCAGAATCCAACAGTCACCCAATTTAAACAAACAAACACTGGCCTTCTCTCATGTAGGCTGATCATACCGAGTCCCCTGGAAACAAAGGAGGACTGGACTCTCTGTGCTATCTCCAGCTGTTACCATGTGTCTCTGAAATTTCAGAGTCCTACTTTATCTTTAAGAACTGTGAGAGGTGTCTGTTTGCGAGGAAGTATTTCCCAAGTTCTCACAGTAGATGTGGCTCTCCAGAGATGCTTGACAGTTACGGTTCTCTGTTAGCATCTCTGTTCTCAAATTTAATTTGGAAGTTATATGCATGCACTTAATTAATTCTATGAATAATCTTTAAAGACAGAGCTGTTACAAAGCATGGAAGAGGCAAGGGGAAATTTTCTATAAGGATTTTCCTTAAATTGACCAATCTCAACAAGCGACAGCCTCATCTATTTTTCCTCTTAGTCCTCTCTAAACAATTTCTCTTCATGGCCCATGGTTCCATGACTTAAAATGTGCCTGGGACCCAAAATACTTTGGTCAAGCGAATTTACTTTCTTGGTCTGTGGATGGCTTGGCCTATGGACAGTTTCCAGTCAGGGTCATGTCAGATGCTCAGCATATTTTCTCTGAGGGAAGGGAGCACCGGAATTGTCCATGACATCCACCAGAAGCTCTGGGTCCATCAGACAGCATCATTAAGCCTAAAGAGAGCACTGTGGTATGTCCATGAACTTATGTGATTTGCTTCCCACAGAAACAGCCAATTGGCAGAGCCTCCAAATACCTCCTAGAGCCCTCCAAATTTCACTAATGTAAACCCACAGTTTTAGGATAAAATCATAAATGGCTGTTTAACATCAGCAAATACAGAGTGAATTTGTATTAACAACTTAGATGTTATTTTCGGTCTTAGACCCTATTGCTGATTGTGTTTGTGCTACTTTACCATTGTTGTAACTATTCTGGGCTAAGGGTTTTTATTTTCCTTTCTCTCCTGTTCCTCCCCCACCGTCAACCTTTCTGGCTACATTTAAAATATGATTGATTTATGGTGCTTTTTAAAAAATTGTTTGTGTAGTTTGGTTGAGGTATAGATAGTTGTCCTCTTTTATTGGTTTTTTTAATTGGTTGTTCCCATGGTAACATTTTTAGTACATTTTGTTAGAAGGTTGAAGGATGCTTTGGGGTTTTTGTGTGGTGGTCTGTTAATCTTCAACAGACCCTAACAGGATTCCTTTGTGCCTTTTCCTCCTCCACTTTTGAGTAGCTTGACTTCCTTAACCCTTCAGAGGCTAAATATCATTGTTTCTTTCTTTTCTTCTTCTATTTATTTTTTTAAGTAGGCTTCACACCTAGTACAGAGCCTAACGTGGGGCTTGAACTCATGTTCCCTGAGATCCAGCCCTAAGTTGAGATCAAGAGTTGGATAGGGCGCCTGGGTGGCTCAGTCGGTTGCACGTCCGACTTCGGCTCAGGTCATGATCTCACGATTCGTGGGTTCGAGCCCCGCGTCGGGCTCTGTGCTGACAGCCAGCTCAGAGCCTGGAGCCTGCTTCAGATTCTGTGTCTCCCTCTCTCTCTAACCCTCCCCTTCTCACACTGTCTCTCTCTCTCTCTCTTTAAAAAAAAAAAAAAAAAGAGCTGGATGCCTAACCGACTGAGCCACCCGGGTGCCCCTAAGTACAGTTGTGTGTAAACACCACATCTTTACACAATGGTTGTCTGACAATATGGTGGCCAGTCTGCAACCACAGAATCATTACCATGAGAGATTCAAAACAGAAGCCTATAAAGAGGCATCTAAAACTTTCATGCTGTACTAATGAACTTTATACAAGAAAACATAGCTGTTTATTTTATATTTGGTTGTCAATAAAGGAAGTGCAGCTTTCTTATTTATTCTTTCATAGATTTTTTTTTTACCTAATTGCTGTTGAGTGACTATTCTTGGTGAGCTGCTTTCTGAGAGAGTTAGTTATGTGTCTTATATGTTTAAAGGATGTTGTGACACAGAAGAAATGAAATAAGTTATGAAACACAGAGAAATGTTTCTTCACTTAAACATATCCAATCAGCAAAGGATGGCTGTGAAATCTGGTAATAAGTATAATGACCTTTGAAAATACAAGTTTATTGGGGCACTGAGTGGATCAGTCAGTTAAGCATCCAAGTCTTGATTTTTGGCTCAGGTCATGATCTCACGGTTTGTGGGTTCAAGCCCATGTCACTGTCAGTGCAGAGCCTGCTTGGGATTCTCTCTCCCGCTCTCTCGGCTCCTCCCATGCTTGTGCTCTGTCTCTCTCTCTCAACACAAATAAATAAATAAAAATATGAAAAAATATTACAAACAAAGAAAATACAAGTTTCATGGTATAACTTTTTGGAAGATTTTTTGGTAGTTTCCTACAAAACTAAACAAACTCTTACCACACAATCCAGCAATTGTACTCCTTGGGATTTACCCAAAGGAGCTGAAAACTTTTGTCCACACAAAAACCTGTACACTCATGGATGTTTATAGCAGCTTTATTCATAGTTGGCAAAACATGGTAGCCAACAAGATGTCTATCAGTGGGATGAGTGGATAAATAAACCATGGTACATTCAGGTAATGGAATATTATTCAGGGCCAAAAAGAAATGCGCTATCCAGTCACGAAAAGACATGGAGGAACCTTAAATGCATATTACTAAGTGAAAAAAAAAAAAAACCCCAACAACCTGAAAAGGCTACATAGTGTATGATTTCAACTACATGGCATGTGGGAAAAGGCAAAAACTATAGAGACAGTAAAAAGATTGGTCCTTGTCAGGGGTTTCAGAGATAACAGAGGATTTTTAGGACACTGAAAATACTCTGCATGATATTATGATAATGGATACATGTCATCATACATTTGTCTGAACTTGTAGAAAGTACACCACCAAAAGTGAACCCTAAGATAAACCATGGACTTTGGGTGATTCTGATGAGTCGATCAATGTAGGTTCACGCTTGGTAAAAAATGTGCCACTCTGGTGAGTGATGCTGGTGATGGAGGAGTCGTAGCTTGTATCGGGCCACGAGGTAAATGGAAATCTCTGTACCTTCCTCTCAGTTATGTTGTAAATCTAAAGTGGCTCTAACAAACCGAAAATGTTTAAAAAATGCAAATTTGAGATCTCAGTGTAATTCAAATGTGAAGTGTCTATTCTTATGGATTTAAATGCTACTTGTTGAAATAATGGCAGGGAAAAATTTTATTTCTTGCTATTATTTTTAATAATAGCCATAAGCTAAAATACATACCTTATCCATTCTAGGTTATAAAAGAACTTCTCAGGGATTCTTTATTAATCCTGATGCACTTAGAGAGATCACGTGTGATTCAAGATTCAAATGTAGCAATCATGCAACATATTCTTGTTCTCTGCTTTCTCTCTCCTCGATTTTAGTGCAGAAAAGGGCTGCAAAATACTGACCCAAGGAGGAAAATATTTATACTACGGTTCATACATAATATAAACTCTCATTGTATGAAATGGAAATGTGCTAAAACAATTATCAAAATTATGTTCTTATGTATCATTAAATAATCTAAATATACAAATAAAAGGAGGCATTTTATTTTATTTTGTTACTGTTTTTTGAGAGGAGACATTTTAAATTGGGTAATGCTTTAGTCGATTTCAGCAGGGGGACTAGTTATTCAGATATTTGTCCTCCCAGTAATGGAAGGATCTTATAAAGGAAGATAGGGTCTCCAAATGGTTTTATAGCCAGAACATTTTTTCAGAACAATTTTAGTGTCAGAAGTCGTATATCACAATTACAGGATGTGGAAATGAAACGGAGCTGATAATGGCAGAAAACCGTGATAGGAAAAGAACTGTCCATTCTTCTTTATGATCCTTACGCACTCACATTCCATCTAGAGGGGGTAAGCATTTTATATACATTGTTGCTTTCCATATACCAACGAGGCCAGCACAAGAACTGGCTACCGTGGGAGTCGAGTTCAGACAGCACTCAGGTCGAATCCTGCTTCCGTTAATTACTCTCTGTGCCCAACTGGGCAAATTACCTAATTTTTGTGGATCTCAGTTTCCTTGTCTGTACAATGGGGACGATAATAGCATCCACCTCGTTGGGTTCTTGTGAGGAGTGAAGGAGAGAAGTATGACTTGGGAAGGTTAGTTGTGTTCAACTTTCTTATGGTGGAAATGATTAGTATTTCTGAGCCTCCTGGTAGCAAGGAGAAATAAAGGCCAGAATGATAATGCAAATGGTATACAATATGCTGCTTTCTCTATGAAAAAGTGCTTTTATGAACTGGGACCAGAGAAACGTTCTACTTACTAAGGTTATAAAATTAAATAGTTACAACAGAACTTAGGGAAAAAGCATTCGAATAGGCCCCCAAATACAAGTTTGCCATAGAGAACTTTACTTCATATAGCCCAGTCTCTAATTTACAGATATACTAAGACTCTTATATGGTATGGACATCCTTATACGTATTCATAATGCCACAGATTAACTCCTGTGTCATTATAAGGAGGATATTAACTTCAGCCAGTTTCAGTAGATGCTACCATCTGATGATAGGCTTTGTACAGTTTTCTCGAGTCACAGAAAGATAAAGCTATAAACATATAGTTCAGTCCCAGCACAAGGTACGAAAGGTGAAAGGTTAGCATTTGGTATAGAGATTTGGATAAGTTTATACAATCAGGAGGTGTTTGCATATTTAACTCTCAGAAAAATGCACACATGTCCTCCGTTAAGAATTACATCCTGAAAATTTCTTTTTGTCATTTGCTTTTGACATCAAGAGGGCACTGTAAATGTTTTTAGTATAAAAATAGATTACAAAAGCATATTGCAGCCATAGTATAGGAAATTTTTAAAATATATAACAAAATTAATATTATCCTTCATGCACTAATCTTCGTTGCTGTTTATTTTAGGCTTTGCTCAGGTTCAAGATACAATCATGTGGTAATTCCCTTATAAAATTGGCATTTTACATTTAATAAACCTTCTATATCATTGTATGTTCTCCTAGAACCATATTATAAGTAGTTAGACCTAATTACTTTTTATGAAACACGTTGGTTCACTGATTCAATATCTTAATTATTTGTATTGAGTGACTCCTCTTTTGTTTTAAATAGTTCACCGCTAAAAACAAACTCTTATAGCTAAATCTTTATACTAATTTATCATTACTCAGTCTGCATAAATCTTTGCCAGTTAAATTGCCAAGTTAGAGGCTATGTAGATATCCTTGGCTTCTTCGATATGGTGTTACATATGCAACTATTAAGTACAAATAGTTCATGATTTGAGAACTCATTTTCCCATTAGTACTACCATTAATGGTTTGCTTATAAGTTTTGGTGGGCATAAAATATCCACAGGGAAAGAAACTACTCGTTAGTTTTTCAGGCCCATAGCGTGCTATCTTCTGAGGGCAAAAGGGCGTAACAAGAGACCAAACTTTACTAGCGGAAGATGCTAGAGAAAACTCAGTGTGAAAGCCTCACATGGCATTGGCTTATGCTGCCTCCACACAGAAACAAGGGTTTTAACAAATAACATTCTCCCCATAATCAATTCTTCCTAAACTGTACTTTTCTCAGTAGTTAAGTAAATAATCCAGAGACCTCAACTGTGTGCATGATATTTTCTCCCTCCCCAGTGCCTCATAGGCACAACTGTAACGTCTAGATGAACTGAGTCAGGTTGGGTTTCAAACATACATTCAGGAAGTGACTAAGAAGAATACTTGACAGCCTGCACGTGACAGTCTCGGAAGGTCTGGGGAACAGGAAAGGGAGCATCACGTGACGTGTGATGTGTTCACTGTGAATCGTGTGGGATGAGGGAGTGTAAATAGACTTTGAAGAGTATCGTTTATTTTGGCAGAAAGATTGCTAACAAGAAGGGTCATAACATCATGAACCTCTATGACCATGGCAAGACACTACACTTAACTACCTGGTGCTGGGTTTTTGAGCAAGAGTGTGCACACATCTCAGTTTAGAAATAAACGGATAATACGCGTGGGCTGAAGTTGTAACAGACCCCGTCCATTGGGGTTAAAAATCATCTGCTCCCAGCAAAATTCAACTTTCTGTTTTTCTTTCTTTTTCTTTTACTTTATTCTTCCTTCTGCAAGTGAGGACAGAGCAGGAGGAAAAGGCAAGGGAGACCAGCTTTAAATGACTTATAAAAAAATGTCAGAAAAAAAGTTTCTGGACATCAAAAAGCTCTTACAAAACAGTCTTCTAATGATTTAAGTGTAAACGGATCAAAAACATATGGATAACATTTTCTTTTAAAATACCCTTGGGTTTAAAAAATTAAGGGGAAAAGTAAATGGAAGAGAATGTTTTAGATTTGGTGGAGCAAAAAAAAAAATCTTAGAAAATAGCCTGAGGAGTTTGAGACGCCCCAGTCATATTTGGGGTTGTGCTCATGCTCACTGGAGGAAGAACACCACACTGGCTTTAGTCTCTACATCCAGGAGCACTACTCAGCAGTTACCCAACCACAAGGTATGCCCAGTAGAGCCACCTTCCATGATACACGCCTTTGACGCTGAATCCGGGGAAGTATGTCAGGGACTGATACTGAGGGAATGTAGCTTGCATTTTCTGACCTCGGATATTGGAAAATCCAACATGAAATCGCTGCTGGGATGGAAGTAGCTGTGACATAATCCACCCGGGGAGGAATGAGGTGTATCCAAGTTCCTGTCACATAGGCATGAACCAGCTTCCATATTCCTTTGAGTTTGCAAGCTCACACATCTTGGAGGTAAAGTAGTAAGACTTTATCAGAGTATGTAAATCATTTTATATCTGCTCCAGGTAATTCCTCTCCCTCCCTGCTTTGTTGAAGTATAATTGACAAATATTTAAAGTGTACAACACTATGATTTGATATATGTATACACTGCGAAATGATTCCCACAATCAAGTTATTTCACATCTACTTACCTCACATAGTTGCTCTTTTGGCGTGTGTGTGTGTGTGTGTGTGTGTGTGTGTGTGTGAACACTTAACATGAACTTGTTTAGCACATTTTAAGTAAACAATACAGTATTATTAACTATAGTCATCATATTGGACATTAGATGCTCAAACTTATTTTGTAACTGAAAGTTTGTACCTTTTACCGACCTCTCTCTCCCATGCCTCCCACCCCTGACAATCACCGTTCTAGTCTCTGTTCCTATGAATTCAGCTTTTTTAGATTCCACATATAAGTGAAGGTCATACAGTATTTGTCTTTGTCTGGCTGGCTTATATAACATAGCAAAATGTCCTCTGGGTTCACCCATGTTGTTACAATTGGCAGGATGTTCTTTTTTAAGACTGAATAATATTCCATTGTTTATATACACCACACTTCCTTTATCTGTTTATCCATCTATAGACATTTTGGTTGTTTCCATCTATAGACATTTAGGTTGTTTCCACACCTTGTCTGTTGTGAATAATGTTGCAAAAAACATGGGGTGCAGATATCTCTCTTCAAGATAAAGATTTAATTTCCTTTGGCTATATACCCAGAAGTGGGATTGTTGGGTCATACTCTATTTCCATTTTTTAATTTGATTTTTACCCTTTATTTTTTAAAATTTTTATTTCAATCCACGTTAGTTAATATATAGTGTGATAATGATTTCAGGGGTAGAATTTAGTGATCCATCACTTACATGTAACACCAAGTGCTCATCTCAACTTCCGTTTTTAATTTTTTGAGGAACTTCCATACCGTTTTCCATAGTGGGTATACCAGTTTACATTCTCACCCAAAAACAATGTTTCAAAGTTTTCTTTTTTCCCCATCCTTGCCAACATTTGTTATCTACTTTTGAGAATAGATATTCTAACAGGTGTGAGGTCATACGTTATCATAGTTTTAATTTACATTTTCCTGATGGTTAGCAATGTGTAGAATCTTTCATATACCGATTAGCAATCTGTATGTCTTCTTTGGAAAAATATCTAATCTGTTTCTTTGCCCATTTTTTAATTGGGTGATTTGGGTGTTCTGTTGGCTTGTTTTTGCTACTGAGTTATAAGAGTTCCTTATATATTGTAAATATTAACCCCTTATCTCATATGCGTTTTGCAAATATCTTCTCCCATTCCGTAGGTTGCTTTTTCATAATGTTGATTGTTTCCTTTGCTATACATAAAGTTTAATGTAATCCCATTTGTTTATTTTTGCTTTTGTTTCCTTTGTCTTTGGTGTCAGATCTAAAACATCATGTCCGATACCAATGTCAAGGAACTTTTTCCCTGTTTTGTTATAAAAGCTTCATATTTTCAGATCTTAAGTTTAAGTCTTTCTTTAACCAATTTTGAGTTGATTTTTCTATATGGGATCTGATAAGGATACAATTTCATTTTATTAGGATATCCAGCTTTCCCAGTCCCATTTATCAAAGAGACTATCACTCACTGCTCCATTGTATGTTCTTGACACCATTATTGGAATTAGTTCACCATCTTTATGTGGATTTATTCCTGGACTTTCTATTCTTTTCCATTGATCTGTGCATCTGTTTTTATGCAATACTCTGCTGTGCTTTTTATATTACTGTAGCTTTGTAACATAGTTGATTTCAGGAGGTGAGATGCCCCCAGTATTACTCTTCTTACTCAAGACTGCTTTATCTATTTGGATCTTTTCATGGTTCCATACAAAGTTATGATTGTTTGTACTATTTCTGTGAAACAGGTCATCAGAATTTTAATTGAGACTAATTTGAATCTGTAGATTACTATGCGTAAGATGGACATTTTAACAATATTAATTATTTGAATCTATTAAGATGGGATAGTTTTTCATTTATTTATGTCTTCAATTTTTTCATTAACGGCTTATAGTTTTTGTTTATAGATTTTTCACCACCTTGGATATGTTTATTCCTAAGTATTTTATTCTTTTTGATGCTATTGTAAGTGGAATTGCTTTCTCAATTTCTTTTTCAGATAGCTTGTTGTTAGTGTGTAGAAACGCAACTGATTTTTGCATGTTGATTTTGTATCCTACAACGTTAATGCATTTATCATTTCTGATAGTTTTTTCATGGATTCTTCAGGGTTTTCTCTATATATTATCATGGCATCTGCAAACAGACAATTGTACATTTTCCTGTGTTATTTTCTGAGGCTAGAACTCCCCGTACTATGTTGTGTACAAGTGGTGAGTGTATACACTTTCGTCTTGTCCTTGATCTTAGAAGAAAAACTTTCAGCTTCTCAGCACTGAGTATGATGTAAGCTATGTACTCGTCACCAATGGGCTATATTTTGTTGATTTTTTTTTTATCATGAAAAGATGTTCATTTTTGTCAAATGTTTTTCTGCATTTACTGAGATGATCATACAATTTTTATCCTTCATTTTGTTAATGTGGTGTACCACAGTTATTGATTTGTGATTACTGAATTACCTTTGCATCCTTGGAGTAAATCTTACTTGATTTTGGTGTATGATCTTTTTACTATGCTGTTGAATTCAGTTTGCTAATATTTTGTTGAGAAATTTTTGAATGTGTGCTCATCAGTTCTGCAATTCTCTCTTGTAGTGTCCTAGTCTGGGTCGGTTATTCAAGTCATAAAATTATTGTGTAAGTGTTTTTTTTCCTCCTCAATGTTTTGGAAGAGTTTGAAAATGATTGGTATTAATTCTTGGTATGGGAGAATTCACCACTGAAACCATGTAGTTCTGGATCTTTCTTCATTGGGATAATTTTGATTACTGATCCAATCCTCTCACTCCTTAACCATCTGTTCGTATTTTCTATCTCTTCATGAGTCACTTGGTAGGTTATCTGACTGTAGGAATGTATCCTATTTTCTCCAGGTTATCCAATTTGTTAGCTTATAATTGTTCATAGTAGTCTCTTATGATCCTCTCTGATCTGCACTATCATTTGTAATGTCTACTCTTTCATTTCTGATTTTATTTATTTGAATCCTCCCTTTTCTGGCCTTAGTTCATCTAGTTAAATGTTTATCGATTTTATCTTTTGATAGAACGAACTCAGTTTTGTGGATATTTTCTATTGTCTTTCTAGTCTCCACTTCATTTATTTCTGCTCATTGTTATTCATTTCCTCCTGCTAACTTAAAGCTTAGTTCTTCTTTCTAGTTTCTTGAGATGTAAAGTTAAATGACTTATTTGAGATCATTATTTTTTCTTAATGTAGGTGGATATTGCTTCTTCCATCAGTTTTGCTACGTTGTGTCTCAAGATATGTTTGGATTTCTCTTTAAACTTCTTCTTTGATCCATTGGTTGTTGAGGAGATTACTTAATCTCACATGTATACTTATCATTATTATGTCCTCTTGATGAATTGGCCCCTTTTTCATTACATAATGACCTTCTTTGACTCTTGTTACAGTTTTTGACTTACAATCCATTTTGTGAGGTGCAAGTACAGCTACCCTGCTCTTTTTTGGTTTCTATTTGCAGGGGATATGTTGTCCTATTCCTTCCCCTTCAGCCTTTGAGCATCTTTAAGGCTGAGGAAGTCTCTTGTAGGCAGTGTGTAGTTGGGTCCTATTTTATTATCCATTCAGCCACACCATGTCTTTGGATCAAAAATTTAATCCATTTATATGTAAATTAATTATTAATAGGTAAAGAGTTTCTAATGCTATTTTATTAATTGTTTTCTGGAGGTTTCGTAGTTCCTTTTTATTTTCTTCTTCTCTTACTGTCTTCCTTGTGCTGCACTGATGATTTTCTAAAGTGGCATGCTTTGATTCCCTTCTTTTTATCTGCTGTTGGTTTCTGCTTTGTGATTTCCATGAGGCCTATGTGAAACAACTTATAACAGCCTATATTAAGCTGATAACAACCTACCTTCATACAAAAACCCCATTCTTTTATTTTCCCTCCCATGTTTTGTTTTTGATAACACAATTTATATCCTTTTATACTGCGTATCTATTAACAGATTATTGTAGTAAGAGTTATTTTCATGCCTTTTTCCTTTAACATTGTACTAGAGTTAAGGATTCATACAACATTATATTATAGTATTAGAGTATTCTGAATTTGACTGTATACTTAGCTTACCAGCATGTTTTATATTCTCATGTTTTCACATTACTAATTAGTGTCTTCTTGTAAGGTAGTTCTAGAGGTGATAAACTTCTTCAGCTTTTGTTTGTCTGAGAATCTTTCTTTCTTCATTTTTCAACAGAAATGGTAGTTTTGTTGGGTAAACTCTTCTCAGTGGGTATTTTCCCCCCTGTCAGCCTTTTGAATATATGACTCCCCTCTCATCTGACCATCAAGGTTTCTGCTGAGAAATATGCTGACAGCCTTACCAGGTTTCCCTTGTGTGTAAGGAATTTTTTTTTTCCTGCTGCTTTTACATTTCTCTTTTTTCTTTGCTATTAGACAATTTTATGATACTACGTCTTGGAGAAGATATCCAGGTTAAATCTGTTTGGGGACCTATGATCTTAATAGAATCAGATGTCCAAATCTCTCCCAAGCTTTGGGAAGTTTTCAGTCTTCCTTTCCTCTTTTCTTTCTTTCTCTTTCTTCTTTTCTTCCTTCCTTCCTTTCTTTCTGCCTGTGGGCCAGTGGGCATCCCCCAGCAGCTCGTGCCAGGCTCTCTGATGGAGTCCCTGAAGTCATCGGTAGGATTCACCTTTCATACTTTCGAGCTCTGGTTGCTATTCTCCCTGCTTAACACCCCTCAGCCATGCAGCTCACCTCGGCATTCCAGGCGGTGCAGGAAGCAGCTGGGTCTCCTGGCAGCATCCCCTAAAGCTGGGGAAGCTGGGCACTCGCGCACACGCTCTCCTGTTCCCCAGGGGAGAAATCACAGGCCAAGGGGCTCTCTGGGGAGGGGTGATGTCAATAAAGTGAAACTGTCCTCTCCCCCTCTTCAGTGGATCTAATTTCAGATGTTTTTTGCTCCAACCATGCAGAAACCCCTCCGCTAGTCTCCTGGACTTCCATAGAGATATTCTTTTCTTTAAACAATTGTAAAAATCAATGTTTGTTAGGGGAGAAAATGGTAAAAACTTTTCTGCCATCTTGCTCAGTCATTTCTTGTTGACTCTTTTCCCACAGTGTACAAATTCATTTAACCCCAGTGTAATAGGGTTAAATGGATCCTCTAAAGTTTGAGAAATTAACAAATGATAAATATACACTGATGTGTACGTACTATCTTCACAAAACGTTAAAGTCCCAGAGTCTAGAAAGCTGTGAAAGAAAGCCAGAGGGCCCTATTAACTTCCCTGTACCATGTTCTCTACTGCTGTGCAAAGGATTTGACAGCAAGCTGGCATCATCTTCAAGGGTTCAAGAACTCCCGCCCCTCAGAACAAGCAATCCCTCAAATGTGTGGTCCTAACTGATTAGGGAAAACTTCATCCACAGACTTTAAGCATCTGTAAAAAGGAATCTCCCTCCAAAGTTTTATTTTGATAAAACTGTCTTTTCCTACTAGAGGACTCATGTTCACATCTGAAGTGTCCTACAGACTTACTGGTCATGCCTTTTCATGATTTGAAGAACAACGGACTAAACAAATCCACCTTAGAATCAGTCTTTAGCTAGCATGGTTTATACCTAAAAATTCACCACCTGCTACCAGCATTAGACAATGGAAGTGTCTGAATAGTCAGCACAACCTTTTATTCATTCAGGAGGTATTTTTGGTCCTTGGGGGGTTCCCAACTCAACTGATTTAGTTTAAGCAATATTTATGGAAACATATGAAATATTAAGATGAAAATGCCTGTTTTCGTTCTCAGGCACATCATAAATATTTGATGTTCTTTTCCTCCCCTTACACTGTTCTGTGTCTCAGAGAGAACTTCAGTCTCTCTTGTATTTCTGTTCTCATTGACTGTCCACTGTAGGATTTTTTCTTTCTTGATCCATCCCAGATGAAACAGTGACATCCAGGACTATTGTTCTACTAACAAAACATGTTTAACCTCACCCTACCCCCCACTTCATGTTCCTTGCAATCCCACCCCACTTCCTGTTCCGGGAAAAATTTCAGACCCACATTTCATCTCCTCTTTCCTATTCCTAACCGGCTGCATTCTGCTGAAGAGAATCACATGATAGAGCAGATTGCCACCTCACCTCATCAGTAGTCTTTAGCTTCAGTTGGGCCACTTTCAGCTTCATTCGCCAGTCCTTGAATCTGGTGTGAGCCAATTCCCATGCTTTGCCCAGGGCCTCTTTCTTACCTTCACCCCTCCTGAGTCTTTCACTTGACCCCATGGCCTTGTCCAGAACACCTGACTTTATCTCCTACTGTCATGTCATGAGGCGTGAAGTACCTCTGCCTCCTGCCTCTTCCTGCCTCATAGAAACTCATCATCATCAGTCCATTTCTGTATCCATGGCCAGAGAATAAGATGCCCTGTCTCTTGTTCAATGCCAGCATCTGCAGTGTTGCCCCTGATCTCATCTGTTTTCCTTCAAGGCCAAGCTAGATCAAATATAATATTTACTGTTTATCTTCAACCATCCCTTCTGTTTTGGCTTCTTTCCTTTGGCCTAAATAAATGTTTAAATCTTTGCACACTTGAAAAACAAAACAACCACGGCGGGTGGGGGGAAAGCCCTCCCTGGAATTATGTGAGCTCTGTGAGTGTTCCCTCTGGCCTCCTACCCTTTGCAGTGAGGCTTCTTGCGGGACTCATGCAAGACTCTCCCCTCCACGGACTCACCCTCTCCCTCTACAAATCCTCACGCTGCGTCATTCTCCAGCGCCTACTGCTTACTGCTTTGGAAAGGTCGCCAAAGACCTTCTCTCTGAACGCATAATCCCGCATCACCACTCTTCTTGTTGGGCCTCCTGGCCACACTGGACACCATGGAGCATTGTCCCACATGGCATCACTGGCCAGTGTTGACTAACCCCCTCCCCCCAGGTCCTCTGCGACTGCCTCTCTCCAACCTATGCTTGGGACCCTCTTGCTTCACCATGTCGATGGGCGCCTCCTCCTTCTTCTAGACTTTCTGTTTTCCAGCAGATTTTCTCCAGTGTCCCTTGCACTACCATCCATCTGCATTTAACTCTCCTCTGCTTGCCAACAACATCCAATTCCGTATCTGCTGACCCATCCCAACCTTCATTCTCACATATCCAAATTCCTCCTTGCTTTCTGCCTCTTCGCACGCTAGTCACCCTTCTCTCCTTTAAATTCTAATTGTCCTTCAGGTTGGGATCGTGAATCCTCACTCCCGGGAAGCTTTCCCTGAAACAGCAGGGTGCCAGTGACCCTCTCCGTGCTCCTGACCTGCATCGGGGCATACTTCATTCACTGCTATGCCTGTGTCCTAGAGAACTTTCTGTCTGTGTCCCCTCGTCTCTCCACTCTGCATGCCCTTGAAGGACACGTATGCTGAGCCTGGCCCCTCACAAATCTTCAATAGGATTTTTTGAGAAAACAGCAGTTTATCTCCTTCATTGATAAGGGTGTGTATCACATATAATTTTTATAATCACAGAAAATTAAAATATGAAAGGAATTAAATAGCTTAAAAATTGTCTTTTTGACTGTATTGTCTGAAAACTACATATGTATATCACATATATTATATATTATATGTTATATATTATTTATCTTCTCTTTATATATAATATGTAAC
>NW_027532825.1:7453498-7529098 GCF_008692635.1 Crocuta crocuta
ACACACACACACATATATATATACAGCCACTCTTACAAGAACTTCTCAATCTCAAAAAGATGTGCCTTAACACTCTAATTTGAGACTTGTTTCTCTATGCTTCTTCCTTCTCCTCTTCCAAAATGTTATTTCCTCAGAGAAGCCTTTAATAACCTCACATATTCCCAGCACATTCATCCCCTAACCCTTTCCCTAACCTTATTCTTAAATGTCTACATTTAGTGTTATATCTTTATTTACAAACCAGTTACCCTTCTATACAGATGTCTACCTAGTTCTCATGAACATCTGAACTTGTCATTTTTATTTTTTTAAGTGATTGGTTTGGTTTTTTACTCCTCGCGACCTCACAAGGTACGTACTTGTCTGTTTTCTTCTTTGCCTTCTCCTCAATATTTGTCATTATGCCTGGCACATAAGATAGCTCAACAAATATTTACAGAATTAATAAAATGAATGAACGAGTAAAGGGAGGGAAAGTTAGTGGGGGCTTAAGATTGTCCAGAGGCAAAAGCAAAGCATACTGAAAGAAGGTCAGCAAGTCACTAGGCTTGGAAATTAACCTTACTGTAAAAAAGAAAAAAACAAAACAGTTCCACACAGATGTGCTCCTGGGTCAGCAAAGAGCTTAACTAGACTTTGTGTTGTTTATAAGAAACAGAGCCAAAATGAATCTAATCTTTTTTTCTTCTTTCGGTTTTCAAACTTTCTCTTTTTTATTTGGAAAAATATCCCCATTGCACATGTTTGTTCCCAAATGGTGTCTAAACCAAGAAAACTCAAAGCCCTCCATACACCAGGGCTATGAAAATTCAGGAGGGCTGTTAATCCTGGGATTTGGCTCCTTCCTCATTTTGCTGACTGTCCCCTATACTTTTGCGGAGCTGAATCTCAACAGGCCAGGCTGCTCGGAGTGGTTTCACAGGGGAATCACACAACTGCAGAAACAGGTCAGAGGTACTCTGAACAAAGTCTCAATGCCAGGCTGAGATATTTAGATGTTACCTTTTAGGAGGTAGTATTTTTTTAATGTTAGAATGATATTTAAATCTCTGTATTAGAAAAAAAATTGCTGGGATTCTAGACTGTAAATCTAATTTGAAGTTGTCGTAGATTAAGGATAAATAAGCCTGTAAGGAGACTGGAACTTTAATCCTGTTTTGGGTAATAAAGATTAGAATGGCTCCGTTTATCTCTATCATCACACCATGGATTACAAAATACAAAAAAATAAATGGAGCTTAATGGAAAGAGAGAAGTGAGTAATCAGAAACAGGGAGTAGTGTTAGAGAAGTCACATGGGTGACAAAAGATATAGTAATTCGGCATAAGTATAATTCCTACCTGGTGATTATAATTCAGCCATAAATTTGCTTTGGAGCTTCCTGGAAGGCAAAGTAAAACAGGAAACATAACCACTTACATAATTTATCTTGTACATACAGCAATAATGGCTAATATTTATTGTGTTCCAACTTCGCGCCAGACACTGTTTATATATATCCTTTACTTGTAACCGTCCCTCCATATATCTGACGATCTCCTGTTCTTCAGAGATAACTCTATTAGTGAAGTCAGCTGATAAAAAGATCTTCTACAATGAGGAAGTGAAAATTTATGCTGAAAAGCATCTCCCTTTTTTCTTTAGAGAATAATCAACCTAAATTAAACTTTTAAATTCTTGATTTAAGGCAGCCAGCCTGCTTCAACAAAGTTGCCAAATATTCTTAACCAAAAGGAAGCATTGCAAGATATGACAAACAGGAAAGCTAAACAAAAGTCAACAGTGTTGCAAATCATACATTTATGGGAGGAAGCGCTCCAGCCCTGCAGCCAAGCCTGGAACTTAAACCTGCAAGACAGACCACGCTCTGACATCAACAGGGTAGCGTGCTGTGCGGTGCTCCGTACCGCTGCGCCAGCGGGACTTGGGCCTGGGTATGCAGGCGGCCAGTGAGGACACGAACCTGTAGGGGTGGCTTTCAGAGAACCAGGTAGCATACAAGCCCATTAGCCATGTTGTCACAGGCTAACAAATCTTGGAGAAGAATGGCCATGGATTTGATGGGAAACTCAAATTATGCACCGTTCTGTTTCAAACGTGGCCCCCCTGGAAGCTAAACTTACCTGTAAGGTAACAATATCCTCAACATCTTTGGCACAAATCAGTGGGGATTTTTCATAGCTTTTTCTTATAGCACACCTCCTTGTATATGTTACGTGGCCCATGCCCCATGTGGAATAAAACCTAGACTCTCCACCGGGTCACCAGTTCAAGCGCCCAAGGAGCACAATGAAGTGCATGCTGCCATTTAGGAAAGTGGGCCCATCGACATGGGGTCTTGCCATTTTCAAAAAAGAAATTTGAGATCCAGGCTTTTAACTGAAATCTCCCAATTTTTAAATATTAGTAACTAATTCAAATATATTTAATACCTTCTTTCAGGCCAATGCAGTTGTCTGTGCACTAACCTCCCTCTCTCCAGTTTTAAAAGTCTCCGTAGTAAGGTGAACCTCTACGAACTAAATCCTTTTGACAGAACTTTTAATAAAATTTGAGCAGCAATCCAGTACGAGTAAGATTGCCTGGTAAAGATTTCAGGCTTTTGTTTCCGATTAATGACAGGCATGTGGTCACTTGTGCTGACAAGGGACGTGGTACTGTTTTGTGAAAATTGAAGAGGCACCACCGTTTACCTGAACCAAGGATGGCCATCTTCAACCGAGGCCAAGCCGAGAGAGTACCTGTAAATCAGGCCGGGGTTTCCTTTCAGCTGACACCAGGTCTGCCCCAGCACATGAAGGGAAGAACCCTGGACGAATTATGCAGCAAGGACATTTTACAGGAAGTGGACCTTAGCTAACTGTGGGAGGAGCTGGAGAGACTACATAGAAGAGGCTGTTGGGAAATCAGAAAGGAAGTCCTTGCCAGCCCTCTGGAAGCTACGGCACGGGGAGACAAGGTGGATCTCACTGGGAAATCTGAGAAGCCAAGCAGATCCCTTCAGAAAGGGGCTATTTGTTGAAAGGTCTGGGGAGCTATGATCCCTGCATGAGGGATTCCACCCCAGTGAGCCCACAGGCAAGCCTCAGACAGGCCCAAAGCCTCTGCTTGTCAGTCTGATGTCTGGGGGAAGACCTGTTCAAGGAAGGGAGAACAGCAAGGTCAAGCTAGACACCTCGCCCACCCCGGCCCCCAGGCACCTCTGCATATCTCTTTCCCATATCTAGCCATACAAAGTCCTTCAGAGGGTAATGGCTCCCGCTTAAACCGTGACTCACAAATTTCACACAAGCTTCCCTCCTGGTTGGCTCTAACCTGGAATAATAGAAGGAAGGAGATCTGGGGGAAGTGTAATGGCCTAGCTCAACAGGATCAACAAGAGAGCAGGTCAGCATAGTGAGTATGGGGACTTCAGTTTCCACAAAATGGGCCATGATCACTTTGGCTAGAATATTTCCAAAGCATTTGGTTCTGTATCACAGAGAAAGTCCGTCCAAAAGACAAGAGAGGAGTGGCAAGGCAATTGGATAGACTTGGGTTCAGATCTTGATTACTTCCTTGCTTTACGGCCTTAGGAAAGAAACTCAACCTTTTTGATTCAGTTCTTGCATCAGTAATGTGAGGCTTGTGATACCACTATTAAAGTTTTGTCTTAAGATCAGACACAATGTTGGGGCAGTACAAAGTATGTTTCATGGGGACAGAGACTATGTTTAGCTTACTCATCCTTGCAGTCTGGAAGCCACACAAACAGTCTAACACCAAGTAAGCAAGCAATATGTTTAAGTCACTATTATTATTGCTTATAATAACAACAAGAGGGACTCTTGAACACACATGAACATTTAAGAGGATGGATGGACTGCACAGCCCATGAAGTTTTTCCTGATCTTTTTGGACGTTAACACAAACGAATTCTCTCAAAGGTTTGTTGTGTACTAAGACACATTTAGAATGAATTGGTTATTATTCTCATAGTTAAAAAGACCGGGAAGAGGGCAGCATAACAGATTCTGTATGTAAGCAGTCTTTCATCCTTTGTCCAGAAAGCATACAGTCCCGTAATCTCCCTCAAGGTACATCATCACCCTGGTCCGCATTTAGCATCCTTGTCTCCGAGCAGAATCCAGCTTACATCCCGTAAGTGGAAGACAAGCATACTGACCACACACACTGCACCCTTCTTGAACACATACACACGCTGGCCTTTGGTAAGAGGCAGGGCATGAATAGGAAAAAACAGAGATGCATTCCAAAAAGACATTAGCTAAACAAAAGTCAAGTCCACCAGGCGAAGTCATCAGGAAATTGGTTAACATATTTCCCCCCATTCAACAAAAGATAGCAGGCACTTGTCTCAATATCTCCTTTCATCCCTGAAAGCTTTAAAATTGATTCATGGTTTCATAACTACAACAAAGTAACCTTGGACAGATTAAAATCAAGGCTTTTTTAAATTTGGATATCAACAGCAAGAATCCCACCCAGGTCTTGCTAAAAACGACTTTGGCTGACGTTATGAAATGCTTCCTCAAGTTCTTCTTCAGCCAAATGAGAAGTCGCCTGGAAAGGATTCATCCTTTTAGTGTACACAGAAGATCTTCTTCTTGGATCTATAAACTAAGTCTTTAAATTCCACTGTAATTACTCCAAAGACATAAATAGAGCCGATACTATTTCTGGCATCCCAGCTGGCCCTTTAGACAAGGTACACAGCATTTTCAAATAAAGCTTCCACAAAGTGTGTAGGTATTCTAGCAACAGACAGATGCCTGGAAACTCTAAAACGTAGCATGTAAAAGAATGGCTTCCAAAAATTCTAGTGTGTAAGACAGGCCCCTTTCTTCATTTTAATTCTTGTACCAGTTGTTAGGATTGAGTTTCTTAGTAAGGGCTGAAACCTATTCCGTTTTCAACCGCTAACTTGGCTCTCTTTGAAAGTTCTGTATACTGAAACAATTCATTAAAATACTCATACATAAAGTTTTATTAAGGGGATATGTTATTGTTCTCAGACTTACTCTGTAGTTATTAGCCAGTGCAATTTAAAAGCTTCATTTCAAAACCCAAAGAGCGCCTCACAAAGCCACCTCAGTGTTAGCGCTAATGCCAACATCATATCCCTTTTCAGGGTGAACACCATCTGTATCTGGAGTACTTCTCAGACTTGGACAGGAACATTTTACTCTGACTCTTTGTGAACATGTTGGGCTTTCTTTTAAGAACAGACTTTTAGACTCCCAAACTGTCCCATGCGTTTTCTCTCTGTTGCTTTCCATCACGTTTGTTTGCCTTCTGAAACTCACTAAAATCTGATTACAGATTACAGACATTACTGCTACCTCCCCCCAAAAAAATCAGTTGGATTAATTCCCAGAGCCTATGGGCGTTTGGAAACCTTGATTTAATAAAAACAACAGAAGAGACAGGAGGGTTAACACTTTGTTCTTCCTTTATGATTTGCCTCTGCCTTAGTTGCTTTATCTGCAAGATAATGGGTTGGGGCAGCCATTGTCTAAAACGCTCAACTTGGAAGACAGAGAATCTGGGGGAAATCACTGCTAGTCATTAGTGCACAGAATATTGGCAGCTTGCTACCTGTCCATGATAGCATTCTGGCCCCCTTGTGGTTGGATAGGGTCAAGTGACTGCTGTTGATTAAGGAGACAGGAGCATAAAAGACATTTGTCCCTTCTCTGCTAACAGCCTGTCACCAGTGGAGTGGAGCTCCCTTCTCCTCCGCAATGGTGGTAAGCAATATTCCAGATTGTAACTACTCCATTGATTTGGAGAAACTTGGGAGTAAGAATGCGAGGATGAGGAGAGAAGGCCCTCTTGACTCTTCAGGAACATAAAGTGTGCGCAAGAATTAAGCCCTTGGCTGCAAGCCATTGAGCATTTGGAGCTGATACCACAGCATGGCCCAGTAGATGACAGGATTCATAATCTTTTCCAAACAAAGCCAAACTTTTTTTTTTCCTTTTTCCAAAGAAAGATGGGTCATGGGAGCTGGGTGAGTGTCAAAGCTTTGTAATAACTCCTGTCAGCAGATTGCTGTTTGGAAGTAGAAAATTTGAGGAGATAGGCTATATCTTCAAGTAACAAGGACCATGTTCTTAACACTTCACAAACACATGACAAAAAAGTTCATTTTGCGTAATGACTACAAACAGTCCACTGCCTTTTCACATCCTTTCCTTAGGTCCTTTGTGAGCAAGGATCCCTTGGAGTATGACATTTGGGCACAAGGCAAACCTCCAGCTTGAGAACACTATGAAGTACGCTTTCCTACAGAGCTTCAGTCCATCTTCAGTTAACTTGACACAGTGCTATGCTGAGTAAAAGAGGTCTTCAAAGTCACTGGGACTTGGTTCATATCAGAACTCTTAAGTGCCTATAGTGTCTTCCATACTTTATTTAACTTCTGTGAGAACCAATAACCTCTTCTGTAAAAAGGAAATAGCATATTTTAAGGTCCACACAGGCTGGATTGTTCTTATTGACTACTCCATGGTCATTGGCTTTACCTGCTCATAAATTGAGCCTTGTCTCCTAAGGAAAACCAAACACAAGGCACACAGAAAAGTAGGCATGCTGTGGTAGGCGGACCCTAAGGTGCTCCTTCCCTGCCTCTGCTGTCCCCACCTCCCAGTGGGGGGTGAGTTCCCTCTTCTTGAGTGTAGGCAAGACCTGCAACTTGCTTCTATCTAGAGAATATACTCGTAAAGGTGATGAGCTATCCCTCACATGGTTAGGTTCTGTTCTTATGACAGTCTATCTTAACAAACTACAGCTGGACCCTCCTGTGGGCTTCATGAAGTGGGAGGCCATGTTGGAGAAATGCACATGACTAGGAGCTGTAAGAGGCTGCTGGGAACTGGCGGTAGCCTGTGGCCAACTACCTACCAAAACCCAGGCCCCCGTCCTACACCCGCAAGGAAATAAATTCTACCAACAACATGCATGTGCTCAAGTTATGCATTCTTCCCCCACCAAGCTTCCAGAAGAGAATGCAGTATGGTTCATGCCTTCGCTGTAGTCTTGTGAGGCCCTGAGCAATGGACCCAGATGAGCATGCCGGACAACCGACCCACAGAAGTTCTGAGATAATAAACACAACACTGTTCTAGAAAACTGACACACATGCTTAACTGGAAAATGTGGCTGTTTTTCATGTAAAGAAGGCCACTGGAATATTTTTTTAAATGATCAGTTATTAAATTTTCTTCTTTTCGTGGACACCTGAGTGGCTCAGTTGGTTACGCATCTGACTTAGGCTCAGGTCATGATCTTGCAGTTGGTGAGTTTAAGCTCCATGTCAGGCTCACCACTGTTAGTGCCAACCCCACTTCAAATCCTCTGTTTGCCTTTCTCTGCCCCTCTGCTATTTGCATTCTCCCTCTCCCTCCCTCCCTTTCTCTCTCTCTTGTCTCTCATTCTCTCTCAAAATAAACATTAAAAACTTTTTTCCCTTTTTTTTTTTTTGCTATCTCTTCCTTCCCAAATCAAATATTTGAAATTTCAGAAATTTCATCCACAGTCATATAGTCATACACATGGCCCTTTAAATTTAGTTTGGATATTGTTTATCAAGCTTTTGTTTATCAGTTTATCGATCCTGAATCAAGTAGAGAGACTGGTTTAAAGAATTGTTAACTTTAAAAATAAAACGGGCAGTTATTTTACCCCCAAAATGCGTTAATGCGAGAACGGCAGAGGAATTGCAGTTTGAGACGTGCAAGCTATGGAAAACCACAGGCAAGTCCAGAGAACGAAGGAGAGGAACATCTTTAGAGAGAAAAGGAAGAAACTGGGAGGAGCTGCTCAGAACCAAAGGCTATTGGAGGAAAGCAAGAGTTCAGGGTGGTCACAGCATCTCATTGGCTATGTGGTGGCAGTTTCTCATTGGCTGAGCTATTTACCGGCAAGTAGAAAACTTCTCAGAGGTAAGAAGCTGAACTTCTTCCTGCCTAGGAATGTGAAGTAAGATGCCACAGAAAAGTCTGTTCCTGATAGCTTCCCCTCTAGGGCTTCCCGGCTCCATTTTAAGTAAGGTTTCTGTTTCTGATTTTCCTAGAAAAAAACTTTATGTTTAAAATATTTCAGCAGAAAATGTTATAATCAAAAATCCTTTGTTATGGAAAAACTTGAGGATGTTTTCTGCTAAGAATGGAAGTAAACAGTCATTGATTCACTGGCCCAGTCTTGCTCCTCATAAATGATCAAACTTAATGTCATTTAGTTTTGAACGTACTTCTCATGTTTCCCCCAGACAGAATCAACCCTTTTCTCTGAGTTCACAAAACAGCTTAATTACAAAACATCTTACCCTGTGGTATTAACTGCCATCCCCATAAGCCATCTCTATCACTAGTCAAGGAATTAGCCATCTAGTTTATGGGCCAAATCCTACCTTCTGCCTATTTTTGTAAATAAAGTTTTATTGAAACAGGCCATGACTTTGCTTGCACATTATCCTGTGGTTGTCTTCACAGTACAATGCAGAGCTGAGTAATTGCAACAAAGAGCTTACGCTCACAAGTCTAAACTATGTCCTATCTGGTCCTTTACAAAAAAGTTTGCTGACCTCTGCACTAGACCGTGAGCTTTTTGAGGTGATAGACTGTGCCTTGTTCATCTTCGAAGCCTCAGAAGCTAGCCTATCACAGACCCTAAATTCATAATTGAGTGTATACAAAAATGCATCAAACACCTGAAATTCAAAGCAACATTGCCATTTATCTTCCCACTAAATTAGACCTTTCTCTAGAGAGACCCAGAGATTTTTGTTAAGACTGACTACCGCAGGGAAACATACTTTGTGTTACCCTAAAAGCTGAAATGAATGGAGCTGGCTATTAGAGGACATTCCTACCCTTCATTAGAAGGCTGTATTTAGACTAAATTGCCATTTATTAAACAATTTTCACATTAGTTACCAAGCTCATGTGCCTTTCAGGGGACAGTTACTCTGTTTTCAGATTCACTTAGGACTGATTTCCAAAATACTGCTGGTGTATTTGCCGTCCAAGAAACCTTTTAATTTTCATTTGTAAACCTTTTTTGATGTTGCTTCCTTGTCAAAAACAGGAAGCCATTATTTTCCAGCAGTAAACAAGTTCAAAATCAAGATAGCCACTCAACTCCCCAAATCAAGACTGTGTTTTGTATGTATGAAAAACCCCCACAACTTTCTCATCTTCACCTAATGTATCAAAATTCTCAAGGGAAAGCCAAGAGCCTTAAAATTTTGTGGGAATCAAGGAATTTGAAGATTCTTCCTCCCCTCCCTTGCCAGATTTGGTTCTTCTCCAAGCCCAGAGAAACCTTTCAAATCTCTTGTGATTCATTCCTTCACTAATTCTGTCCTATGAGATTAGCCTGAATGCTTTCTCCTTCATTCATTCACCCACAACCATGACTCCCATATGGGATGCATACAGTAACACTAGCCACCTAGAACAAAGCAGAACAAGATGTTGGCCGTGCATATCGAGTATAAAAAGAGACAATTAAATTGATACAAATCATCATTGCTTCCTGAATCACCATAGAGCGCTGTATTTTAGAATGCCATGGAAATTACTACAAAGCGTTACCTAAAGGTTTTGTAAATAAATGTATTAAACTCATATGAGAAGTTTAATGAGTAGGAAAGTATTTCCTGGTTTCATCATGATGTTTAGAAAACTCTTCCAACTCACCTGATGAGTGCCTCAAGGAGAGAGAGACTCTAACTTCCCACTGGGTCAAGGCGCTTGCCTGGCCCTTGATGCCTGGGATCAGGCTCCCGTCCTCAACACCACCTTCACCTTCTAATCATCTACTCTTCCTCAGCGAGGAAGCTTTTCCACCACACTGCAGCAAGCTTGGAAAAAAAAAAAAGGATCTGCACACAAGGAGTCCTGTTACCTACATGCCTACATATGTCTTTTTATTAAAAGAAATGCTTCTACTTAGTTTGGTGGAATGGTTAAAACGATCCTTTGTTTAACAAAATATTAATGTCAGAGATTATAATTTTTTAAATGCCCTTGTCTGACAAAAGATAAAGTTGTCATTCTTGTATCCATTCGTCCAATTTAGAAAAAAAAAAATGGTCCACTAACACGAAGGATCTGAGGACTTAGAACCCTGAATGGTTACCGACTGTGAGGACAGGAAGGGGTGTTGGTGAGCATTCTTGACTCACGCGGGTCAATGACTTATCCAAGGTCACTCAGCTGGTTGGCGGCAGTGAATTACAACCCACATCACTGGATCCTGGCTAATGAGCCTCTTAATATTCCAGACTGGTTGCCACAGAGCTACTGCGGGAACTCCTTTAAGACTGTGGTCAAACCTCATTTGTTGTTCAACCTTTCAGATTAGCCCAATCCCTTTATTATCTCTTTATTTTTTATCTTTAACAAATTTGCAGATGTTGGCATCCTCACTATTCTTTGAAAATATCTTTGAAATTAATTGTATCCTCCTAGAAGATAATTACGTGAGCACACAAACTACGTCTGGCAGCAACGTCAGTAACAGGAGAAGAGAATAGGAGAGAGCTTCGAATGCTGTGGAATGCGCAGAGAAGCACCAAAACCCAATCTGGCCCGGACAGGACGTGGTTGAGGGGGTGAGGACGGCAGTGGTAAGGCAAACTAGGAGACGAAGGACAGGCAATGCGAACCCAAAGCTGAGGGAGGCCAGGCAAGAAGACGTCTTCAGAGGCCGGTACATGTGACCGGGTCGGACACTGGCTGGAGAGCTAAGGTGAGAAACGAAGGGCTTTTCACAAAGCACTTGGGAAACCTCATGAGACTCAATATTTACTGAAGGCTATTCCAAAGCACAATAACCCCATGAAACATTCCAGAAAAGAAGAAGGTCACTGGAGGTCAAATACATTTGAAATACAGTTTATATTGATCATACACACTACAGGTACCCACAGGAGATCAGCTCAGGCCTTCTGGGACGCTCCCCTCGTACACAGCAGTTCGAATGTAAGTATTCACTGTGAGTCCTTGAGAATATGCAAAGACAGTTTTCAGAGGGCACTGGCATACAACTAGATAATTCTAAATTAAAAAAAAAATTTTAAATGTTAATGTTTTATTTATTTCTGAGAGAGAGAGAGAGCGTAACAGGGGAGGGTCAGAGAGAGAGGGAGACACAGAATCTGAAACAGGCTCCAGGCTCTGAGCTGTCAGCACAGAGCCTGACGCGGGGATTGGCCCCACGAACCGTGAGATCATGACCTGAGCCGAAGCCAGATGCTTAAGTGACTGAGCCACCCTGGTGCCCCTACAACTAGATAATTCTAAGTAGCATCTGTATTCTGAAGCAGTAAATACCTGTGTGTGTGCATATTTTTCTCACAAATGTCGGAAGAACTGGAGTCACAAGTGATGTTGCAGAAGGTACTTGTGCTGGGTGCCACCCACAAGTACTGAATCAGAATCCCCGGGGCTGTGTTCTAAACTTTGCAACTTTCCAACAAGCTTTCCAGGTGTTTCCTGGGTTCTGTGGGTTTGAGGTGCTCAGGTCTATTCCCCAGTGTCTGGAGGCAAGCACGGATCGAGGACTGGCCAGGGCCAACGCACAGTCACGATGCGTTCACACCACTGGGCACGGCTGCTCCTCCCTGGCAGTCAGCACCTCACCACGCAGGTGTCCCTCCCACCAGAGATGCCACGACCAGCACAGGGTCACACACATATTCCGAAGTCTGCCTTTTCTCTCCATTCCCTGTGGATTTTGTTCTGGGCGTCAGCCCGCTGCAGGTGGCGTTTCATGACTGCCTCTGTGACAGCAAACGCCATTCTCTGGCTCCCGTGTCCCTCCGGTGCCTCATGTGCCCACTTTTCCTGTTTGGTTCCCGGGCTCGTACTGGGCACCACCCCTGCCCTCATGGAGTGGAGTTTACCTCGTCCCTTGTTTTGTGGTTCACCATCGTCATCAGCTTGAGCAAAGCCCTCTCCGGTGTACTTATTTTTCCTCTGTGCTGCTCCTCAGCCATGTCCAATCCCCACTCCCAGCCCCTGCTCGGGCACCCTCTCTGCTGTATTGTGGCCTTTAATTTTTGTGTGTAGTTTTGAAAAACATATGCTGTTTCTTTCATGAATGTATTGTTAATGTGCATAAGTGATATTGTGTATAAACTGAAATCTATCTTCTACCTTTTGGCCGATATGGAGGTTTTCATGCTTGTTCCGCGGTGCAGTGTGTAGATTTCATCCTTTCCTGCTGATTTGCCTTCTGACACCACATTTAGTCGCTTATTCCATCGGGACGGTGTAACTGGAAACTTATTCTCTCAGTCACGTGGGTTCTCAGAGGCTCAAACTCTCAGGCCTGAGTTTGTCAGATCTGAACGAGATGGAAAAGGAAGAACAGCTACTTAGACGTGAAACCAACTTTTTAATTAATATATACCATAGTTGATATAACTTGTTAATATCTGAACCATGAGTGAAATTACCCAGGAAGTGGGGATCTGTTTGCGATATCACCAAGGGGTGGGATAAGGGACAATCCCGTGTGTCTAAAGGGCAGAGATCAGAGAGAAATACAGCTGTTTCCTGATGGTATTGTACCAAGTTCAGCCTACGTGGTAACCTAATTATAGGTCTGGTGGTCTATAAGTATGCACCATGGCCAATATCACATCTTTTATTTATTGCTCTGACATTACGGTATATCTTAATATCTGGTGGGATGTAACACAGACCTTATCCTTTCAGATAAAATTTAAAATGAGCTTGTCAAACCCTCTCTCTATTTCCCGGATATCCTGCTAAAACTGTGCCTGGAACGTCACTGAATTTATGGATTAATTTGGTGGTTTTCAATTGAATCTTCCAATGGGAAGGCCTCCTATTCATAAATATTTATTGGGGTTTTCTTTTAGATCTACTCATAGACTTATGAAAATTTCTCCACAAAGGACTTTAGTAAATCTTGGTAGATTAATTCCTAGATGTTCTGTAGATATTGATTTCATTTTAAATGATGTGTTACTTTCTGTTATATATTCTAGTTAGCTATGTTTATGTCTCTACCTTTTCTTTCCCTAGACTGGGTGAGGTGATGTATCTGTGTTCATATTTTACCCTTTGCCAAACCCCATTATAGCAGTGATCACATGGTATAGGACATGCTTCCTGTTTACGATATCTACTTACCTGACTAGCCTGTGAACTTTCTAAGGGCAGGAATGTTCTCTTGTTCACTTTTGTACCCTCAGCAACAAACACAGATATATTCATTTTTCAGTGTGTTTTGAATGTGCATACCAATGTATACAACCATTATGTTACAGCGATATGACTAAAAATGAAAATGCCATGCCCACTCTTGGATTCATCTGCTAGGTACACAGTTCTGAGGTAGGCATTAAAATCCATCTCTCCTTATTTCTTTCTTCCTTTTATTTTGTTTGAAGGATTCTGTCAGAACAGTTCACTCTATTGCCTGCGTCTTTGTCCTACTACGTGGGGGAGAATTAATCAGGCACTCTCTCTTTTTCTTTTTCACTCTCCATCCCTATGTCATTAGTGGATGACAAGGTGTAGCTCCAGAGATAGATTCCTTTTGGTGGCTAAATAAAATGTATCTTGTTATAGAAATGACCCAAGATGTCTTCCGGTTCTAAGAGATACCATGAAAAGTCATACTCTTATATTCTCTGCTTCTATGATGTCCCCCTCCTCAATATAGTCTCATAGTTGTCTAAATCCAAGTAGAATTGTTTTCCCACCAGCAAATCCATATCAAGAATTCAGAGTTATAGGAGGCCATTGGTGAAAAAGAACCCATTTTGTAGATTTTAACTGACGTTGCTAATTGCATAGTCATTTAGTCATCTGTTTCTCATTACATCCTTGCTTTTAACTTCAAATTTGATGATGGTCCAGGATTCTGTATGTAATTAATTAGAATTTACAGAGTGAGGTATCAGGAAATAAATGAGCAAAGGGGAGGTAGGAAAGGACATAATAGTAATTGAGTAGGCCAAGCCTCTGCTTTATAAAATCTAGTTTCAGATCTCAGGTCTCCTAGGGATACTCCCAGCTGTCATAATTCTTAGGTCACTAACCTTGAGGAGAAACCAGAAAGAGACCTTCAGTAAAAGGTCTAAGAAAACACAAGGAAACAAACAACAACAACACAACAGTCCCTCAGGGACAGTCATCAAGAGCAAGAATAGAAGGAAATTGCCCTTGTCTACTCACCCCTTCACCGCTAGGAGCCACTCATCATTACAATCTCTTCCTTTGGCCACTGCCCCTGCTCTTCCCGCCCCTGGTAAGGAAACATGCAAATAGAAAAGAATTCAGACATCTGGAAATGTTTTCGTTATCACAAGTTTCAGTAAATTTTCAAAAAGAAACATAAAATTGAGTGAAAAGTCAAACAAAGATTTTGGTTCACTAGAGGGGTAAGAACTTTCCTCCTGTGACCTGGTTCATCACTCATTTGATGGGATTTCCCTGGAAATATATTGCTATCTTGATTTTAAATTGCTCTAAAATACGTGAGAGCATAAATGCAATCTAGAGTGAATCTCTGCAAAAAAGAAAATGTTGGTAAGGATGACTATTTTATTCCATGTATTCCATTCTCTTTCTGTTCCTTGTATATGTCATGGAAATCCACCCATCAGTATTATCATTTTGGGGAACCACCCTTGAACATGCTTTCTGCAGTATCCAGTAAGCCTTGGGTAATCTGGCTGTCACACGTGGGCTAACAACCCAAGTTCTAATATCATCCACCAGTCCAACTGTTGCCAAAATTACTAAAATAAATGAGTGTTCACTCTGTGTTCCATTTGCTTGAAACTTGATACGGATGGTACAGTTTTCTAGATCTAAGCCTGTTCTGGCCACCAACATGTCTGTACACAGAAGCTTCTCATGCGCGCAGGCCTCTGGGTCCAGTTTTACCCCTGACTAGCTGGCTGACACTGAGCCTCCATTTTCTTTTCTCCAAAAACAGTGGTAGCAAAAGAAATAATCATACTTAACTCCCAGGTTTAATATGAATAGGAAATGAAACAAAACAGGAAAGTAGTTAACTCACGTCCTAGCATCTGCTGTAACAACAGCTGATAGAACTGAAGAGATTTTCAAGAGCATCCAGTCCAAAGACTATAGTATGTATTTGTAAGTAGAGAGTCCACAGCTGATTCCCCAAGGAGTTTGCAACTCTCAAAACTTAAGAACTATCCATCATTCTTCTTATGGACTTATCTACATACTCAGTTTATTTGCTAAAATAGAAACCGAGGCCAGGAGGGGGAAAGTAATTACCCAAAACAACACAGCTCCTTAGGGTAGAATTAGAGGTCACATGGGGGCCTGGGTGGCTCAGTGGGTTAAGTGTCTGACCTCGGCTCAGCTCATGAACTCCTGGTCTGTGAGTTTGAGCCCCATGTCAGGCTCTGTGCTGACAGCTCAGAGCCTGGAGCCTGCTTTGAATTCTGTGTCTCCCTCTCTCTCTGCATGTCTCCCTGACACTCTCTGTCTCTCTCAAAAAGTAAACATAAAAAAAAAAGGAACTAGAGAGCACATTTCCCAGTGCTATGCCCAATGCTCTATTATTGTAATTGTCAAAAACAAGCAAACAAACAAACAAACAAACAACCAATGACAGAGAATGAAGTGAAAGAAGAGCATTAGAGAGCACCTATCGAGGGTAGCACAAAGTAAATGGCTCCAGTTCAAGGATCCCCGGTGCCTAGAGGTGGGAGATCTGAAGTAATTACCCTCCACCAAATTTAAAACTATGATATCTGATTATTATGTGAATGCTTTAATGACTTTTCTGGAAATAAAAGTGTTTAAGTGACTTTTTGGCAGAAACTTTTATAGAGTTTTTCCATCTCAGAACCACAGACTCAAAAGCCCATTTCTCTACAAAGATTTCTCTATAAATCTGTTGACCTTTCCTGGGATACAGAGAAGCAGTCTTTCTTTGAACTCAAAAAACTAATGCAGACCTTCCTAACATTGGCCAGAAGCTCTAAGTTGGGCTGGTACCATGCTACTCCCGCCTGACCGTGGTGTGCTGGATCTCTGCAACCAAGAGCAGAATGCAAAGTTCCTCCCGGCACTAAGATACTATGATTTCCTAGATGTTTCCCTAATAATTAATGGACCGTCTCTTTTTATTTTTTTCTTTAAGTTTCATTGAGTTGTCTCCAGAGAGTTTTGTTGATATGTGAAAACCAGGTGTGGTAAGCAGAAAAATGGCCCTCCAAGATGTTCACATCTTAATCACTGGAACCTGTGAATCTGTTACCTTATCTGGCAAAAGAGACTTTGCAGATGTGATTAAGTTAAGGATTTGAGTTGAGATTATCCTGGATTACCCAGGTGGGCCCAGTGTAATCGCAAGGGTTCTTATAAGGGAAAGAAGGAGGCAGAAGAGCCTTTCAGAGAAGGGGATGTGATGACAGAAGCAGAGGTCAGTGATGTGATTGCTGGCTGGAGGCCATGAGCATGGAATGTGGCTGCTTCTAGACCTTGGAAAATAGGGGATTCACTTACGTTTTCTTCTGTTTGTTTTTTCTTTTTAACGTGATATTCAAAATCTTTTGTTAATGCTTTTTTTGTGTGTGTGTAAAATCTGCGTCCTCAGGCAGGAATATATTCCTGAAAAGCACTACCCCCCAAAATACTGTGTGTGTGTGGGTGCCCATATGCATGCATGCACATGGCGTGTGTGTGTGTGTGTGTGTGTGTGTATAATAACCTTAAGAAACCAGTTTTCTTACCTTACCTGTAAAATGAGAACACTACTTTACGTTTAGTTCAGGACATGGCAAATTAATTGCTCAGACTACAGACATTGTGAATAATGACGAGGATGTGGATGAAGACAGTGATGGAGGAGGTGGGCAAGTTGGTCACAACACTGGAGAAACTGAGAAATTCCTCACCCTCCTCCCTCATCTTTCTACGCTGAGGAAAAGGCAAAACTTTTGAGCCTTCTCCGAAAGAGAACCCAAACGTGACTGGGAGCCAAGTTCTGGCATCTGCCAAGCCAGGCCAGTTCTTTCAGAGAAAGAAGAAGCAGTGCGCTATTGTTTTTCCCGCCTCCCACTACTGATACTCTCAGGGGGATTCTGTGTCGTCCTCTAACTTCATCTCTGTGAAGAAAAACCTAGGCCTGAAAATCTCTTAAAGACAGAGAGAAAGGAAAAGAGAACCTTAGGCTTTTGAGTAATGGTTATTTTGTGGTTTCCCTTCGCTGGTCCCCATCAGGCCAGGAAAGACCACAGCAATCCTTACAACATTTTATGATGAAAAGTCCCTTGTTAAAAGGACTGAAAATTATCTATCATTTCATCTGCCCCAACGTGTGTTAATAGGTGAATGCGCTTTGCTTACATTGAAGATGGTATTGTACTTTCTCTCTCCATTTCAAAGGAGTGTTAAAGACCTATCTGCCCAGAAGAAAACTGTGTCAGTTGTCAGTGGGCTTGCAAAGAACGGAAACACGCCTAATAACTACCTTCCAATATGGCTGATGCTCATGTGAATATCTCTAGTGACTCAATCTAGCAAAAGAGAGATGGTTGTGTGTTTGTTTTTCTTTACAACTGTCATTGCAAAAAGCATGCTATAAAGTGAGACCAGCTATAAAATAGGAATAAGTAATAAAAACAATTGTAAAACACATTGCAAACGTGAAGTGCCATGCGAATAATTTAAAGAGTTAAGTAGCCTCCTGGCTAGTGTACGGCATGATTCATAAGTCTATTGGTAAGACACAGTTGCCAGGGAAGATTGCAGAATGCATGAAATAGACCTGGGTTCAAATCCTGACTAATCCTGACTGATTGGCCTTTTAACCTTAAATGCATTGTTTAATCTCTAGAAATTTGACTTTTCTTGTGTATAAAAGCAGTCCTAAACAATATCTGTCCTGTAGGGTTACTGGGACTTTCAAAGTAGCCAGTTGTCTACTCGGTACTTGGCATACAAGGCTGGCAAGTCGAAGGTGCTCTAAAATGCAAGGGTCCTTTCCCACATGGCTAGATGACAAAAATTACTAAGAACTCTTGAGAAAGTAATTTAAGGGAAGAAAAGCGCAAGAAAAAACAGAAAGAATGGGGGGAAACAATTAAGAAATTGATACAAAGACCACAATCATACTTGGACACTAATGGGTGAGATGGGTCTTAAGATCTTGACTTCACCCAAAGGTGCCTTTAGGCCAGAAATTGACTTTCTTTTCTTGTGAGTAAGTTCCAAGATACACTCTCTGGCCACTACCCCAATGCATCTTCTTTCTTTTTGCTTCAAAATTTTTATTAAAAAGCATTAAAAGTCTTTGAAATTCCACCTTATCACCATATTAATCCATTCTCTGCCCCCTCTTCCCCCCCCCGGAGAAGGCTACCAACCTGAAGCTCATACATACCCTTCTTCAGGGTTTTTAAACTTTATCCTCTGTTCATGCATAATATATANTTTATCACCATATTAATCCATTCTCTGCCCCCTCTTCCCCCACCGGAGAAGGCTACCAACCTGAAGCTCATACATACCCTTCTTCAGGGTTTTTAAACTTTATCCTCTGTTCATGCATAATATATAACATAATACAATTTAAAAATACTTATACCTTTAGTAATATTATGAATAGCTTATCACAGATTTTTGTCCATGGAACCTATTTTCAAGTTTTATTCATGTTGATATATAGAGATTTACCTTTTTATTTTGAATGCTATACATCAGCTTTTTTAATAAGTACAATGTATTTTCCTCATGCCTCTATGGGTGAAGATTTCATTGTTTCTGGTTTTTCCTGTTATATATATCATAGAAGATTGCCCTTGGATATGCCCTTTCTGCACGTGTGTTAGAACTTCTTAGGAAGTGGCATTGCTGACTCATATGGTCTGCACACATGTAATTTGACCGGATAATGCCAAATGACCACCTGAAAGGGTTAAAGCAATTGAGACTTCTGTTAGAAATGCACCTGAGTGTCTTTGCCCTATGTTCTCATCCTCATTTAGTATTACCAGACTTTTAGATGTTTCACTAAAGTTTAGATGACAGACAGGGTGGGTGGGAATGGATATATTGGTACTGTTTCACTTTGCAGGTATCTGAGCATTAGTGATGTCAAACATCATTTTCTATGTCTGGGGACATTTGGGTTTCCTCTTCTATAAAATGTTTATATACCTTGTCAACTTTTTTTATTCTTTAAATAATCTGGAGAGCAATCACAAATTACTTTTTCTGTTTGTGTCACTGATTTTAACTTAGTTCAGTCTTCTAATATCTAATATCTCTATCTAATATCTAATACAGTTGTTTGCTGTTTTATCTGTAGTTATTTTCTATGTTTTTAGTCAAATTTATCAATACTTCTGCTGTTTGTTGTGTTTTACTTCTTGTTTAAGAAATATTTGCCAACCGCAAGTAATAAATATATTCTCTTTCATGTTTTTTTCTAAAATTTTAAAGTTTTGCTATTATTAATGAGTCTTTAAACTATTAGAATTCATTGTTGTTTGTATATAATGTACTTTTTCCCATAAGATTGCTAATTTTTACTGAATCTGAATTTTTACTGAATTCAGTCATTTACTGAATCTTTCATTCCTCCCATTGTACTTTGTGATGTTATTTCTCTTAAAAACAAGTTTATATATATATATATATGCGCAGGCTTATTTTGTGGCTTTCCAATCTTTCCATTGTTATGTTTGTCTATTCTTACTCAAGCTTTACAAAAATCATGATTCTGCAGGGTGCATCTTCCATTATTAGTAGTAGTATTAAGAATTATCCTGGCCCAGCACCTAGGTGGTTCAGTCGGTTAAGTGTCCAACTCTTGGCGTGGCTCAGGTCATGATCTCACAGTTCATGAGTTTGAGCCCCACATCAAACTCTGCTCACAGTATGGAACCTGCTCTCTCTCCCTCTCTCTCTGTCCCTCCCAAGTCGCTTTCTTTCTCAAAAACAAAACAAAACAAAAAACAAAAAATGAATAAACTTAAAAAGAAGAATTATCTTGGTTTTTCTTGGCAACACTTTAATATAAATTTGAGATTCTCCTGGTCAAATTTATTTTAAACTCCTATCAAAATGTTTATTAGAATTGAGTCTGTTATCCATTAGAGAGAAATGTATGATATTAAATTGTCCTTTTCACGAATATAGTATATTCCTTAATTTAGTTTCTTCTGTTACTTCCATAGCAAAGTTTTACATGTAGATTTTCCCTATGGCCTTATACATTTCTTGTTAGTAGTCCTTAGTATTGTTGATAATTATCTAGGTATTTCTACACACCTTGTACATTTTGCAAATATTTGCAAATTACAACATTTATAAATTACTATTTCCAATTGGTTTTTATTGGTATCTATGAAAACAACTGATTTTTATATATTGATATTATATCCCAAAAGTTTACTGAAATCTTAATAGTTTTAATAGCATATTTATAGATTTTTAATTTTTTTCTGCAATTCCAAATAACATTAAGTATTAAAAAATTAAATAATTTACAATGTAATTACAAAATTCAGAATGCATAAAGCCAGAAGACAGGAAAAGGCTAGGAGCTTAACAGAGCTGGGTTCAAATTCTGACTAGTTCTGCCACTGATTAACCAGGTATCCTTGAAATGCATTACTCAAAATCTCTGAGCCTCAGTTTTCTTATGTATAAAATGGAATAAACTCTATCTATACCTCACAGAATTTCTATCAATCTTAAATTAACTAGTAATAATAATTAATGTTAACATTAATAACACCTAAAATGCATACCCTGTGCCAAGTCTGCCAAAGGCTTAGCATAGAGGCTGGCACATTGAAGGTACCCTAGTATCTTTTCTTTTTCTATCTCTGTCTCCCTACACACACACACACACACACACACACACCCCATTTATACTTGGGAAATGTGCTAGAGGAAAATAGACAAGTATCAAATATCATTCTCCAAGGGTTTGGTGGGAAGAGAGGGCTGCTAGGGAGGTTAATACTCAGAAAATGATTCACGTTCAGGATTTCTAATCCTATCTTAGCCTTGTTTGGCTCCAGTTACAGTGTGGATCTCTGAAGATTCCAGGAAATACTCACCAAATCCTTGAACCATCCCCACCTCCAGCTTACCAAAAAAGGTCTCTTGAGGCTGTCTTTTGTCCTTGAAGGAGGTTAAACCATCATGCGCCGTGTGAACACAACTGAACTTCACCCCACGGCGGAAACTCTCTGCATATACGATGAAAACAATTCAGTGGAACTAAGAGGAGTCCCAGCATGGACTCGAGCAGCTTCCAATTTAGCTGCGGCGGGAACCCAAACTTTAACATCGTTACTGATGAATGAGGAGTTATGAAGAAAGATAGGGGAGGGATTGAAAAAGGAAAACATTTCTGAATTGCAAAAAGGATGTCAAAAATCTATGTTTGAAAAAGGACAAACATTCAACAAAATGCCGGTAGCGTGTTTACAACATATTTAGGGCGACGGTGACCACATGGAAAGTATGGTAAGCAAGTCTGACTTCTACCTGGGTGCTTGTTGCAGCAGCGGGATCACCACCTGTCATTTATCTCCTCAGGGGCATTTAGCAGGCAACAGTCCTGGGCTCAGTTTGAGGCTGTTATGGGGGACGCATGATGACTCTGACTGCTTCAGAGCAAGTCTCTGAACTTCTGTGGAAACACGCAGAAGACTCCGTCCCTCAGCGCAGTTGTGATGATGTGTGNGGGGTTCCTCCTCCTAACTCTGCCCTTCCCATCTGGGTAAGTCTATAGTCGGGGTTGAGACCGTGGGCCTCCCAGCTGAGATTACCCTGACCACAGAGGCTGTTATGGGGGGCGCATGATGACTCTGACTGCTTCAGAGCAAGTCTCTGAACTTCTGTGGAAACACGCAGAAGACTCCGTCCCTCAGCGCAGTTGTGATGATGTGTGTCTGGGGCTGCTGCAGCCATATCTATTGTATTAGTTTCCTGTGTCTGCCGTAACAAAGTACCACAGACTATGACATAAAACAACGGAAGTCTTATTTTCCCACAGTTCTGGAGACCAAATCAAGGTGTCAGCGGGTCTGCAACCCCTCTAAAGGCTTAAGGGGAGGGTCCTTTCTTGACTTTTTCAGCTTCTTCTTGGCTTGTGGTCACATCACTCCAATCTCTGCCCCCATCTTTACGTGGCTTTCTGCTCTCTGTCCTTTATCTTTCTGTCTTCTGACCCCTATGAGAAAATTTTCACTGGATTTAGGGCTTACTTGGGGTGATCCAGGATGGTTTTGTCTCAAGATAAACCATCTCCAAAGAACCCTTTTCCAAACAAGGTGCCACTTGAGGGTTCTAGGAATTTCAATGTGATATATATCTTTGGGGGTGCCACCATTAAACTCACTACTGTCACCATAAAGGAAGTCTGTTCTGAGAATGTAGCCCACTCATAGGAAGCAGGTCCAAGGGATGGAGAGAGGAACCTTGGGGCTAGTCACCCACATAAGCACCTGCATCAAACTGTGCCTGAAATCAACCCTTTCCCTGTGGTGTGAGCTGTGGGATTCAACTGTTTTTCCCTTAAGCTGGTTTCGATTGGGTTTTTTTGTTCATATGCTAAAGAGTCCTCACAAAACAGCAGACTAAAGAGAATATTTCCCATCAGGAGACCTATTTTTGCTCTTCTGAGCAGAAGGAATATCTGCGGGATTCTATAGAATTGAGGAAGATTCAGAAAGCTTCCCTTCAGTGACACCCTCTGAATATGCTCCTTCATCCCCTTGCATGCTGCCCATAGGGATGTGGAAACCCCCAAAACAAGCTCTTCATTCCCCTACTGCTTTAGGGCTGACCTGGGGCAAGATGCAAAGTTACAATTGGGTATTGAAAGAAAGAGAGAGAGAGAGAGAGAGAAAGAGAGAGAGAGAGTTGTTCTTATCTCAAAAAGGCAGGGTGGGATGGTGAGAAGGCAAAGCTTTTGGTATCAAAAATATCTGAACTGGAATCTAGTTCTCCTGGCTACTGGCTGGGCTGTGTGACAGAGTTTGAGCTTTAGACTCCAAAAGTATAAAATAAGGGCCCTCTTGACGGCATCACACAGTGGTTGAGGGGAGCAGCAGAGAAACACAAGGATAAGAAGAGTTTGACCCAGGCATTCTCCCTGCCTCTTGACTGTTGACCCAGAGAGTCCTGGAGGAACAAGATGCAGGTGAAGGTCTCCTGAGTGCCTTCGAGGTGCTAGGTTGTGGGGTTTGCTCTACACTAATGTGCCGAAGCGGGAGGTAATTGCTGCATCCCATAGCTGAGAAACCCAAAGTCCCAAGTATTATGTAACTGTCCCAGTTCACACAGGTGGTAAGTGGCCGAGCTGGAGTTTGAACTCAGGTTGGTCTGACTTCAAAGTCTGCACTGTTTACATTGCTCCACCCTCTCTCATGATACCTAAAGAGGAGACGGTGAGGGCAGAGAAAACACTCATATCAAGCACAGAAACAAAACTAACACTTACATAAGCTTACTACGAGCCAGGAGCTCTGCTAAATGCTTTTTTAAATTTGAATATTTATAAAAATAGCTAATGTTTGTCGAATGCATGCTATATGTCAGGCTGTGCTGTGAGAGCTTTCGATGCAGGACTGTATTTAAACCTCCCAACAGCCCTTGGAAAAAGGCATTGTTGTTGCTGTTGTAGGTGTTATTCTTAGTTCTCTGTTATAGATAAAGAGAGACCCAGAGAGGCTGAATAGAGTGGCATATACTAGCAGGGAGCAGGGCTGGGCCCCGTGCAGTGGTCTGCGATGCTGTTCCCTGTAGGCGCAGGACACTTGGTCAGGGGGCCTAGGACTCCATCGATCACAGGTATTTCTATCCTATGAGGCGGGTGCTTGCACACCACCCCACCCTTCTGCAGCTTGCCCCTTACGGTGGCCGCATTCAGCCCCCTAAGGAGCACCGCATGGCTACCTCCACCCTCAGCCGGCCAGATGCACACCCTGGGCCCTGGGTGATGGGGCGGCAGAGCCTGTCCTCTGTGGCTTGGTGAGTGGGAGTGGAAGTTTCTGCCCACAAAGAGTTAAGAACATCAGGAAGGAGGTGAAAACGCCTCATTTGCCCAGGGCTGGGGGATTTGTGTTGTTGTGATTCTAACACTGGAACACACAAAATGTTCAGCTAGTAAGTCTTTAGAACATGGGGTCCTGGTGAGTTTTAGAAGAAAGCCGGTTAACGCCTTTGAAGTATCTAGGTTCGGGCTTCCAGACCTGAACCACGCTACACTTCTTTTGAATACTATTCAGGGAAATCTAAGGCACAATAAATGAGACTTGCTTCTACTATTAGCTTTATTATGGATATCTCCATTGTGATCATGGTTTAATATTAGAGCAAAGCCTGCACGGGATAAACTGTTGTCCCAGTGTGAGGGCCGATCCTATTTATTTTTCTCCTTGAGGCCGGGCCTTATCTGTGCACGTTGGTCATCACGCAGTGATGACAGCTGAAAATTGGGGCAGACATCGGGGATGAGGCCCAGCGCACCTGGCCCCAGACCCCATGTATCACGTGGTTTGCTGGTGGGTGGGGTTTGCACCAAGGCTGTGACAGGGAGCTCTCACTTGTCTGCTTTAAGCTCTGTATCTGATGTTACTGGGATTTTTTTTTAATCAGACTTTACGGGGATCCTTCTTGGAGAGTCCTAGAAAAACTTTCAAAGTAAAGTTATTTCACTTATTATATTAAGTGAAAACTACAAGATAATATGGACATGCTCATTGTAACAAAATGGATGTGAATACTGCCTTAGGATCAGAATGCAATTTAAATTAATGTAAAGAGTTGGTGGGGCACCTGGGTGGCTCAGTCAGTTAGGTGTCTGACTCTTGATTTCAGCTCAGGTCATGATCTCATGGCTCATGGGATTGAGCCCTGTGTTGGGCTCAGCCCTGGATGTGGGGCCTGTTTGGGATTCTCTCTCTTCCTCTCTCTCTCTCTCTGTCCCTCCCTCGCTAGCACTCTCTCAAATAAATAAATAAATAATAAATAAATTGATATAAAGAGTTGGGATTTAATGCATTACAGACCCAAATGTGAGGCCTAAAACCAAAAAATTCTAGAAGAGAGCACAAGCAGTAATTTCCCTGACATGAGCCACTGCAACATTTTTCTAGATATGTCTCTTGAGGCAAAGAAAACAAAAGCAAAAATAAACTACTGGGACTACATCAAAATGAGAAGCTTCTACATAATGAAAGAAACATTCAACAAAACAAAAAGACAACCTGCTGAATGGGAGAAGGTATTTGCAAATGACATATCTGCTAAAGTGCTAGTATCCAAACTATATAAAGAACTTACAAAACTCAATTCCAAAAAACATAAATAATACAATTAAAAATGGGCAGAAGACATGAACAGACAGTTCTCCAAAGAAGACCTACAGATGGCCAATAGACACATGAAAATATGTTCAACATCCCTCATCATGAGGGAAATGCAAATCTAAACTACCATGAGATATTACCTCACACCTTTGCAATGTCTAAAATGAAGAACAAGAAACAAGTGTTGGTGAGGATGTGGAGTAAAAGGAACCCTTGTCCATTCTTGGTAGGAATGCAAACTGGCACAGCCACCGTGGAAAACACTATGTGGCTTCCTCAAAATTAAATATTAAAAAACTAAAAATTAAATTACCAATATTATCCAATAATTCCACTACTGGGTATTTACCCAAAGAATACGAAAACAGTAATTTGAAAAGATACATGCACCCCTATGTTTACTGCAGCATTATTTACAACAGCCAAATATGGAAGGAACACAAATGTTCATTGACAGATGAACAGATAAAAAGTGAGTGGTATATACAACGGAATACTACTTGAGTGAAGTACAACCGAATACAAGGTGAGTAAAATCTTGCCATTTGCAACAACATGAATGGATCTAGAGGGCTTAATGCTAAGTGACAAGAGTCAGTAAAAGATAGACAAATGCCATATAATTTCACTTACATATGGAATTTAATAAAATAAATGAACAAAGATACAAAGAGACAAACAAAATATGGCTCTTAAATATAAAGAGCAAGCAGAGGGGAGATGAGTGGGGGAATGGATGAACAGGTGAAGGGGATTCAGAGTACACTTACTGTGATGGGCACTGAGTAATGCATAGAATTGTTGAATCACTATATTGTACGCTTGAAGCAAAAACAACACTACATTAATTATACTGGAATTAAAGAAAATTTCAACTAAATAAAAGAGTTAGGGTTTTAAGTTTAATGTACCATTTTCTATCTTGTTTAAATAAAGTACAGTTTTATAAAGGAACAATAATAGATACCATACAAATGTTTTACTTATCATCACACTATTAATTTTAATGTGACAATGACAATCATAGTTTTCAGAAACCATGGAAGTATTTTGGTCAACATGGAATATATGTGGTGAATGACTGTCCAACAATGAAAGGATTCACTTAGTGTATGTTGATAAACACAAATATTAGAGATAATCTGGATCAAAGTAATGGTTTCAGTTTTTTCAATGATCTGTAGTTGTGAGTGAAGACTCAAGGTATGTTTGTAAAATGGCCTAAGACAGGCATCCTGTAGGATGGAGGAGAGAGCTGGGTACCAGTGCTGTGAATTCATTATGGAACCCTGGGTGAGTCTCTGTCCCGATGCAAACTCAGGGCCAGAGTGTGGTATCGCTCAAGAGAAGCAACGATGTCAGCTTTGGGGATCTAAATCGCTTCTCTGTTTGCACATGTGCTTTCTCAGAATGTCTTAGTTCCAATCGATATTCCCCTAGAAGCAGATACGAATGAGAAAAAGTCATTTCTTGATTTCTCCCCCCTCCTGTCACTGTGGTCTTTATACTGTCCTCTCATTCAGGACTGTTATTTTGTGAACTTAAACCAGGAGTCCTTTTTTTTTTGTGGAAGAGGCACTCATCATCCTTCTTTCCTATAAAATCCCTGTAGGATGGTGTGACAGACTTCAGGATAAACCTTATCTGAAAAATCTCTGTTCTCTTATAAAAACGGCTGTCTCCTCATGACTATATATCCTTCCCAAGGCTCCCCCTGAAGCCCCAGTGCATCATGTTGATGCCTCTAGCAAGCCCTATCTAATAGATCACCATTTCTCATTTAAAATGGTTCCTTTTAAATTTCCAATTTAGTCTTGCCTTACAGTCCCTTTTACAATTATTTTCAGATTGGGTGAGTCAGAGCTCCATGACACGTCAGTGAAAACCTCTCTGGGTCTTCCTAGGAGGAAATATTTCTAGAATGGGAAGACAGGAGGATGGTAGAGCAACCCTCACGCATCAGTATCATTTATTCAAAAGACCAGTTTGGAAAACGTCAGCTAAGGTGATAAATATAGCTTGTCGCTGAGAGGTCAAGAAACACAGATGGTGTTCAAAAGTGATGGCAGAGGAAATACATGGAGAAGATTGATCAAGTCCTTGTAATTCATGTGCTGTCAGGGAGTGGGGGGTTGTCACAAACTGGAAGACAGCTGGGAGCAAATCCATGGAAGAGTACTTTTGGGCCAGAATAGTATTATTTTAGATCAAATTCACAGGCTTTAGTTAAAAAGGCAGAATGTTCCTGGTGGAGCATATATTCTTTCATAAAGCAAAAGGGACTCTATGTCTTACCATCTTGTATCTCCCCAATGCATAACACGTATCTAGATTTCCTGCCTGGCCCCATTAGGATATGGGTTAGCAGATCCTGTGACCTTGACTGATTTCTGATATCAGATAAGAAAACGATCGTACAAAACAAATTGTACAAAGTGATTTCCACCTATTCTCTTATGTTCAACCACAGAATGTTACTCAAGTGCAGAGGAAGAGAACTAGGTCTCGTGGATTTTGGCAAGACTTAGAGGCTGTCCCCCAAGGCTATGGCTCAGAATCCATAAAAAAGCTCTGGAAATACCATAGAGAGAACAATGTCGAGCTGTGTCGGTCAGCTGTTCTGTGGGCTGAGAGGCTGAGGACTTCTGAATGGCTGCAGTGATGGAGCTGGTCCCGGGGAGAAGCGATCCGACGGACTGCAAGCCTGTTTGAAAATGGTCTCTCCCTGGAGACACAGTGTTAGAGGCCCAGGGGTGCCGCCGACCCCCTGAGGGTTCCTCCAGGAACTCACAGGGTGGGAAGAGGCTATAAAGCGTTGTTTGATCTGGCACGGCGCATCATGTCATCATTGCAGGTTGGGCTTGCCAAGACTGTTACAGGCTCTCCATTGAAATACTGGCCTATACATAAGGTCTGACTGGCTGAGTGTGTGCTGTTCTGGATCCCAGCCCTCTTTGCGAAAAACTATTTGCAGGTTTGCCTAGTTGCATGGCATCAGAAGCTAGAGAGACATGCGAGGAATAACTATGGAAGTCATTCAAGGTAACACCACCAGATACAATGCAGGTCTTTTTGTCCAACCACCCTACTTGATCATTTGATCATATACTATAATTCATGGCAGTCGATTTCTCTAAGTCAGAATACACCCTATACGACCACTGGAATGAGCAGAGGCCCAGGCACCCAGGGTGGGGGTGACCTCCATGAGCCATGCCCTGCCAAGTAGTTCATGATCTGGCTCCCTGCCTCCTTCACACCCTCTTCTCTTACTGCTCTCTGCTTTATATTTTAGGTTCCAGCCACACCATGATGTGGGAGTTCTACACGTGAGCCATGCGGCTCCTTGACTCCTTGACTCCTGACTCTTACTCATGCTGTCTGCTTGGAACATCTGGCTTGCCTCCTGTTTAACTCTTACGAATCTCATAGGACAAACCACAGGTACTGCCTCTTCCAAAAAGGCTTCCTGATATCCCCCATCAAGCGCTAAATTACACACACCTTATGTCTGCTCCTTTACCCTTTGCTAGTTTGTTATTTCTATTTATCATATTATATTATACTTACCAGTTTATGTCTATCTTTCTCAAAATTATGACCTCATTCAGGACAGGTGTTGTGTCGTCTTCATCTCTGTACTGCAATGCCTAGCATAGGACACACAATTAGCATTAAATCAGTAATTGCAGAGGAAATGAGTGACGGGGGCATTTGAGAACCAACATGCAGCCATCATCTACTATGTACAAGACACTGTGTCAGATGTGATACATTATTTAATCTTCACAAAAATATGCAAAGTGGGCATAATTATCCAAGCTCCCCAAAGGAAGAAAATGAAGCTAATAGAGCAGAAATATCTCTATCAGTCCCATAAATAGTTAAGTGACAGCAGCATCTTTTGAAACAAAACCTTCAGGACTTGAAAGTCTGTGCTCTCTTCATGCTACCATCACCCACTCCCTTGTGGCCATGACCCGAAGTGCTGAGGCTGAGTGTACCAGAGTCGGGCAGGGGAGGCCAGCATCACTGGGCTTTTTTTAGACAGGGTCTTTTGCTTTTGACTACCCATGTCTGACCACTGCATGGATACGGTTGGGAGAATTAGTGCCTCCTGTAGCCAATCTGCTTGGAAGAATTGCCCAGGAGTCAGGTTCCCCTCTTCACCCCTGTATGACCTCAAGGTTATTGCCTCAAATTTTTTTTTTATAACTTCACTTCCTACAGATAGCATTTAGCTTTTATAAAACCCACCCAATTCGTTATCTGCTCACATTTCTCCAGATGTTTCACCTCCCACTCCTGTCTTTCTTAATGACTCTAGAGGGTTGATTACCATCAGGGTTAAAGCTGTCAAATTATTCTTGGCTCTATTCCACTTCTCTCTCTTTTTTAAATCCATCTCCAAAGTTCAATTAAAAATCTTCACCAATGGGTCAATAATCTTCTTTCTCTAATTTTAGTTAATTCATAATACCAGAGCCATACAATGAAGAATAGTTTAATTTTCCTATGATTCTACTCATCCTAAAGAGTTTGCTGTTGACTTTTCTTCTGGGCTCACTTTCCTCCTCTGCTGTTCCCACAGAACCAGAGGTCTGGAAAGGAGAGAACAGGCTGATCTCCTTTGGGAAGCATCTTTATATGCCAGCCTAGGCTTCTTTGGTCTCGGCTGCTTTGGCAGGGGAGGGGAAAGGATATCTCTGGGATATTCCAGCAAATCTGTACCTCTTGATCTATATAAAGTGGAGGGTGAAGGCAAATATCTCTGTTCATGAAATAGATTTAATGAGGCTGGCAGCTTCCCTTTGTTGTAGATGCCACAGTCTATCCACATAGCTATACAGAAACATGACAAATGGAACTCGAGGTTCATAGAATCATCACTAGAACCTCACTGAATCTGAACCCCAGAGGCTGGCCGCTCACCCCAGCTAGAGCCTACCCAAATCTCCTGTCACTGCGACAAGACTAGATAGTTCCGGCATGAATCCTGATTGTAATCTCAAGACTCACTTTTATTAACAACATTGATGATGGGAAACAGAGGAGGTGGCTTTCTCTCCACTCGGATTTTAGTGTCTCCAAGGTTCTGGATTTATTTTAGAGGGGGTGGTTTCTTGGAATAGCAATAAAGGGACACTGATGCAAATATTAATTTTAAGGCCTCAGAAAAGGGGCCCAACTGTTCCCTTCTTACATACTAATGGGAATTTGCAACTGTCTCCTCCGTTCAGAAACCCTGAGTCTTAGAATAACCTCTAGGATACCCCACAGCACAACATTATTCAAAATATTTAAAATAATTATATATTTATATAGCACTTAACATTTTACAAAGCACATTTTCATTTAATATTTCTTTTGTGCAATTGCAAAAACTCAGCATTGAATCTGAGCTAGGGCTGCAACAGATGATAAAGCTATATATTGTTTTCCTTTGAATATTTTTATATGCTTTCATACATATAAAGTTAGAGGCCATATGAATTGTGTATTAACAGAAGAATTAGTTTTGGAAGATGTGAGTAAACCTTTTTATTAAAGACCTTGCAACTTCATCTCAGGTGACTGTTTTCATCTGTACACTCTAAGTCTAAAATTAACCAAATAGTATCAATTGTTTTAATTTAAAAATACAGTAAACAATTATTAATGGTTTTCAGGCATGGTAGCTACTTACACACACACACATACATACACACGCACACACACACACACACACACACTACAATAGTATGCTTCTTGTGATTCATTTTCAAAGAATAAAAATGTCCTATTTTCTTGATGAAGGAGATGAGGTGAATGCACACACAAACACACTACTTAGATAAGACTGAAAAATAAAAATTTGTTTTCTAGCAAAGGACTGTAATGAAAACTTTCCCAGGACTAATTCATTGTATATAAGACAGCTTTAGACTCGTGTTTTAAAATATACTACAGTGCTTTGGCAGACCAGCCATGTTTGTCAAAAAGGTATTTTTTGTGTCAACAGTGCTTCATAGGCTGATAGGTTTTTATACATTAATTTTTTAATCCAAATATTCAAATCTAAATATTGAATATACTTAATTGGATTTGACTGTATCTGTTTATTTGGCCAGAATGTTATCAGAGTAGATGAAAGCAGATAAAACTGTTAGTCTAGGACCCCAACTTGTCATCTCTGATCACTCCTTCTGGTGTATATAATAAGCGGGAGCACACAGACACTTCTCTTTTAGTTCAATGAGACATTTCCTCAATACCCTTACCCAAATGTTATGCTCACGTTTTCAAATGAGATTTAAAAATCATGTATGTATTAGTTTGCTAGGGCGGCCATACCAACTACCACCAACTGGGTGGTTCAAACAACAGGAATGAACTTTCTCACAAGAAGTGCCAGATCGAGGTCAGCAGGGTCGGTTTCTTCTGAGGCCTCCCTTCTTGGCTTGAAGATGGCGGCCTTCTCCCTGTCTTCACAAGGTCTTCTCGCTATACACTTCTGTGTCCAAATCTCCTCTTCTTATAAGGGTACCAGTCACAGTGGATTACGGCCTACCTTCATGACCTGAACTTAATTTAATTTCCCCTTTAAAGATCCTATGTCCAAATAGAGTCACATTTCGGAGGTACTGGGGGTTAGGACTCTGACATACGAATTTGGAGGGAGTGGACAAAATTCAGCCCATAACAATGTAGTTCAGGTGCCCCTTTGCACAGAGAAGCGTCTTAATCCAAGTATCTGCACATTCTCTAAATACTCAGATGACTAATTATTTGGCCCAAGGACACCAATTAAGTAGGAGGTATAAAGCCCAGTAGTCATGCTGGCTATACGCTGGCATAAAGATCAAATTGTGGGGTCTTGTGCTTTCAACCACACCACTTCCCAAAGCATTTGCTCCGAGAAGACAGAGTTGAGGCTCATTTAACTTGCGTCTGCAGCAAAAAGAGACAAGCTCTTGGGACAGTTAGGTGAAGCTGGCCTCCCTTCTTTCAAGGGTGACCACCTGGCTACCCACTCCCATTATGGAAATGGAATCTTAAGATGACCCTCTCTCACCAAATCTAAGAACTCTCAACAATTTTCTCAGGCCTTTATAGGGAATGCCCCCATGTCTTCACAGTGCTAAGACAGCAACTAAATTCTATTGAAGAGTCGAAGTAGCTAACCAAAGTGGGTAACTCAGTCCTGATGGGAGGGGTTCCGGGTATTTCTAAACCAATCTTTGAAATGTCTCTTTGAAAATGTCTCTTTGTGGGCACTAATAATATCAAAACAAGTTACCTGTCTTCTCCACGACATTAAACTTCTGAAGGGTGGGGACTTTTGTCTTATTATTTTTCCCCCTATTCTAATCAGTGTGCGTTGGGTTCAGTAAATGTGGATTCCGTAATTAAATTCACTCTTTTTAGTGTTGTTTTTTATACCTATGATCTGCGCTACATATTTAAGAGGATCATTTCTTTTCTAACACTTATCATTTTGCATCTGCCTTAGCTAGAAGATAGGTATTGAAGTTATGAGCATTCTCTTGTATTTCTTTAAGTCCTAGCACCTGATTCATTCCCCATACACAAGTGCAGTTTTATTTTATTGCTCACTGATACAAAAAAAAATCATATTGCAAACCCCAAGATTTAAAAATCTTCCTTAAGGCCGAATGGTAATAATTATTAAAGCTGGGTGATGGACATGTGGGGTTCATGATTCCATTGTCTCAATTTTTATGTATATTTGAAAATTTGCATCATACACAATTGAACATATAAAAAACACAACAGTAAAGTATACTTTTTGGTGCATGATAATTTGTTTTAATTTTTAAAATATTCAGTTTATGCTGAATATTTCTTTATTTTACAAATACAGGTTTTCAAATGTTTTTCTATTTATTTTGAGAGAGAGTGAGTATGTGCTTGAGCAGGGGAGGGTCAGAGAGAGAATCCCAAGCAGGCTCTGCAATGTCAGAGAAAAGCTCAACGCAAGGTTTGATCCCACAAACCATGAGATCATGACCTGAGCCAAAATCGAGAGTTGGACGCTTAACNCCCGCCCCAGACCTCATCATTATATTTCTGAGTGAAATACAGCACACGTTATTTATTTAGCACTAGGAGGCTTCACAGAGTTTTGATGGACTAACAGTGTTAGTGAACATAGGAAGGATACTTTTCCACAGAGTTATGCTCGGTAATTCAAAGGAACAAATCATTCTCCCTGACTTCAGAAGAGACTGTGTAGAAAGGAAAGGTAAATGTGTGAAAGGGACACATTGGGCTCCTATTACGATGAATGCAGTAGGAAACAAAGGCAGTCTGCAGTAAACATGTGCTATGATTCTCCACCCTCACCCCATCCCCCAAGGACTGGCAGTCAGACGGCCGGAGGGAGTAAAATATCTAGATTTGCTCTTGAAGGGATGGGAGAACCCAGCGATGTTTTGAGTGGCCTGGCAAAACATCTTGAATTGCTTCTTAAACCTTTAGGACTTGGCAAAATTCAAAACACGTTTTGCCAGGCACTTTTTCCCTTAATTTTTAAGCCCCTGTGTATTTCAAGGGAAATTTAATCCGTATGTTTCTGATTCATTTACACTTAACTCATCAAAATGCTGTTTTGTAGGAGTTATTTGATGTCTAAGATGCTGTATGAGTGCTTCATATGCTTTTTTCTTTTTCTTTCAAACCATAAAGTTGCTCTTTGCCAGTAGTGAGCAGAACTTCAACCGCTGGGGACTTAATCTCAATTTTAAAGGACCCACTAAATACGAATGTCTTTAAAGTTCCCTAAACATTTTCTCTTGCTGCTACATGACAGTGCATGGCTTGTCAAGAGGACTATCACCAGCCACTCAAGAAACACACAAGGACTAAGACCACTGTGCTTGAAACAGTGATTTTCAATGAAAGGACATCTGTTCTGCAAGATCTTTCACAACCTTCTTCAAATAACTCAGTATGACCTCCATATTCTTAGAACTTTTGGTATCAGCCTCTGTTGTAGCGTTGATTAGACACTTGATTGCAATAATTTCTATATGAATCTGTTTTCTCTGGGTATTGTTAGGAGCTTTGGTGGCAAACAACGGAAACCAACTCTTGCAAAGGAAAATGAAATAGAGAATCTACTGAGGGGGTATTAGGTAGCACCAGAACAGATGAAAGGAGAGAGAACTATTAGTAGTACATGGATGGTTCCAGGCATCCGAGCAGCGCCATGGGGAATGAGTGGCTCCTTTCCATTCTTGTATCATTAGCCTCAAGACTCAGAGAAAGAGTGTTCAATTGGCTCAATTTGCTTCATGTTCATACTCTCTTGGGAGATGGGGGGCAGAGCATCTAACTTTCTATGCTAGCCAAAATATTCACAGTAGGAGAAGATGGTTCCTCAAAAGGAAGTAGCAAAGGGGAACTCAATGCTTATAAGCTTTTCCAGGGTGGAGGGAGACTTCTTCATTTTTATATTCCTAGTGTTTAGGATAGGTCTTGGCGTGTGGTCTCTGCTTTTAGAGTTCAAATTAATCATAAGGGATCATTCCTTAAAAGATAGTTTAATATATACTTGTATGACTGACAAATACATTCAAATAGAATCGGGGGATTTCTGACCAGGTAATCTAGAGTAAACATACTCCCCCCTGTCCACTCCCTGTATATGATGCATAAAGTAGCTATTTACGGCTTCTTGAAAGTAAAGAGAAGCAGACAGACTCAGAAGTCCAGAACTCAAAATACCATCACTCTAGTGCGTTTATAATTCGTATTTCTCCCAGTATCCGCAATCTGCAGCAGCGTGAATCTACAGGAGTCAAAACTCTGAAGAAAGAGCACCTTCTTCTCCATTCAGTGAAGCTGTGGTTCCAGCACCGTGCAACCAACCTCGTTTGTCTTTATTCTCTTTGTCCTCTTGTCACTTGGCCCCTAAATATGGGTACAGGAGCAGGGACACTTAGTAGAGTAGGGTAGCTAGAGCCCTAACTTTCTGGCTGCAGGTCCAGAAAAAGAAGCATNCGTCACTTGGCCCCTAAATATGGGTACAGTAGCAGGGACACTACAGTAGAGTAGGGTAGCTAGAGCCCTAACTTTCTGGCTGCAGGTCCAGAAAAAGAAGCATCAGGGAACCTAATGTTATAGGGATATTTCAGAGAGAAGAACCAAGGGAAGCAACACTATACAGGTGCTTGTGAGCCCCTGGGTTCACCATGGATCTTATCTAATTCATTATGCCAAAGACTCTGAGAACTGAACTAACAGACCGCAGTCTACACATCAATCTGCCCGCTGGGTGGCACACACGTGGGACAGATCTGTACTGCAGAGGCTCTGGCAACTGAACTGACATTGGATTCACAGCCCATAGCACCTATGTTGGAATGTGCAGACTGAGCCTACAACGTTTTTCATAGGATAGACAAGACCCAGAGTTTCATAATATTCAAAATGTCTGGAATATACTACACAATTTATCAGCTTATATGGAAAACAAGAAAGAGCTCAACTTACATGGGAAAAGACAGTCAATAGTTGCCAATGCCTCAATGGCACAAACAGTGTAATTATCTATAGAAGCCTTTAAAAGCAGCTATTCTACAAATGGTGTAGAGAGTAACCGCACACTTTCATAAAACCAATGGAAAAGTTAAAACAGCAGCAAAGAAAAGAGATATGAAGAACAAACAGAAAAATTAGAGTTGGGAACAAAATAACAAACTTAAAAACTCACTGGGTGGGCTCAACTGCAGAGAGGAGGTATAAGAGGAAATAAATTGGTAAACTTGAAGATAAGTCAATAGAAAATATCCAGTCTGAACAAAAGAGAGAAAAAGATTGCCAAAAAAATTTTTAGAGCCTCAGGAACCTTTGGATTAATAACTGAAGATTTAATATCTGTATCATTAAGAAGGAAAGGAGAAAATAAGCAGTGGTAAAGACAATACTTGAAGAAACAGTGGTTGAAAATTCTCCACATTTGACAAAGACAAAAATTACAGAAAAAGTAAAGAAATGGGAAACAACTAAAAACAGAAATAATAAATAGAAAAGAAATAATATGATAAAACTAAATCCAAATATATCAATAATTAAATTAAACGCAAATAGCCTAAATGAATCAATTAAAAGACAGAGATAGGAAAAATGAATTTAAAAAAATAGATAACTATAAAATAGATAACTATTTCAATACGGTATAGTGACATAGGTAGTTTAAAAGTAAAAGGATGAAAAAAGATATGCCATGCAGTATACCAAACACTAGTTAAATAAAAATGAAATGACTCTACTAAATCAGAGTAGACTTCAGAGCTAAGAAAATTTCCAAGGAAAAAGAGGATTGTCACATAATGATAAAACAGCTCAATTCACTAAGTAGACAAAACAATCATAAATGTATATGTACTTAACAACAGAGCTTCAAAACAAATGATGAAGCAAAGCCTGAGAGAACTGAAAAAAAAAGATAAATCCAGAATTACTGTTAGAAACCTTAATACTTTCCCTCAGTAATGAACAGAAATCTCAAGGAAATTAGAAAATATTTTGAACTGAACAAATAAAAATATAACATATTTAAATTTATGAAATGCAGTTAAAACAGTGCCTTGAGGAACATTTATAGCAGTACATTTTTATATTTGAAAAGAAAATGTTTGAAACCAGTGATCTAATCTTACACTTTATGAAGGAGAAAAAATGGAGCAAACACACTGAAAGCAAGCAGAAGAAAAAAGTGCTAAAGATAAAAGCAGAAACGAATGAAATCAAAAATAGGAAAAGAGAACATTAAAAAAATCACAAGCTGGTTCCTTGAAAAGATCAAAAGAATTGTTAAAGCACCAATGAGAATGACAAAGGAAAAAGTGAGAAACACAAACTTCCAATATCAAGAATGAAAGAAAAGGTATCACTACAGACCCCACAGACATCAAAAGGGTGAAAAGGGAACACTTCAAACAATTCTGTGCCCCCAAATTTGATTTTAGACCAAATGGAGGAATTCCTTAAAAACCAAAAACTCCCAACTCTAGCCCAATGTAAAGTAGATAACATTAACAGGCCTATAACTCTATATTTTTGCAAATATATGCAAATAATGAATCTAGATGTACACCTTATGTTTTATACAAAAACTAACTCGAAATGGGTTATAGTATAAAACATAAAGCTAAAAAGCTTTTAAAAGTAAACAAAAGAGAAAGTACTTGGGACCTGGAGTCAGGCAAGGAATTCTCAGACATCTTAGACATGACACCTACAGCATGTTCCATTAAAAAGAAAAGTTATTTTTATAATTTTATATTTTTGCTGTCTGCAAAATACCACTAAGAGAAGGATAAACAAGGTATAGACTGGGAAAAGAATATCTGCAAATTAAATATTTGGCAAAGGGCCTTTAATCTTATATAAACATTAAAAAGCTCAAAAGTAAGGGGCGCCTGGGTGGCTTAGTCGGTTGAGCGACCGACTTTCGCTTAGGTCATGATCTCGCAGTTCGTGGGTTCGAGCCCCACGTCGGGCTCTGTACTGACTGCCAGCTCAGAGCCTGGAGCCTGTTTCAGAGTCTGTGTCTCCCTCTCTCTCTGACCCTCCCCTGCTCACACTGTCTCTCTCTCTCTCCTAGAAATAAATAAAAAATATTTTTAAAAAATTAAAAAAAAAAAGCTCAAAAGTTAACAGTAAGAAAACACCCAATTAAAAATGGGCAAAAGACTTAAAAGACATTTCAGTAAAGATGGTAACAAATAACTACAAGAAAATATGTTGAGCATCATTAGCCATTAGAAGAATTCAGATTAAAACCATGCTGGAAACAAAACAAAACAAAACGCCAACACATGCTAGGGTACCACTGCTTACCTATCAGAAGACACAACATTGAAAAGACCAAGTGCTAGACTACCGGCAGACAAAAGTAAATAAAGTCACCTGACAGTCTGAATGTCCTAAAGGAAATGAGATCTTACTTTAACTCATCTCAATAGACACTCTTTAGGGTAATGAAATACTCATTGAGTCTTCCCTCCTTTAGACCCCGATAAATACAGTACTAATGCTTATTGAAGGTGAGTAGGAATTTAGGAACTACTAATAAGAAAACTAACCCACTCTGGGGCGCCTGGGTGGCTTAGTCGGTTAAGCGTCCGACTTTCACTTAGGTCATGATCTCGCAGTTCGTGCGTTCGAGCCCCACGTCGGGCTCTGTGCTGACTGCCAGCTCAGAGCCTGGAGCCTGTTTCAGAGTCTGTGTCTCCCTCTCTCTCTGACCCTCCCCTGCTCATGCTGTCTCTCTCCCTCTCCTAGAAATAAATAAAACATTAAAAGAAAAAGTAAAAAAAAAGAAAAGAAAAGTAACCCACTCAAATACTTAAAGCTTAAAAGCTTTGTATTTCAGTTATGGCATGGATGCACGCTGGTACATTATAATTAGGCTGTATCTGTCATCTTCATACAGCTAACGTGATTCAACTCTTTTCATGGATATAAATATGATGGTATAGTTTCGAAGTAGTGTGTTTGGGAAGGAGCGGTAGAGAAAGGGAGGCCATCGGAGAGAAGGGGCAGACAATTCAGGCATCATTCCATAAATAAGAACTAAATGTGAGCCTTCTTATGTTTTAGTCATGCCCAAGTCTGAGGATAAACAAAAGAATGCCAAACATAAAAAAGCAAATGCAATAGCTTGGGGGTGTGGCTTAGAAAACAAATCAATACATAAAGTTAATTTATGTACATGAAAATATTGCATCTATACCAAAGAGGGCAAAATATGCTGGCAGAAACTGACATACAAATTAGCTAACATAAAAGCCACAAACATCCATATTGCAATGTGGCTAAAGACAGTACCTTATAGAGAATGAATAATAGACACTGGAGTTCATTGTGCCTGACTTCTGTCCTGGCTCCAACACCTACTTCCTGTGCCAATTGTTTAATCACTCTGAGGATCAGTTTCATCATCTGTGAAATGGCATTCTAAAAGTACCTACTAAATTTGTTCATTGGGGGTTAAATGGAAAAAGTGCATGCAAAGCATTTAAAATAGCTCCTGGCACATAGCAGGGACTAGAAAGATATTAGCCACTATTATTTTGTCATCATCATTATAGAAGAGACGTCTATGTTGGTGTCCTTCCAAAATCCAAGCATGAGGAAAGGTGCACACTTTGCAGAACCTCAAATCTCTAGAAAAGCACATACAAATCACCGTTCGGTTGTTCAGGTTGCCTATCAAAGGGAAGGGTCCACTTTGCTGTGACATTGTGTGCACAGAACTCTACCCAGGAGTTAGCGGATCTTGATTCTTGGCCTGGTTTTGTCACCAGTTGGCCAGGTGACTTTGAATTAGTCACCTGCTCCTTCTGCACCTCAGTTCATGGTGGTGAATGGTCGAGTTGGCCAGTCCTCCGTCACATCCTTTCAGATTTTATGAGACCTGCATGATGTGCCATGGGGTTCGTGTGGTCATCCCACCACCTCCTAACCCCTCCCTCATTATTATGTATTATACACAAATCGACTCAAGGGAGTGGGCTCTGCAGTTCAGGCCCGCTCTGCCTTAGTCTTTCTCAGTAGAAAACAGAAGAAACCTGACATCTTGTGTCCTCAGATTGATGACACCCCTGGGGGCTGTCTGCAAGAGTCCTCCAGGTGCTCTGCCGGCTGGTCTTTTGTGCTGGTAATGCTTTTAGTATGACAATGTCTCTACTTTGGTTTCTGGCAAGAATTAATAAATTACTTATGATATTTAATAAGAAGCAGATGCTCCCAATGAGAAAGGGGCCCGGCTGCCTGTTAATTCTAGTTGGATTTTTCTTGCCGTGGTGAATGGAAGCAGACGGAGTAGGTGATCCACACGATATTTCGCAAGACCAAAGTTGTCTGCAGACGGTAGAGCTGAGAACAATTGCTCTGGGTAATTCAAAATGGATGGAACAATGATATGATGTTTAAAATTAGAAAAAGCATTTGGTTTGTATAGTTAAAAGCTAATAAGCCCTAAGGCCCTAAAGCTGTTTCAGATGCGAGGAAGTGACTTGCAATAATTGACATGGTATAGCTAACGAGTCAGTAGTTAACTGAAAAGCTGCTATGAACGAGACATTATCTTAGGGTTATAGATGGCAGAATGTGAAAAGAATAATATTTGTGAGGTAACAACACCGTGTCAAGCACACATTCAAAACAATAAATCTATGGACTTTGACTCACATATATTGACTAATTTATCAAATATCCCATACTCTCGTGTTTCAATTCTTGTAGTTCAATAATCTCTTTGTGAATATATATATACATATATAAATAATAATTTTACATTATTATTTATATATGTATATATATACATATATAAATATATATATTTGTAAATATTTACATATATAAATATATATTTATATATAAATATATATTTATATATAATATATAAATAATAATTTTACATTATTATTTATATATTATATATATATACATATATAATTTTTTTTGCTTTGTTCTATAAAACCTTAACCCCTAGGGGCACTTGGGTGCCTCAGTTGGTTAAGTGTCTAACTTCAGCTGAGGTTATGATCTCACAGATAGTGGGTTCGAGCCCCACATCAGGCTCTGTGCTGACAGCCTGGAGCCTGGAGCCTGTTTCAGATTCTGTCTCCCTCTCTCTGTCCCTCCCCTGCTCACACTCTGTCTCTCAAAAATGAATAAACATTTAAAAAAATGAAAAAAACCCAAAAATAAAAAACCTTAACCTCTAGGGATGCTATAATCTAGTTAGACAAATGACGTAGGTGAAGATTTACAATTTTACTAACAACTATTTAAGTAGTATATGGTGTATAGAAGCCATCGTGGCAGATTACATGATCATTTTTGAACAGAGATCCCCATACCTTCACAACAAGAGTAAACTTCCTTCTTCTGTGGGCCTTTAGCTACATGACATGCTTTGACCTCTTGGTGGGTACAGAGTACTTTGCTGAATCCTGATTTTGGGTCTAGCCATTTGACTTTTCTTCACTGATGGAACTTTAGCAGAGATGTTAACTATCAGAGAACTGAAATGTGCTTGTGTAGCTGGGCTTCTCTTCTTGTGCCTCTGCTGCTGCCACAGGACGTCTGTCTCTGGTATTTATATCCCTTCAGTCTGGGCCCCAGAATGGCCACATGTGAAGCAGACCTGAGCCCAGCCCAGAGAAAGGAGACAAGCCCAGTTGGACCTGAAGCTTGAAACAGACAAGTCCAGCCTCACCTGACTGAGAATAAATGATTGCTGTGCAGAGCCATTAAGTTTTGGGGTGGCTTATTTTACAACAATGACTTTTAAAATTACCATGAGGGGAAGCTTTGGAATAATGGGCCATAGGATTGCTCTCTGCCCCAACTATCAAACCAGTGCAGACTGAATTACAGCAGATATTTTCAAAGTTACCATGATGGAAAGAATGGCATTCAGACAAGATCAGTGCTTGACAAATGGAACTGATCTTCTAAGGTAATCAGAAGAGGATAGGTTAAGTATGAAAATCCCAAGATAAGATTCAGAGAAGCATGAGCTGGTAGAGTTCATCCCAATTCAATCAAGAGGGGGAGAGATCCAACCCACAGACACTACTTTTTATAGGAACTACATCTCTTTTGGAATGAACGTACAAAGACATCACAGGCTAGGATGATTGACAATTGAAATATAATACCAATATTGTTTTTCTGGATCAGGCCTCACCAAACATCCTTCACTCTCCTGATGATGATACAACTTTTCCTGAATATCTAACAACAAGGAGAGGATATACTCATGTGTGTGATAGTTGTATTGTCAGTGTGAATTAACATACTGGCATTCAGGATTATGCAGCAGTCTCTAAACCCTTAGTGTGAGTCTTGACTTTGAAAAGCACATTTGTTCTCTGTGTGCTAAAAAAGTCATGTTTTAGAGACAAGAGTAGTGACCAAAATCCACCTGGGGAGACCTACTGTTAGGTGTCAGTCTCTTCTGGGGACACTCTGACCTCACCAGTGTGGTTCTTTCCCATACAGCTTCTACTACATCTAGCGAGAAGAAGTATCCATTTAAATTCATTCTAATTTTGAGACCCCATGATTCTTTAATACAGTTATTACAAAATAAATGGTGTAGTTAATAAGGGCCAAACTAATTTAGAAAATGGTAGACTATGATGTCCTGAGGAATGGAAGAAGGTCATCGTACCTGGAAAGTGCGTTAAAAAAATGTTATAATAAGATAACAGATTTAACATCATGGAGAAAAGTGTGAACACAGATCCTGCTTTCTTGGTACATACTTAATGGCAAAATAATCCTAGTAATTGGAAATGGAAGTGTCTATGGGAAGACAGAAAATCATGTAGGAACTGACAGTGAAATGTAAAAGCTATAAGATCATGAAATGTACATAATATACATAAAGCTCTTCAGAGCTCAGATAAAAACACAAGGGGATACATATTCTAGGAAGAAACACCTGCAGGTGTCCTAAGTGTGTAATTCTACATTCAGCCATGTCACGTTGATGCCTTGAGATTGGACACCGTAAGAATGGGAATATTTATATACGGAAACAGGCAAACCAACACTACATACAAATCAGGGATCTCCCCCTCCACCTTCTCCTCCACCCAGAGAGCTTATCGTTCAACATTTGACCACCTCATTGATTAGAACACAGGTCCTGTAGAACCCCTGTCTAGACAAGATCGTCAGTTTGCCAAATCTTGTCCTGGAACTCTGTTTATAGTCCTCACCCTCTCCCATGGGTGCAGTTACAGAAGCCCACAAATCCACAAGCAGACACCTTTAGGCCTGCCTCTAACTCTTTACAGAAATTTAACGTTAACACCGTTCTGCTAATGATAATGAGGACAGCCTCCTGGGGCAGAAAGAAAACATTTGGATTTCAGTAATTTAATAAAAGCCAAATACTTTATGTAATTCTAACTTCCAGTCTTCGATGGCTTACACAGAATAATAAAGTTTAACACATTTGCATCCTGAAGTTGATTATCAAGTAATTCATCCTGGTAACAGATAAGCATATTATGTTTGGATACTGAGTAATAATAATTTTATCCACTTATCCTTGTAGGGAGATCATTATATTGAGAATATTAATATCACTGTACTATATACCAATGTTTTTCAAATACTTTTAAGTATTTTACTTTTGCTTGTATCATTAAAAAAAAAAACCTGTAGAACGAGTATGATTCTTCAAAGTACTAACCACAAATGCCACATGGCTTACTGATAGAATAAGATTTGGGTTATTATTTTCTTCTGATCCCCTACAACCCAATCTTTAATTGACCATGCCTCTTTCTTCTAAAGACCTTATGTAGCCAAGAAGAGTCAACAAAAACACCAGCAGTACCAAAAAATATGAAAGGAAGCCAGTAAGAAAAGCAGATTGCAGAAGGAATAGAAAAATCTGGAAGTCACAATAATTACATTTTCACGTTAACTTAGTTGGTGCTGAAGAAAACAATTTTGCCTGGCCTGGCTGCAAAGCTCACTATATTTTACACTGAAGTTGGAAGACAGAGGATTTCCTTTTTAAGCATTGGTCCAAAGAGTATATATACCATTAAGACAAGAATTACTTTATGCTCAAAGAGGTTATGAGAAGGGACTCATAAAGTATATGTCCCTAAAGAGAAGCCAATTCTACACAAAATGGAAATGAGTGAAGCCTATGCAGTTTGTTCAGTGAACAGTCTCTCAAAGCCTCAAATGATTCAATGTTGTTGTTGTCGTTGTTTTTCACTGTGCCACCCCCATGTCTTTTTGTCCATCAGTCTAACCTCTATACAACTCAAGATACCTGTGAGCCTGGTCTCCATTCTAGAATATCATTCTTTAAACTCTGAAACCTGTATCAGGCAGATGAGAGTAAACCCAGGAGCTACTCTGCTATATGGAGTCGGATCAGGCCTTCTAAGATGGGCCAGGGGAGTTTTAATTAGCCTCCGGAATAAGATGGAATTGAAGCTCACTTTGAGTAGCGGCTGTCTAGATGATTATTCACTGGAGATGAGTGCATTCTTTCATGGCTAGAGAGATGGGAGTCAATGACCTAGATGTTTTCATCTCAAAATTACCTTTGTCCTATGGATAAGTTGCCATTTAGATAATCACGAACCTAGTAGAACCATATCCTTTCTCCAAGGGGGAAGGGCAAAGAGAGAAAGAAGTGAGGAAAAGGGAAGGGGACAGAAAGGAAAAAGAAATAAAGGAAAGAGGGGAAGCTGCATTATGTTTTTTCCTGTGCTGGGTAACTAACCAAACCCTAACAAGGGAGGAGCCAGTTCAAATGAGGGGGTTTTCTTCCTTTTATAAGACTTAGCTTGGGTACTTTAACCTTACCTATATTTTTATGGCCAATTGTTGGCCTCATCAGCAAATAACACCTACTTACAAGCATCATTGGATTGTTTAGGGGATAGTAGTGTGGTCCCTGTAGAACCATTATTTAAATTCTGTGTACTAGGTGACCTTAATAGATGATGTATAATCTGGTTTCAGTGAAAAGCAAAAATTAGAGACCGTTCTTTCTGCTCAAGCCAGACTCCTCTTCAAATGAAAAGGAATATGGCAAAGTCATTTCCAACCTTTGACACTAGTTTAGAGGTCCAAAGTGGGGAGGGAAAAAGAAAAAAAGGAATTTAGCTGAGCTCCAGAAAATGCATCCCAGAGACCATGAACAAAAACAAGGGAGAGAAGAAACCATCTTTTGATACTATAGCTTCAGTTAATTTTACTTTGCTAAGTGATCTGTTTTCATACAAATTAGCTTGTTCTTTTAGCTGAAGCTCACTTAAAAAAAAAAAACAAAAAACAAAAAGCAAGATAGTAAAACGTACAACATTTATTGTGCATGCGGCACATCCAGAATTCATGACTTGGAACTCCAAATCAGAACGAGAAATTTGGAACACAAAATATAGAACGTGCAGCATGGCATTACATGGAGCCCAGCAGTGAGAATGCACAGAAACTAAGTACAGTTGGCACTTTATAATTACAAGTGACACAACACTGCGGTAGAGAGCTTTGTGTTTTTTTGCGGGTTTTTTTTTGTGTGTGTGTGTGTTTTTTAACGCATGTGACTCAATATGGAATGTTTTTGTTCATGATGTGTATCTAGTGCCACAGACAACTGTCCAGGTGCTGTACATGCACTGGATGAACACAGGCTGGGGACGAACCTTCAGAAGCAACATACAGACACACCTAGCATGGCCAAACAAGACGAGATGTTGTGATATGGGTTTGGATTGGTATACGTACACACACACACACACACACACACACACTCAATTTCACAAAGATAGATATATACACACACAGATTATATATGTATATTTTTAAAAATACATTTGTTAAGATTAATGTTTCATGCAGCAAACAGGGCTTAATTGAAAACCTCCTTTGAGAGCTATAAGGAATTAGGCAATTGAATAAAGAAATAGCGATCACCTTATCTTCTGCCTTCTCCTTTCCCCTCACCTTAGTCCCAGGTTCTTTCGAAAAGGTGACTGAATGAGTGTCAGGATCTCAGAGGCAAAATCTGAAGGCATGTCTCTACCAGTTCTTTTAAGGTTAATTTACGCAGTACAGTGAGGCCCCAGATTACTGCATCTTTGTATTTCTGTAATTTTGAGACTTCCTGGGTATCAGTTGTGAGCACAAAAGAATCAGTTAGGAAAAACCATTGAGAATATTTTATTTATTAATCATAAAAGGTATTTTGCAGCATGTTCAATAATCTCTAAATTTTTTAATAAAACAAATTATTAATGTTTACTTCCTTTTGAGAAAGAGTGCAAATAGGGGAGGGACAGAGAGAGAGGGAGACACAGAATCCAAAGCAGGATCCAGGCTCTGAACTGTCAGCACAGAGCCAGACACGGGGCCCGGATCCATGAACTGTGAGATCATGACCTGTGCTGAAGTCGGAGGTTTACCCGACTGAGCCACGCAGACTCCCAATAATTTCTAAAGTTTAATTCATCTGTTGTCATGAACTCACTGTATGATAAATGTATTCTAAAATTTGCATGAGTGACCACTGTCATTCTGCTCAGTCAGAGTCAATTTCCTGCCACCAACACTGCTGTGTGCAGCTCTTTAAAAGTAGGACTGTCTTTCATGGGCATGGTTAGCATTGATACTATTTAGTCTACTTCTATTTTGACTTTTAAAATTAGTGCAATTTCCTGGGTGCATGTGTGTGCATATACACATACGTGTGTGTATGGTACATACATGCACATGCAGAAAACAATGTTGATTTGGTATTTTACTTAATTAAAGAAAATATTTAGCATCTTGTCAAATCTCCTTATTTTACAGGTAACAAAATGGGGCCTCAGGGCCTAAGCTGAATTTGTACCATCTGTGTATGTAGTTTTACAATGCATGTATATATCTACCTATCTATATATTGATTAGAAATCTCTCTTTCTGTTCCTGTATATATGTATGTATATGTATACACAGCATAAAATCTAAAACTCAAAAAATCATAAAAAAAATTAAAATAATCCCATGACACAGGGATAACTACAGCTAATTCTTCAGTGGTGGTGCAGCTATTGATTTTCTACATATCTGTGTATAGAAAGAAATACAGAGAAAAGAATTATGCCAGTTTATAATAATGTTTAAATTTAATAGCACTAATGAATATTGACTATTACTATTTTAAAACCAGTAATAATTTGGTAGATCTAAACATTATCCTTTTTATTTGCATTTCTTTATTATAGAGTTTAAAAGATTATTTCTTTAAAAATCTGTTAATGTATTCTGGCACTTGTTTATGCCTTTGCTCTATTTTCTATCAAGGTTACAAATGCTTTTCTCATAATAATTTTTTATGTGATAAGGTTATGTGCAAAAAGCTTTAATTAAAAAAATTATTGGGGCACCTGGGTGGCTCAGTCAGTTAAGAGGCCGACTTCAGCTCAGGTCATGATCTCCTGGTTCATGGGTTCAAGCCCTGCATCAGGCTCTGTGCTGACAACTCAGAGTGTGGAGCCTGCTTCTGATTCTGTGTCTCCTTCTCTCTGTTCCTCTCCCACTCACACTCTGTCTCTCTCTCTCTCTCAAATAAATATTTAAAAAAAATTTTTAATGTTTCATTTATTTCTTAGAGAGAGACAGAGTGTGTGTGAGCAGGGGAGGGACAAAGAAAGAGGAGGAGAGTGAATTCCAAGCAGGCTCTGCGCTGTCAGCACAGAGCCTGAAGTGGGGCTTGAACTCATGAACTGTGAGATCATAATGTGAGAGGAAACCAAGAGTTGGATGCTTAACTGACTGAGCCCCCCAGACACCCCGAAAGCCTTAAGTTTTATAGGGAAATATATGACTTCTTTATTTCTTCCATCATTTTTCTGTTGAGAAATCCCTCACCCCTTCCACAATTATTCAAATATTCTATACAATTATTCAAATATGTTTCTTCAACATTTATATTTCAATAATGAAATTTTAACCATTAATTCTTTAGGACTTAATTTTGGTGGGTGACATTAGGTGAGATCTCACATTATTTATTTTTATTTTTTTAAGTTTATTTATTTTGAGAGACACAGATAGCACAAGTGGGGGAGGGGCAGAGAAAGGACAGAGAGAGAATCAATCCTAAGCAGGCTCCATGCTGCCAGTGCAGAGGCCAATGTAGGGTTTAAACTCACACACTGGGACATGATGACCTAAGCCAATACCAAGAGTCAGATACTTAACCAACTGAGTCACCCAGAAGCCCCTGATTTTTTTAATTTTAGTTTTTCTCCACACCATTTGATACCTGATCCACTAGTATCTTCTCATTAAATTTTGTTGTGTCCTTTAGTATATATTAAACTTTTATTTTTATTAGTGAGTTCTAAATTCTGTTTCATCCATTTGCTATTACTCCTTTCCATTCAACATTTTGGTGATTAGGCCTCCACATACATTTTCATATCTATAAACTCTATTCCCATTTCTCTACTGAAACATTTTCATACACAACATTCTCATTTATTTGTCCTTTCAGATGAACCTTCAGAATCACTAGGTCAAGTAAAGGTAGTGGAATTGTGTTTGGGTTTGAGTTAAACCCATAAACTAATTTTGGAACACTATATTCAGAATATATAAAAATGTTATGATTTTGTGAGTCTAGGTACTTCGCATTTCTTACTAAAGTTTTTGTTTCTATTGCACTCTTACATATTTACCACCTGCAATGTATTGTCCACTTAGTTACTGCTCATTTGTAAGAAAAACATGGTCTTTCGCAGAGTGTGTTCTTAAACTTAGCTGCATTATAAACATTCAGGAATTTTGCAGTAAAGTATTTACTTTTCTCCTATTTTGTTACATGCCTCAATGGCCAGAATTCAGAACAATGTTAAATATTAATGCGGATAGCAGACCTCCTATACAGTCTTATTTCAAAAGGAGTGTTTCCAATATTTCACTGAAAATATGCTGGTGGTTTAATATAGATGTTCTCTGTCACATGAGACAAGTATCTTTCTAATTGTAGCTGCTGTTTTTTCCCCAATCTGCAATGGACATTTAGTTTTATTAAAAGTTGTTAAAGTATCTGCTGAGATGAAAAATGTGGCTTTTGTATGTGGATCTTTGCTCAGCTGTATTATGTAAGAGATACCTTCATGTCTATTGAGCTCCCGCTCAATCCTACATTTGACATTCTTGGTGAAGGCACATTTTTCTTTTACTAGATAAGGTCGAATTTGATTTGTTAATATTTTATTGTCTATAATTTTCTTGTGCTATCTCTGTCAGGTTTTGTTTTTACTTTAGTTTATAAAATGATCTGGATAGCTTTCAAGCTCTTTCTTTCTATGTTCTGGAACAATATATTAAGGTTGACCCCTTGAAAACCTAAGCTATAAGTCCTGGAGCCTTTTGTGGAAATAATCATTTGGTATCTTTCATTTTTTTTCACTAGGTATTCCATATATTCTTGTTTTCTAATTATGTATGAGCCAATTCTCCCCACCATGCTTTCTTTAAATAAATAATCCACTCTACTAAAATTCTCTAATTTGTAAGCAGAGTTAGTTATAGCATACTCTTTTCTGTATTTTAAAAAACACTGTCTTTTGCTCTTAGAACCTATATCAGTTCCAGTTTTTTCAATCATATTTTACCTCTGTTTTTTATAAATTTAATTTACTAAAAGCTTGTTCTTTTTTCTCTCCTTTGTCCTATAGAGGTACTNTTTGCTTTATTATTTTCCTCCTGACTAGCTCAATTTCTTGTTGTTTCTTCACTTCCGGGATTGACTTCTTAGTTCATTTATATTCTTTCATGTTTAAGTAAGCATAATTAAAGCCATGAATTTGGGCCCACTGTTAGTAGACAAGATTAAAAATTTTTTCATTATGTTTCTAAATCATCATCATTCATTCATTTATAATCTACCATATGCCAAGCATTGTCTTCTTTCAGAAAAAAAACCTATAAAATTACCATTTTAGTTTTTCTCTTAGAACAATGGATTTCAAGAAATTTTTCCTTTTAAAGTGGTTAGATTTTTGTTGGCTTTGACTGTTTAAACTTGTATTATTACGTATTAGTCTTATTGCGTTAAACTCAGAGGAGTATGCAAATATTCTAGTGTTGGAAACTTTCTGTTTTTCCTTTGTAGCTTAATATATGATGAACTTTTACAAATATTCCATGGAGAAGTGGAAAAAGGGAAAAGTTTCTGCAACGTCTATTGAAATTTATTAGTTACAATAGTCAGACTCTCTTAGTTGATTTTTCAAAGGTTGAGAAATCTGTTAGAACATAATTAGCAATTGTGAATCTGACCAATGTGCTCTTTTAAATATTTGTTACCACATTTTAACGCACACATCTTCATGACTAAATTGTACTCAACAAAACAGAACAACAGTCATCATTACGTGTTTTTAACTAAAACATTTTTTCCTGAAATTAACACCAAAATAATGTTATTTTGTTTCTATCTTCAGAAAACTCCATGTACACCAAATCATTCTTTATGTATGAAGAAATAATAATAGATAAATGAGAGACTTAGAGACAGAAACAGAACACTACCTCTGTAAGGAGCTCCACGGAGTTGTCCTCATTATTGGCTCTAAATGAGCCTGAGTCTCTGAGTTTGTAGGTAATGGGTAAAACTTTTTGCTCACATCATTCTGGAAGGTAGAATCATTCTGTGTCTTGACACAAACACATAGGCAATCCACTCCTTTTATTCCTCAACCCAATTCCTTTGACCCGACTGATGGGAAATTATGCCCAGATTCTTGCATTACGTTGTCTGCCACTCTCAGCGTTTAGTCTGGTGGTATTTCTGTCTTCAGTGCTATAGCAGCAGGGTAGCGGGAGGAGTCGTATCAGGGACTGTTAGTCCAATGTTTTTTGAAAGCTCAGTTAGGATTAGGTTCAGGTCTTGACATGAAAACTACATGTAATATATGCAAAATGAATGTAACATCGTCTGGTTATATTTTGATAATGTAATTTTTCTTGGTCTTGAAACAATCTGAGTTGCAATTTAAAGAGTGATGAAGTCATCAGGAAGAGTTACCTCAAAAAAAAAAAAACCCTCTACAGTGTGTACTTTTCAGTTCTAGGTAACTTATTAAAACCAATGAACATACGGGGTTTCATGTGCTCCTAAGAGAAACAATTAGTACATCACTTCAAAGTTTTAAAATTTATGGGGTGACACAGTGCTCAGAGTGACACTGACATTCTGGCCATTTGTTTACTACAGAGGGGTCAACTAAGCCAGCCTCTGGTCCTAAAACAGATAAAACAAAATGTAAAATACACTGCAATTCCTTGGAGTGGTTTTTCACTTATGCTTTCAATAGTCTTAAGTGGATCCTTCACTGAACTCTGCAGACTACAGAAATGTTGTAGTGACCCTTAGCAGCTGGAAGGGGCATGAGCTCTACTCCCCCCATGTAATTACAGAGGACTCTGAATGCTTTAGGGAGCATGGTCAGACTCCCCCCTGAGAGCTCCTATGTCCTGATGCAGAATTGTGTAGGTCTTTCCTTTCTCCAAGAGACTTGAATTATCTCAGAAATTAGGTAAGTTGTATGTAAGCAAAATCAGAAGCCAGTAAAATCTTGGCTGGGCTTTTGGTATGTATATGTGTGGCAAAATAGGCAGGAGGTGTGTACAGAGATGAGGCCTTTCCCTCCACCTGCCTCCTCATCCTGCACTTGGAGGTCAGGAGGTCAGAGAGGAAGGGGCAGAAAAAAGAGTCGTAGAGAGAAACAAGGGGTATGAAGTTCAGCAGCTGGTGATGTGGCAAATAGCAGGCATGTGATACACGTGTGGGTGTGCTCATACGTTGGGGGGGGGAGGCATGCTGAGGGTGCCAAATAGTGAAGCTATATGGTCTATGTGAGAGGTTCACCCACTCCAGAATATTCAGTGCTGCCAATAGGCCAAACACCAAAGTAGTAAAACGACCAGTTTGATTTAAATGTGGCCAATCCTAAATCAAAGCAATGAATGACATTTCCAAAACCATTTACTAAGGAGGAGTCTTTAGCTGGAACCCAAGAGAAATGACCCCTGTTGCAAAGGACTGTCAAGATATGGTTCCCCACATCCGGAAAGTGAAAAGAGATAAACTTTGGTGTCCTCAGACCAAATCACAACCACACTTTTCTCACTGTTCTCTTTTGAGATAGTAGGACTGACCTCACAGGAATTTTTGTGAAGATTCATTAAGAAACTTCCAACAATCCTCCCTTAATAGTAATACATACAAACTACTATAAGTAAATCATTTGCTTCCAAGTTCTAGAACTGACTTAGAATCATAAATAACTATATGTTGACTTTAAAGCAATTTTTTACTGTTTTACTACTTACAAAGATAAAATATGGCAGTTTTTAGAAAATTTAAAAATACAGAAAGAAAAAAAAAGTCCCAAGATTCTAACCACTAAGAGTCAGCTACTGTCAAAGATTTGATGGACACCCTTCCAAGGCCTGCTCTATAATATATGGATATATATGTATGACCATATATGTATATAATTTGCACATAAATGGGATCAAAATATACATGCTGTTTTACAAGCTGTTTTTTTCCAACAATATGCCAAAGAGATTTTTTAAGATAGTATACAGACAGATACACACACACACATACACACACACACACATGCACGCAATCCTAAGAGCCATGTAGTAATCTATTGTGTGGGTTTTTCATAGTATATTTAACAAGTTTCCTATTGATAAGCAAGTAAATTTCATCCACCTTTCATTACTGTAAACATCACTGTGATGACATCCCCTCGTACGCACATATTACATACTTGTCTGACTATCTCCTTTGGAAAGATTTATAAAAATGGGATTGCTAAATCAAAGGGCAGCACATGCAAAATTTTGGTATTCCAGATTATTTCTCAATCCACTTCCTTTGGCCTTATTGATGGGAAAGTATGCCCAGACTCTGGCATTAATTTGCTGGCCACTCAGTTTTCAGTCTGGTGAGTTTCAATGCAATCACAGCGGGTAACGATATTAATTTTTATCCTTTCATTATTTCCGGAATATCTACTATTGACCAGATACTATTTTAAGCAGTAAGCATTCAATGATGAAGAAAAAAAAGAGCCTCTTGACAAGTTCTCTTGACACAGAAGTGAAGAGAGACTTAACACACAATGTGAGAATAGCCATAACACGAGTGCAAACTGATGCTTGAACTTGAATTTGATAGATGAATAGATACCTGCCAGGTGGGAAGCAGGATCAAAATAGAACATCAAGAAATGCCAAGGGATAAATGCTCAAGTTCTTTGGAGAAGAATACAATTTCAGTGGGGTGGGGCAGAGGATGCCTATACGTCCACATTTTCAAAAATGTGTACCACGGTACAGACCCCTTGAGTGATGCTTAAGGGAGAAAAGTTTCCACAGACAAATATGTTTGAGAAATTTAGATACGGCTGGTTTACAATCCCTCATCCACAATTCTGAAATCTAAACAGCTCAGAAAACCAAACATGTTTTGTAATTTATTAGGATGTAAAACCTTACCTGAGCTGATGTGAAGCTACTTATAGTCTTGATGTATCTCATTTAATGTAAGTGTCCATATACTTTCATACACAAATGGTAAGGTTACTGCTGGGAAGTGTTATGTAATATTTGGTACCTTTCTAAACATCTGAAAAATTCTGAATTCCAAACATATCCAGCCATATTCTTTTTTGATCGAGGGCTATGGACCTGTACAATGTCCTTTTAGAGTCACAATGCACATTACAAGTTTCTAAGAAGTTCTTCAGTAAAAAACAAAACAAAACAACAACCACCAAAAAAAACCACTAATTTTTTTTTCACCTAGTATTTCCCACATAGATTTAACTTTCCAACACTCATATCCTCCTTTTGTTTATAAAACACCTACTAACATCTCAAAGAAAATCACAATTAATATTCCAAGGAATGCATTTTGGGACATACTATTTAGTATACAGTCAAGCAGTCAGCTGAAGTCTATGAGTAAAAAGAAAGTGATTCTCCTACTTTCTGGGCTGAAAGTCTGTTTTCATTGTGGATGATAAACTGACGTATACAACCGGTTATGAGACTTTTATTGTAGTACAAGCAAGAAATGATATAAACCTGAACTAAGACATTCCAAGTGGCATAGCATATATTAAAGGGGACAGATCCAAATGTGGAAATAACATCAAGGCTGAATCGACAGCCTTTTAGATTTGAAAAGATGTAAAAAGGAAAGGAGAAGGAAGAAGTGATTGCAATTCTAGGCTTTCTAAATTGAGACAATGGGGGAATGGCGATGCTTGGCCTACGGGGTTTGAGAGACTCCATCAGGGCACAGGAAAAAATGACAAGGCAGGTAGTGAATTCCAGGTGTTTGGTAAAGTGCAGGTGGGAAAGGAGAGATTCTCATTAGGGTAAAGGAAATCAGCCTGTACTTCCAGAGAAACATTTGGTCCGGAAATATGGAGCCGATGGTATGAGAGAGTCCAAGAGTCTAAAATGTCACCTCCAGGGAACATGCAGAGTTTTAAGACCAAGACTGGGACACTGGTAAAATGTCAGCATTTATAAGAGGAAAGGACTAGAAGGAAGAGCTACTTAAAAAGAAAGAGGAGTGCTTGCAGAAGAGTTAGGAGAAGAGAGCTTCAAGAGTTGGCCATGGGTCTCCACGGCATGGAGCAAGGGACAAAGACGTGAAGTCGAATTCCTGGCCCTGGGCCATTATCATGAACTGTCTCTGCAGCGTGGCCCCCCCAAGAACCAGACCCAAGTAGGCAGAGGAGTATATTAGTCTGTTCCGGCCACTGTAGCAGATGCCATAGACTCAGGGGCTTACACAACAGAGATGTATTTTCTCCCAGTTCTGGATGCTGAAAGTCCAATATCAAGGTCCTGAAAGCTTCAGCTTCTGGTGGGAGTTCCCATATTGGTTCGCAGGGAGCCACTTTCTTAGCGCACCTTCATGTGGTCTCTCCTCAGTGTGTGTGCATGTGTGGATGGAGAGAGAAAGATCTATTTCTTCCTCTTCATGTAAGGCCACCAATCCTATCAGATTTGGGCTCTATTCTATGACTTTATCTAACTTCAATTACCTCTTCAAAGCCCTATCTCCAAATAGACATTGGGAGTTAGGGTTTTGACACATAAATCTAGAGGGAAGGACACAGTTCAGTCCATGGTAAAGAGTAAGGAGGTTGAGGTAAAGAGTTCTGACTATAATAATAAAGGTACTGAAGATGAGAAAAGAAGAAAATATTCATTAAAAAATCATTTTTTTAAATAATGCAGAATTTATTATTCTTGTACAGGGAGGAAAGGATAGAATGAAAAGGAAGAAGTTGAGAAAACTCCATGGAGGCAGACAGGCAGGAGTGTGGTACATAGACAAGATGGGAGCTCATGTCTAAGTGGAGGGAATAGCCTTGGAGGGAGGAGGGGCAGCTGTTTCTCTGAGAAGAAGGAAGAGAGTCAACGTGGGTCTTGTTCTAGTTTGGTCTAGAAGTGAAGTAGACAGAAACTGAAGGAATTTATCTCCAACGGGATCTATTTCCTTGAAATTGGTGTTGCATTAAGCCTGAATTGAACAAATCAACAGATAATGTTTCCTTCCATGTTTTGAGGTGGGTGCCACTATTTCCAAGAAATGAATAGGGTATGTTTCCAGTATGTGGTGGCATTTTGATTGGGCTATGCATTCAAGATTATATATGTATATACACATATTATACATATTATATATTAATATATAAAATCTTACATCTGCTTTTATATATATATTTAATAGACTTATCAGCTTACGACATATAGGATTGTGCAATATTAAAAAGTTACTTCCATTGCCACCACTTCTGAGATGAGTTGCTAAAGCTAAATTTCATGGTTTCAAATCCCACAGTTACCTGCAACTTATTTCGTATGTCTATGGTCCCTCACATCTAAATGGCCAGCACCCCATCTGGCCCAGTTCTCATCCCTAGAGAATGAGGAGGCTGGTAGATAACCAGTCCATCAGCAAGAACAAGTCTGAGCATAATTCTGCTCCATGGATAGAAAAACAACCAGTCAAGCTGTGTATGTTTCATAACAACGGAAACTTTAAGCAGAAAAGAAGGAAGGTAAAAGCATTTAAAGGATTCTGTGGAGCAATATTTACCTCCAAGTGGCTCCCTGTACCCCTGTGAAACAAAGACCCATTGATTATTCATTCTTTCATTCAGCTCACCAACCACCCAAGCAACCAACCTTCCTGGTGTGCCGATGGTTTGCCAGGCAGTGCTAGGCACTGGGAACACAGTGGCAACAAGGTGGATACTGACCCAGGGCTCACAGCTCTCCTTGCAGGCAAGAATGTTGTTAAATAAGTAATCACAATAGACTGACATGTTGAGATAAGGATGCCTGGTACTGTGAAAGCATAGAATAAGGGGTTTAAATGGGATGTGGCATTTAGAATCCAGAGGATAAACGGCCGTAATTCGATGAAGAGAAGAAGGAAGCATTCCACAAATACAGAAGAGCAAACAGAAGCCCAGAAGTGTGAGCAAGAATAGAAAGAGTTCCAATTCATCTAAGGGAAGGGGACCCAAAACCCCCCAAAAAACAGCTGGGCCCCACTGAGAGAGAAACTGAGCAACACTGAGACAGCAAAAGTCAATGACCAGGTCAGGGATGACTTTGTAACTCAAAGTAAGGTAACTGAACCACATTCTATGGATGGTGAGACATTATCAAAGGGTTTTAAAGCACCTGTGTGTGCATGTGTGTGCAGTAGGAGCCAGCAGGGGAGCTGGTAGAACAAGATTTGGACAAAGGGATTAGGAAAATCAGCTCCCGGCAGCATTGAGGATGGATCAAAACTGAAGAGACCAGCCCTAGGGTGACAGCTGTGGACAGGTAGGGTGATGTTGGGCTGTGATGTAGGACACTACAGAGCAACCAAGTTTTGCCTATTTTGAGTTGTGCCGATCAGGTTCAGCAGCAACGTGGATGAAGGCTCTTCTCCCAGGATCTGATCGGTTCCTGGCGTGGGGAGGGGAGTCCCTAATCCTCTGTGAGGTCTAAACGACCTGCTGCTAAAATATCTACCTACCTTTGGTCTTTGCACCATGTAGTTTGGATGGATGGCTGTTAGTGCGGTTTTCTTTTCCTCCTAAAAGTGCTACAACCTGCGTTGTACCACTGAGGAATTTAGTTCGACTAGCGGAGACTGCCTCAAAAGCAGAGCCGGGGGACCCACCAAGCTTAAACCCACCCAGCGCTGCGGAACGGAGCCATCAATAACCTGGCCAGCCACCGGGAGGAAACACACAACCAGGGGCCTGGGTCCAAGCTGGATTCTGGTGAAGCAGAGATGACAGATGCCACTGCTTTCTGCCAAACAGCCATTCCAACCCCATTAGTGCATCATGTAAGGACGAGCGTGCAAGAATCGTGCTGGAAACAAAGGCAGCCTGGAGGGCTGCCCGCAAGCTGCAGTGTGGCTGTGCGTGCTGGGGGCTGGGCTGGGCAGGCTGGTGGCCTCACAGCCCCCCTGGCCCTCCGCACTGAGGCTTGCTGATGACACGGGGCCTGCAGCCAGCCTGTGTCTGGTGGGGGCCATGGGAAGAGTCAGCGACTTGGCCTGAGAGGCGAGCTCTGCAAACGAAGACATCCCGGGAATGGGAAACAGGGCTGCTGCAGCTATTCGTATGAGCCTAGAAAAGGCAAGCCTGGCTAAATGTGCAAATGTTTACGCAGAGATACTGAGCACCACGTCAGGTTGCCATGAGATCGGTGCCTAATGAAAGCAACCTTGCGTTTGGCCACTATGAAACCTCCTACTGAGTATCGCTGGGGCTGGCTTGCTGGTGGCCAGCGACAGTGGCTTCACCACGCAGCTTATTCCCATAAAGCCCGGGTCTGGGAGTTATTAGAGGCAGAGCTGAACGCTTTCATCTTCAGTAACTGTTTATTCATACACGGTTAGCACGCTGTCGTCCACTTGCGTGGACTTTCTGGCCACAAATAGAGGGCAGATGGTGCGCCACTGCTGGTAGGGACCTGGGCTCTACCTTGCTCGCTGCACTCCACTGAGCTCCAGGTGGGGATGCGGAGGGGAGTTTGCCAGTTTTTATGGCATTCCCAAGGGATGTGTTGGGATGCAGCGCTGGAATTCCTACTCAGCAACCTGTTGAGGGCAGGGGTCTTGATCCACACGGGCTCTCCCTGGAAGGAGCTGATAGTTCGGATCTAGTGCCTGCTGCAGGCAACAGCAGCACCTGGCTCCCGCAGGTGAGCCCTGGCCTTGGTGCTGGGGACCACCTGCATGGCTGCCTGTCTGCAGCTGGGGGTGGGGGGGGAGCTGTGGGGGCCCCCACAGGCCAGAAGTGGGCCTGCAGGGGAAGGAGGAGCCTGTGAGCCTGAGGCAGCCCGGCTGCCTGGCAAGCTGCCTGCCCCATGGGCGTCCCCCTGCCCTGCTATGCTCTTTTCTATCAGTACTGCTTTGCAGTAAGAGATACTGGAGAGAGGGCAGTCCATCCACTGATAGCAGAGCAAGGACATTTGGGTCACCAGGAATTACGCAGAGGTGTGATAGCATGACCTGGGAAAGAGGCTGAGCGCAGGAGCGATAAGAGCCGAGTGACCTCAGTGCAATGCCAGCAGCTCCAGCAAATGTCAAACGATGTGGTCCCAGCTGGCGTCCACTTTCGCACAGAGTGACCACTGGGGATTTGGGGGTTTCCTAAACAGGGCAGGGCCTTGAGAGAATGCTGATAAAGGGGCCTATCACTGAGCAGCAGGGAGGGTCATTTAGTCTAGGCCTCAAATTTAGACTTTTATTTTATCTCCAAATGTACGTATTTATTTAGTCACTGAGCCACGGTGACCAAATTGAAAGATTTTCTTTAAAACTCATTCCGTTAACAGATTACACGTACCTCCTCCAGTACATATACAGTCAATATTTTCATAAGTCCTGAGCTAACTTGTGAATAGCATAATATGCTTCATTTTGTTTTTTGAAATTACTAATTTGCTAAATGTCGGCACGTAGAACATACAACAGGATTCACAAAACTCTTCTGGTATATTGTCATGTTTTAGTACACCTGGGGTTTCCACAAGTAGAAGCTACTGATGTCCCTCTTGAACTTGGACAGAACTTGGTAGTTCCTCCTTCCTACTGCCCCCAAAAGAAGTCAGCCCTTTCTCACTGTACTCAATATTAAGGCAACATCCACCTGTACTTAGGGCTAACCAACTAATGCATTAGTTGTAGAATCTGACAATACCAACTTGTGACCAGCTTTAGCATAAAGCTGAAACTACCCCTATGCGGGATGAAGGGGGGACTGTTGGAAAGAAGAACAAGACACATCGTTCCGGCCTTGGCTTTGCCCGCTCCCCAGATGTTTGTCTAGCTGACGTCAGCACGCTTCCCCGAGCCCAGTTTTCTCACCTGAGAGCCGATGCTACTGCTACAGCCCGAGCAACGACCGCCTGAACTATGTGAAAATTCCTTGTACGGGATCTGGCCCACGGATGTTGGTTCCCTCCACCCCTTCTTCTGTTTCCGGAACTCAGTTTTCTTTTCTGTAAGATGAAGTCCTTCCAAACTTGAACACCTTTCTATTCGTCAGAGGTAAAAGATTTTTATCTAGTTTAGTCAATCCTAGAAGTACCAAAAAGAAATGCAATTGCACTGATGGCAGTGACTTATTTTCTCTGTGCCATAGATGGTGTTATCCATCCAATGTTCCCCCAAAGCAAGGAATTTCTAATCTATGAAAGTATAGCCATAGCACATAGAGCAAATGTAGAAATGACCCTGTCACAAAGGCGCAATCCCCAGAGGCCTCTTCCATCAGAAAACGTGTTCCTCCCAAGGCCTCCCCTCACTTGTCCTTACCCACAAAGCCCTGGGCAATCTTCAAGGTCTACCCCAGGAGTGCCCTTCTGACACCAGCGTTTGTGGCCACCGTGTTCAGGAGGGAACAGGCTCCCCTTCAAACGAGCAGCAGCCCAAGGGATATGGGTGGCTTCAAGCTCAGGCTGGTGTAGGGGAGCACCTTGGAGAAGGGACCAGGGCCCCCCTTGGTTTCTGTGACACCTCTCCTGGCTTCCCTTCTACGTCGCACACTGCTCTCCTCCTCCATCCCGATTCCAAGTGTTACTGTCTCAGTGGTGCAGATCAAGAGAAATCTGTGAGCCAAAACTGAGAACCACATATGTAACTCTTTTAGCTTCACTGATAAATGACTGACAAATAAAACTGTGAGATATTCAAAGTGTGCATTATGGTGACTTGATACGTGCACTCACTGTGGAAGGAGTCCCACCATCCACTTAATTAACACACACATCTCACATGTTTGTCCTCTTTTTCTTTCTTTTTTGGGGGGTGGGAGGTAAGAACAATGAAGTTCTACTCTCTTAGCCAATTTCAATTATATAACACAGTGCTCTCAACTATAGTCATCACATTTCACATTAGGCTCTCAGGCCTCATTCATTCTGTAACTGGTAGTTTGCGCCCTTTTACCAACTTCTCCTGTTTTCCCCACCCCCAGCCCACTCTTCTGCTATTTCTGTGGATTTGACTTTTTTTTTTTTTTTTTAATAATCCACATACAAGTGATAACCATGCAGTGTTTGTCTTTTTCTGACTGGCAACATATGTAATTTTAAACATAGGCACTGTCATGGATTTAGCTGGAGAGAGAACAAATGTGATGCAATAGTCTTTCCTCTAACAATATACAAATAACCTATTGATAGCAGGTAAAGAGAAAGAATGTTTTATGTTTGTAGGTTCAACACAAAGGAGACCAAGATAGATTATAAACTGTACATGGATTTTTAAAAGAGTACAGGTGTTAATTAAAAGCACTGTTGCGTAAATGGCTACAATAAATGAGACATTTCAAGTATGGAAGATATATGAGTTACGGAGAGGTGACCGAGACTGCCACAGAGGGACATATATAATTTACTGACATAAAGGATATTCACTGAATAAAGCCAAACCTTTCCACTTTTGTGTTTATAAAAGAGGGTAGAAGCCAGAAATGGACATATGGTGTCCCTGAGGAGGAAGGGAGACAGATGCAAAATAAGTTATGTTCTTGCCACAACAGGTGATCAAGAAATTTATAATTTTTGAATTAATAACTACGACAACTCCAAGGCCAGAGAGAAAACGGTCACAGCACTTTGAAGGCGATGGCAAAAGAAAAAAGAATATCAATGCTTATGAGAAAAAGTCGAAGTTTAACACCTGGAAAAAGCATCGTTCCCAAAACCCTAAAGGCTCAGCTGACTTTGTAGAAAGAGCCCCTTTGGGGTACAGAGTCTCATACCCCTTCCCCCAGTTCTCCAGTCAGGAGACCAGAGGCCACTCTTGTGGGACGTGAAGACCAGCCAAACTGTCATTTGACCATAGTGACAGGGAACCAGGAAGGGTTGGGGTGAGGCCGCGGCAGGGGAGACTGTCCCAGGGCTTAAGGAAGATCGAAAAGACAAAACAAGCGAGAAGGGGCTGGAGAGAGGGGAAGAGAGCCTTTGGGAGGAGCGGATGGATCAGAAAAGTGGAATACTTTGCTATGCGACTTCCTGGGTGTGCACAGCATGAAATAAACCAAAGTAAATAAACATGGCTATGTTGTAAGTTATTTGCATTCAAAACAACACATCACATTTACATCAATTGATTGACCAAAACGCATGCCGCGACCATTTTAGGGAACGTCTGTTGTTTTAAAATTACTTAAGCCTGACTGAGAGGTGCCAGAGCCTGAACACTGAGCATTCGACTCATCCAATCTTTAAACTAGCTTCCTGAGTGAGGACTCTTGTTTGTCCCCATTTTCCAGATGCAAAGTAAGTTTTGTTCTTGATAGAGAAGGCCATCAAGAATTACAAGGAAAGAATTCGTGAAATCGTCCCTCTCTGGCGTTAGCAGGTAACTGGTCATTGAATCAAAGCCCCAGAAATCAGTGTGACCCTGGACCCAGTCTACTTGCAGAATCGGTGTATCTGAGGGGTTGCTTCTGAGGGGCTACATAACAGCCAGGTTACTTCAGGGAAGTGATAGGTTGTGCTTGGTTGAGTACTTTGGGGTAAAACAATCACCAATTTGAAATCACCGGGAAGGGAAAGGTGATGCTCAAACTTGCCTTGCCCTCGTTCCTACCACTGAGAGAACAGTGATGAGTAAGTGCTTCCTGTCTTCTAGAGAAGTTGTTCTCTGCCCTGGTAATTTTTAAAGTTAAAAATCCAGATTCTTAGGCTTTTTTCCAGAACCTCCGAGGACTGAGTCGGGGGGGCTAAGGCAAGGAATGTATCTTCTAAAGAGCACCTTGGCGATTCTGACATTCAGCCACATTTGTGAACCAAACCTCAGTCCTAAGGACAAGCTGAGAATAACATTAACTTCTCCAAAATTAAACAACAACAAAAAGTGTTTTCTCCAACTTAGCATGACCAACAGTATCTAAGAGGAAGTTAACAGCTGACATCTCCCAGCTGCTTAGTTTGTCTGAGGCACTGAGCTAAGCACTTTACATAGATTACTTCATTTAATCATGATGATAAATTTATGAGGTAATACAATTATTATCCCTCTTTTACTAATGATGAAACCAAGGCTTAAAAGAAATTAAGTAATTTGGCCAAGGTTAGCCATTAATTACATTAGAAATATTCAAAGGAATATAAATCAGACCCAAAGAAACTAGTGAAAGATCTATGAAATTGAGACTGGCTCTTCCACTGATCTCTGAGTTTTTGAGATATATTCCTCAGCTCCAGGTATTAAACTTAACCCACGTTTGGATTTCTCCATGTGCAAAGTAGGTATAGACTGACCTTATTCTCTGGAATAGGCTTGCCTACTTGAGATGGTTGGGATGTGCAGACAGTATATTTTATGGTATTTTTTTTTAATATTTTTATTTATTTCTAGGAGAGAGATAGAGAGAGACAGTGTGATCAGGGGAGGGTCAGAGAGAGAAGGGAGATACAGACTCTGAAATAGGCTCCAGGCTCTGAGCTGGCAGTCAGCACAGAGCCCGACGCAGGGCTCGAACCCACAAACTGCGAGATCATGACCTAAGCGAAAGTCGGACGCTTAACCGACTAAGCCACCCAGGCGCCCCTATTTTATGGTATTTGAAAGGCACTTATGCAAAAGCCTGATCTGAAGTCTAGTAAATTTAATCTGAGAACAACCTTGGTTTAAATTCAGGCAAAGAAGCAGAACATCGACCTTGTTTGGACAACTTGTCAGATAATCACACTTTGGAAATGATTTGATGACTTTAAAAAAGAAAGCAGAACCAATCCCTAGTTGACCAAGTACATGTTTATCCCTTCAGATTCAAGTGGGTTCTAAAGGCTTGAAAACAAATATTTCCTAGCCAAGAATCATCCTTGGGGAGGGTTATCTTGGCAATGGGAAGATTTTTTTCATGTAATTCCAAATCTGTAAAGCTGTAAATAAATCATGCCTTAATACCACCAAGACTTTGTCTGTGAAGAGCTACATAGGTGCTATTTACTGAGGTCCAAATTCCTGAGCACTGACAAATGGACCAATAGCCCCTAAATACATGTGTGACAGGTCTTAGGAATTCCAGTGCCCCGTAGTCCACCAGATCCTCAGCCACAATGGCTAAGAAAGCCATCCTCCAAGGTAGGGTTTTGGCAAGCGGAAGCCAGTCATTGAATATTTGTCACTGAATACTTTCTGAATCTGTCAGAAAGGTAAAAACAGTCTAATAAAAAAAATAAAATAAAATCAGGGGCACCTGAGTGGCTCAGTCTGACTCTTGATTTTTGGCTCAGGTCACGATCTTGCGGTTTGTGAGATTGAGCCCCATGTCAGGCTCTGCGCTGACAGCGTGGACCCTGTTTGGGATTCTCTCTCTCCTCTCTCTCTGCCCCTCCCCACTATCCAAATAAATAAACTTTAAGAAAAAGAAAATAAAATAATACTAATAATTCTACTTTGGTTAAGCTAAGACAGAGCAGAAGGCTTTCTGGAGTCCCCAGCAGTCTGCGGATGCTGACTGATCCCACAGGAGTCTGAGGATTTTTCAAAAGACATAAGCCCAAGAATAAATCCCAGGCCATGTTACCTATTCTTATATAAATATAATAAATACACTTTTTAAAAAAAAAAATTCCCAAGTTACCAATAGCAATGCCAGATATTTGGCGTTAAAAGACGGTGTTGTTTCTGTAGCGTTGCAGTAGAGAAACATGAACTTCAGAATTGAGCAAATGTTTTTGTAATTCTAGATTCCCCCCTTAAAATGTGTAAGGTTATAGCAACTTATTTCTCCAATCATCAGTCATTTGACCTGTGAAAATGGAGACAATAAATCACAGTATTTAGGGTTCTGATGCCTGTGATATGGTTCAGCGTTGCTGGCAATTAGTAGATGCTTAATTAACATCAGTTGCTTTCCCCGGTTTCCAGAAACGCTTGGTCTTTTGTTTTGCCAGCTCTGCGTCTGCCTGCCACCACAGCTAGATCTGAGGTGCCCAGACAAAAAGAGCTGCATGCGCTTCTGAGGCTTCCGGGTTATGGAAATAGTACTAGAATTCAATGAAGTGACAAATTTGAACAGGTCCTGAGCAAACATATTCTTTTGCAAAAGCTGCCATTCCATTTTTCTCCTCTCTCAAGTTACTCAGAGAGTTCGCTTTTGGTTAAACTATAACACTTGGAATTTTTCTTTAATGTTTACTCAATATTCAGCCATTTTTACATTATCTCTGGGATAAACATATTTTTCAAGTGCTTTTAAGTAAGTGTGATACTTTTGCTTCTCACAACAAATTCTAACATATGTTATTCAACTTTGCTTTCACGATTCATCTTCTTCTAAGAAAGAGAAGGAAAAAAATTACCTTAGGACTGAGACAAGACAGGGAAAACTTCCACTCTAGGAAATAATAATATTAGACTTGACATAAATTAGATGCTTGCCAGTAACTCAACCACACCTGTCAAATAAGACATTAAAATATGAAATAGAATATTAACAAAAGTTGATTTTGCTGGTGATTAAGCCTAAATTTAACTGTGTTGTAACCAAAGGGAAGGGAAATCTGAAGGCAGATCTGTTTTAGTTGAGAAGCAAATATTCGTCCTATAAACCATGTACCGCTAGAATTTTCACTGTACTTTCTTCTCCCAAGTAGCCTTTGGAAATAAGGGGGAAAAATGTATCTCAACTCTCTGCAAAAACAGTTTGTTTATAGTTCTCTTTAACAACGTCCTTCAAAAGCTACTGAGTACAAGACAAGCAAAAATACAAACGAGAGAACAATTCCAGCAGAACGTGATGCTGGCATCCATAATTGTATCAATGCTTAGGATTAGCCAGCAGGGACACCTGACCCAGAGGAGAGTGACAACTTCAACATTCCAGGTCATTTCCAAACGTGTATTTTTGATGCTCCTCAACTTAGGTTTAACGTCCCTTGGACACACAACCCAGTGTTTCTCCAATTTTAATGTGTGTATGAATTACCTGGGGATCTTGTTAATAGGCAGATTCTGATTCTGCCTGGGACCTGACATTCTGCATTTCCAACCAGTTCCTAGGTGATGCCTATGCTTCTGGTTTCCGGACCACACTTCTGAGTAGCAAGAGTGTATAATGCACTCCTGGCACACGCTTGCTCTTAGAACCTCTCTTAGAATTTGTCGCTCAAGCTCTGAAAGAGCCCAGAAAACTTTCTCAGATACAGAGAGGCTTGTGTTTGTAAACAAGTCTTAATAATATTAACATGGGGGGGGAATGTGCTATTCATTTATTTTTCTCTTTGTAGCTACTAATACATGACCTTCAAACATAGGAGGAAAGTTAGCCAAGTGAATTAAATTCCTTTTACCAGGACATTTCAGTCCTTTGGGTTTTTACTTTCAAGCCAGATGTACTATGCCTGGCATGATTTTTCTCGGCAGATTTCCCCCTTCGTGCTGGAATGACGAGCCAGATTTGCTTTAAAATATTAGGGAAAAGCTAAAGTGTTGACATTAAGAAAACACTGGGATTTACGGATATGAAGCCTCCATACCCCATTGGAAGGAGGTATATAAATAGATACAATGCTTTTAAAAAAGCAATGTGGTGATGGATCTTATAAGCCACACAACTTTTTTACCATTTAATCATAGTTATGTATACTAAAGAAATTCCACAGTATAGGAGAAAGCTTTCCACATAAAGATGTTCATCACAATGGTATTGCTGATAGCAGAAATTTGGAAACATGCTGAAGTTCTAAAAACTACGTAACAGTTAAGTAAACCACACAACCACTTAGAGGGATAGTATTTGGTCTCTGAAAAATCTTTTTGAAGCAGTTCTTATAAAATACTCACACTATCACATTAAGTGCAATGTAATATCATATTATGAATAGTTTTTACAATTATGAGTGAAGAAGAAATGCATAGGTATACAGATAGAGGTGCTGTGTGGTGCAGCGATACTGCACAGTCACATAGCAATTGATGTGGATGGTGCTTCCTGGGGTGTCACAGTGCACAACTTGGGCAGCTGAGTATGGCAACTCTATTTATAACCTAGAGAGAGAAAGTCAAGAATGACTACACCAGATGTCACCAGTCTTTTGTCTTTGGAGGATAATATGTTTTAATTTTTTCCCTGAACTTTCCAAATTCTTCTATAATGAGCATGATTGCTTTCAAAAGTAAAAACAATTTTAAAAATATATTAAAAATTAAAGAAATAAACAGATCTGACATCTCTTGTTCTCCCATATTCCTTTGTTTGGAGTTCCCTCTCAAAGGATATCAAAATCTTACAGTAATGATGGTTGATGTTTATTTAAATAAATTGGAGGGGGTTTTCCTCTTTTTCTTTTTTTCCTAAAGACAGGTACCATAGGACTGGATTTCTCTTTGGATCATGCTAAAAACAAAAAACAAAAAACAAAATCCTTACTGAGTACTAGCTATGTGCCAGGCCCACAGCCATCAACCATGGCTGATCTCAGAGAATCATCTCAAGCTTTGCATTATAGGTAGTATGACCATTATAATTTTATAGACTAGGAAGAAGATGCTTACTGGCTTGACCATTCTCTCTTGGCTTCTCCATTTTATTTCCTTCGAGAAAACTGGGGGTGGAAAGCCACATTAAAAGGCTCAATGGGATGCGTGGTGGCAACAGTAGACTGAGGAATATCACATGTTATAAGAAACTAAGATCTGTTCTATAAAAACAAAAGGAGTTGTTTCTAACCAGAGAGGCCAAGGAGAGAAAAATAACTGTTTAAAAGGAATTGCAGTTGGAGAAAGCCTGACATTGGCACTGTTGAGAGAGCTGGACTTGAAGTCAGAAGACATGACACAAATCCCAGTTCACTTCTTGCTAGGCGTGAGATCTTAGACAACTCCCTAAATCTTTCGAACCTCAGTGCCTTTTCAAGGCACTTATTTCAAGCTCAGAGGAGGGAACAGAAGCATGTCTCTGGGATCACTGTGAGGGGCAGCCGTAAGAGGAGGTGGTGGTTTTCCTCTTCCCCTCCACTACACGTCCTGGACATTCGGCAAGTGTCCTCCCTGTCCCACCAGCAGCCTAAAATGTAGGGCTCAACAGTAATTAGAGGTCTTGTGTGAGTGTGTATGGAAAGCAAAAACAGAGAGCGTGTGAGCTCTCTGAGGGAAAGACTGTCAGCAGCAGTTCCAAGACTAAGAATAGTACGTTCCTTGGGGACTACTCTCCATATGAGGGGCCTGCGTGTAGAAACTGTGAACTGAAAAGAAATATTTCATATTTTCAGGGGCTCTCAGGAAACCTGTCCAAGGAAGAACCAAGGCGGGGACTGAATGCAAATGAAAGAAGAAAGACCTAGAGTCAGGAGACCTGGAGGCCACTTGGGGTCTACCTACTGCACCACTGGGAGACTCTGAACTATGGTTCTCCTGATCCAGGCCCTAGTTCCTTCATCTGCAGAGTAGGCCAAGTCATCTGCAAATTCAATCTTAGCTTCACGGTTTTTTCATGCTTGTCCTTCTGGACTTCTTATCCAATAGTGTCATAAGGGGATCAACAAAATTCTAAAACAGTGATGTGTCTATCACTAATTGTATAGAAGAAGTTAATGAATTCACTCTCCTCTTGTAGAACACCTTGAGCACCTAAGGATCTTAAGGGATCAGCAAGTCCACTAACTCCAAGCTAGTATTAGTCTGTGCTCTTTGATAAGGAAGGAAGCCATTGGTCACAGAGAAAGCTAACGTGGTAGAAGGGGTGGGGTGGGTGCTCCCGAAGCCTGAGGGAGAGGGAAATGGGTGTAGAGGCAGCCTTAGGGAGAGGGAAAAGAGAAAGGTTTACGTGACTAGAGGACGGGGTCAGGATCAAGGAAGGATTTTTAGGCAGTAAAGTACCCTGAGCATATAAGAAGGAAGGAAGCAAAGGAAGAGCTTTTGGAAAGGAAGAAGTGGAAAACTGTAAGCTTCTAAGGGCAGAAATGCATTTTGGTTCGCCATGCCTTCCATGGTCAGAAAGCCGGCACCACAGGAGAGATATGTAAGTACTTATTTAGGGAATGAAGATGGTCAAGAGGGAATCTTAGGTATTGCATGTAAGTGTGACTCCTTAAAAAAACTATAAAATCATGTCTTGAAATCAAGATAGAAATGGAAACGGGGGGGAAAAAGGATTGGGAGTAGTAAGGAAGAAAACCGTAACATCCTAAATGGTCACCTCAATGGTAATCAAGCTGAGTTCCCTAAGAGTAGAAAGACCATGAGTTCAGAAGTCACAGATAAATCCCCTCATTTTCCTTTATTGACTGCTTGGACATTTATCTCTTCCGTTTTTGGAAGAGGCAGAAACCTTTGGCAGAATAGTCTGGAGAGTCAATTAGGCTCCGTGCTGCCTCCATCAAGCCAGACGGCTTTGAACCTCCACTGGTCTTATTTCACAAACCTATCTCTATGCTAAAACTGTGCACTGATATCTGGCAGGATTTCATAAAGTGAAGGGCTAGAGCAGAAAATGGACAGAGAATACGTCTAGAAGACTTGCTTGAGCCATGGGAACTTTGGAGTGAGCCCACGTCTGGCCGTCTGGCCGTCCCGAACAAAGTCTTGAATGCCTCGTTCCCTTGAATGATCTTGCCTGTGTTCTACAGGTTCGTAATAAGTGGCCACTAAGAGGAATGTTTTCTTTTTTTTTTTTTTACAAATAGTTTATTGTCAAATTAGTTTCCACATAACACTCAGTGCTCATCCCCATAAGTGTCCTCCTCTATGCCCCTCCCCCCCTCCCCCCCACATCCATCAGTCCTCAGTTTTTGTCAGCATTCAAGTGTCTCTCATGGTTTGCCTCTCTCCCTTTCCCCCACCATTTCCTAAGAGGAATGTTTTCTAAGTTAAGATGCTTATTTTCAAGTCCCTTTTATGTTTAGAGTACTGCCATAAAAATTTCCTATTCTTTTTTACTTGAAAAGTTAAACAAAACATTCTTTTAAAAAAGATTGCTTAAGCATTTTTCTTTGAAAATGTCTTTTGATAATTATTTCATCATATCGACTGAAGTGATTTAAATGAATCTTTATAAATTTAACTTGTAAACCTGAATTCAAACTCATATTCAAATTCAAACCTCAGCACACCTCTGCTTTTTTATTAGCACACAGATATGCAAAATTGAAAATTTAATTTTACTTTCTTTTTCTCAGATAGGCTCTTAACAAACAGAAAATTTACTCAAGTCCATAGCTCTGCCCTTCTGATTTCTAAATTTAGCTGCCAGTTTTAGAAGAATTTGCATACTCTTGAATAAATGCCACTGAAGGGGGAAAGTGGTTTAGTAAAACTACTTATATGCAGATCCCCTCCTAAAGTGCCCTGTGAATAGCTTTTATTAAGCAAGATTAAAATTGCTCATTATCCCAAAATAACTTCGGTGCATGTGATGTTATAAAAAAAGCATACACCGTAATCAGTTTGACATTTTTGGAATTTCGAAAGGTAATTAGGCTCTCCTTCTTGGAAAAAAAAAAAAAATCTGCTATTGTGAGCATTTCCAGTGAAGTATAACCCTCGTTTTCATAGATCTTTATGCTCGCAGTAGCTTATGTCTAAAGTCAGTATCTTAGTACGTGGTCAAATACAGGGGGATTTACATTTAAAGGGCAGAGGGTCAACCCAAACCAGAAGAGTGTCTGAGGAGAGGCACTGGGGAAATTCATCTCAGGTGCCATTCAACGGTCTATCCCAGCGTGTTGTGATTCAATGCTAGGCTTTAGAGTCTAACATTCCTGGAATCTTACCTGGCCCACATACTAAGGTATAGCCTCGAGAAAGCCACTTTGCTTCTCTCATCTCAGTCTTCGCCTCTGTAAAAGAAGGATGAGAGCTAAAGGGACCGTATGTCCCAGTTTGCCCTTGAGAATCTCTATTTATGCTTCTTGTCAGGTCTAATTATTAATAGTGAGTCCTCTCAACTCTGAAAAGTGTCCCGGTTTGCATGATAAACTCCTAGCTGACTCTAAAGCAGACCCTGGTAGGGTTGATAGGAGGATACACTCAGCACGATTCTTGGCACATAGCTGGTACCGAACATATCCTGTGAAATAGGGACGCTCGTCCTTGCCTCGCTCCTAAAACTGTGGTAAGGGACCAAAATGACACTTCATACAAAAGGACTAGGCATGTTGTAAATTATAGGTGCTCCATAAATATTATTTACCGTTACTCATTTTGTGGTATTTTACCCTCCCGGAAATATCCGTGGGCATGGAGTTCACACATAGCTAGGAAATAGCCAAAAAGGCCTCAAGGGGACACTGTAGATGATCTTCTAGATGGCATGTCAAGGAACTCACAGGTCTAGCTGGTCTGTGGCAGATAGGCATATTTAGCTAAAGAGGCTTTGTATCCATGGCCTAAACCAAGGATGCCTCAAATCTAAGAAACTCAAGAAACGTTCATCTGCTGCATGTCTTTAGCAGACCTGAATGGTGAGGTAGCTGCGGCTGACTCACAGACTCAGCAGAGAGAAAAGCCCCGTTCTTGGGCTCTTAAGCCATGAGTTGTTATCACTGATCATCATCATGTCTCATGACTTCATATGTTTTTTAATAAAATGATTTTTTAAATTGCAGTTTAAAAGTAGCACATTCAGTTGTTCCGTTTCCAGGCTCGCGTCTAAGGAGCTTGGAAGTCACCATTCCATCCTAACAACAAGTACAACCCGAACAGCTGAAAAGTTGATAATTGTTTTTATATCCATCAAGGAAGTCAGGTCCTAGGGCAAACCACTGCCCCCAAACTAGGGACACACAGGAGGACAGAGATAATCACAGCTGACCAGAGCAGAAACATCCATGAATAGGAATTTCCACAGGAACAACTACTGGAGCCAGAGAAACAGAACAGTAATTGAAGAATTCCTGGCGGCTCACGGTGGACATTTAGGAGAGTAAGGAGCTCCAGTGGGAATAAATGTAAAACGTAAAACTACAAAATTCCTAGAAGGGAAGAGGAGAAGCTCTAGATGACGTTGAGATACAACAAAAAGGCACAATCCATGAGAGAAATAATTTGTAAGCTAGACTTCATCAAAATGTAAAACTTCAGCTCTGAACACACTGTTGAGAGAATGAGAAGCTACAGACTGGGGGAACACATTTGCAGAACACATATCTGATAAAAAACTGAATATATACAGAACACTGAAACTCAACAATAAGAAAATTAAAGTTTTTATTTTATCTTCATTTACATCTTCTTTGATGCTTTTCCTTTCTTTATGCAGATCAAACTTTCTGATACCATCTTCCTTCTCTCTGAAGAACTTTCTTCAACATTTCTTGCAGGGCATCTACTGGCAACAAGTTTCCTTAAATTTTGTTTGTGTGACAAAGTCTTTATTTCCTCTTTTACTTTTGATTAATTTCTTACGGTATAGAAACCCGGGTTGCTGGGTGTTTTGGGTTTTGTTTCTTTGTTTTCTCTAAACACTTTAATTATTTCACTACACTCTGTAGTGAAATGGTTTTTCAGGAAAAGTCAGATGTAATTCTTATCATTGCTCCTCTCTAGGTAAGGTGTTTTCTTCCCTGGCTTGTTTCAAGGTTTTTTGTTTGTTTGTTTTTTCTTAATCTTTGATTTTCTGAAGTTTGGATATGACATGCCTAGGGTTTTGTTTTTGGTGTGTCATCTGGGCTTCCTGGATCTGTGGTTTGGTGTCTTGCATTTATTTGAGGAAAATTCTCAGTCATCATTGCTTCAAATATTTCTTCCGCATCCCCCTCTCTTTTTTCTCCTTCTAGTAGTCACATTACACATTATGCAGTTGTCCTAGATATCATGTTGCATTTCTCTTTTTATTCTTCTCTCTGCTTTTCCATTTTCTAGCCCAGATATAGCAGATAGAGCTGCCTTGTTAGAGCAGATGTAGCAGATCGAGGAAGGCACTAGAGATTCCAAGTTCGGAATCCTCCACCTGGTGGAGTAGCTGAGGCCCCAGTTAATCAAGAGGGAGGTGGTGTGGGGAATTCTCCAACTGATGGAGAGGATCAAAGCAGACAGTAAAAGCATACAGTTCAAAGATCAATGAGTAAAATCCAGTCTTTCCTATTCCCCTTCACCCCAAATACTCATGTATTTTTCATAATTAACTTTTGCCAAAATATATGTGGACATACACTCACATAAATATAGTCCTCACCAGCAGACCTGCTTAATGCTCCTCAAATATAAAATATAAATTTACCAATGTAAAATTATTAGTCTTCCCCTTTTTAAAATGTATTTTATTAATGTAGACTGGATTAGGATAACCTGAATTCTTAAGGCTGTGGAATAAAAAGTTTCTTTTAGAGACAAGGAAACCAAATTCTCAAGATTAAGTTTCATGCACAAGGTCATAAAGCTGTTAGTTACAGTTGGGACTAAAACTGAAGTTTCTGAGGGGTGCCTGGGTGGTTCAGTTTGTTAAATATCCAACTTTGGCTCAAGTCATGATCTTGGAACTCACGAGTTCAAGCCCTGCACTGACAGTTCAGAGCCTGGAGCCTGCTTTCAGATTCTGTGTCTCCCTGTCTCTCTGCCCCTCCCCCACTCGCACTCTGTCTGTCTCCAAAATATATAAACATTTAAAAAAACTGAAAAAACAAAACCCTGAAGTTCCTGACCCTCAGTCCAGACGTCTTTTTCCTGTACCAAAAATTGCTTTAACTCTGTACCACACATTGCCTATTGTCACAGCCGAAAACACTAGCACACTGTAATATCATTCAGAAAATTACATGCTAATGCGCTTAAGAATCTCATTCAACAGGCAATACTTTTCTTTCTTTCTTCTTTTTTTTTTTTAAAGTAACAGCTGATGTAACTTATTATAGTTAGCTAATGAGTCTGAGCCTGTAATTCCTCTGTCAGGCCCTCAGGGCTGAACTGTTTGTATTTTCCAGTCTTATCACACAGACTTGTTTTGCTGGAATTGTATGTTTTAAGGGAGGAATGAGGTTTTGGTTTTATGTAGGAAAAGTAGGCTGATTTCCTCTCTCAGAAACCCAGAAATAGATGTATGTTGCCAGGTGGGGCAGAGAAAAACCAGAAGATAGGGACTTCTGGAGAAGCCAGTCCACAGGGTGCAAAAGTGGAAGACTCTGAAAGACTGCATTTAGCCACCTAAGGAGAAAATCTCTGTTTTACATTTTTCCATGATTTTAAATCATGCAAATACTACGGGCTGACTTTTTCTCCTGCTTCTTGGAAATCACCAATTAATTTTATTAAGCTCTTAACTGATGCCTTCAGCATTGCTAACATGTTTTAGAAGGAAAGATGTATTCTAATTTATGTATTTTCTAGTGAGTAGCTCAAGTTATAAAATAGGAAAGGTATATGATCCTTGGTCTAATACTAACTTCCATACTCATCTTAGATGTTATGATTCCTTTGCATCTACATGTCAGGCACCACACGGGAAGCGGATATTATAGACCTCAACAGAGACTAAAATTGAACTCATAAGTATTTCCTCGCACATCTGTGTCTTGCCTATGTTTGGTATTTTAGTAACTGACATTGCCAGTTACCCATTTCCCAAGCCAGAAGCTTTTACTTGGCCATGATCTCACTCAATCCACCCATGACCAAGTCCCCTGGGTTCTTTCACATAAATAAAGCTCAATTCCATCCACTCCTCTACCTCTCCACTGCCACACTGTCCCTATAGGCCAAGAGTATCCATCTCTTCCTTGACTTGCAAAGGATGGAGGCCAATGTCATTTTTAGTCTTCAGGGGTGACAATATCAAACCTTACTTGAGCCCTGTGCTCCTGGAACACAGGATGGTTAAGACATCACCTCACTCTTTTTATTTTTGATTTTGCCTATTCTTTTATCTTCTAAGAAAGCTGAAAGGACCACCTGCCATGCATAGTCTAACATAAGTGTGGTCTCTATCTTTCCTCAAAAATCTCAAAGTGGATGATTCCTTATTCATTTGCCTCTAAAACTTCAGGCCTTCTTCCTTTTTAAAAGAATTTCCTCACTCATGAGAGTACTCCCTATTCTAACAGCTCAAATAAAATCACCTCCCTAATGTTCTGGTGCATTTTGTCCTTCACAAGGGGTTAGAAGTAGGGAGAACATAATTTCACTGAGAGAAATGTAACCATGAACGCCAGTCTCATCCTAGATGCAGCCTCACAAACGTTTACCAGTATATAGGAACATGAAACTGCATCTGCCCGTGGGGTTTGTGGACCCCAGGAATCTGTCCCTGAGGCTCCCTAAATTTTTGCTTGTGGAAGGATCTCCAGAAGCTGATGTGATGTAGTCCAGTGGTAGCATCTGGTCTCCAGTAAGGCAGGAAAATCCTCAGGGAATTGTGGGAACACAGGTTCATCAGACTGGGGACCCTTCTCAGAAGGGTTTCTGGGCTGGGCTTGCTACATCCTTCAAGGCCAACCAATCTCTTTTGAACACCACTCCATCTAACTAATCCATCTAATTTGCACACCACTCATTTCAATAATGAAAATTCATTTCTAACATTTCCTTATGCTAATCACAAATCCTTCAGGGCAGGCCAAATAGTCTTAATGGAAGAGTTAGTGTCTTTCATATGCTAATGATCTCTCTAGCAGGAGTGTGCCTTCCTGTTTAAGGGAGTTCAAATGTCAGTTAACCACACTCCTAGGTTAACAGGCACATGGCTCACGGGCAAGGTGACTACTAATGTATTTCCAAGGAAATTACAGGCAGTAGAACAATCCAGGTCACTGCAGAAATGTTCTGAGATCCCTCCAGGATTCTAACTCGTCAAGTCATTCACACTGTAGCTAGAGCAATTTTTCTATATTACACACTGATCAGGTTTGAGTCATTATCCTGAGGATAAATTCCAAACGGTGTGAATGCTTATAAGGCCCTGCCTGATTTAGCCCCAGTTTATTTTTTCAAGCTAACCTCTGGGCATCTCTCCACACTGCCATAACTCCTGGGCTCCTAAACTCCACCAACGCCCCCACCCCCCGCCCATCCAACCCATGCCATTTGCCCTCAGATCTCCTTCTCACAGTGGATCTCCTTCTCGCAGCTAAAGCTCAGTTCAACATCACCTCCTCTAAGAATTCGTTTTTGAGGATCCTAACGACCCAGCTCCCTTCCAATGATCAACTACCC
>NW_027532825.1:7529209-7565085 GCF_008692635.1 Crocuta crocuta
CCCCCCCAGTTTGTCTTCATGGAGCATACCATTCTCTGACACGATTTTTTCTTTGTAAACATTACAAGTAAACTCTAAACATATCCATCTCTCTATCTCCAGCAGGCACAACAGTACTTCATTCATAGTAGGAACTCCAGGTGTATTTGCTGAACAAATGAGTTAATGAAATGGCATGCACTGGGAAAAATACTTCACATGGACGAACTCACTGTCATCTTCATAGCCATAGGTAGGTGTCTCATTTCCCCATTTTAGAGACAGTAAGCAGATGGCCATGTCTCAGGCCTAGTGAGGGGTGGGCCTGGGCTCTGATTCAGGAAATGTAGCTGCACAACTAGGGTGATAGCCTGTATGTTACACTGCCTCTTATCACAATGCAATCTCTTACAAAATATTTCAAATGATAATGAATAATAACAGTATAAATCAGAATCCAGCATGTTGTTCTAGTAGTGTAACCAACCCCACCAAGGTTACAATCAGGCGATCAGAGTTTATCTCCACTCAGACAAATTTGAACATGATCAGGCAATGCCAACTACTTCCTTTCCCTGTGGGTCAGGCAGCTTCTTTGAATGACAGCCTTTGAACAGTACTCTCCAATATGAGAAAAGTAAAAAATGTGGTGAAAAAACACATAGACTATGGAGGCATGGAAATAGACACTTCAACAATGCCTTGTAAAATATAAGGTGTAATAAAATATAAAAGATCCAAGACATTGCTAAAAATAAAGGTCTGGGTAAGACAACAGGATTATAATTATTGCTGTATCATATTGTGTTATTTTAAAACTATGCATTTAACTTATTGGAAGAATAAGACATGAGGCAGTATCTTTACTTGAAATGTGACACTTCCTAAATCTTAGCTCTGTCTGACCATCTGAAGGACGATTCATAGACACACATTCTCTACAAGGTCATCACTCTTAAGGTATGTGCCTGAAGAAACATTAGCTAATCTTTCCTCTTTTGCTTATCTCTCCAATACTTTATTTCTACCAATCGCTCACTGTAATGCCCTTCTTGTTTCAAACTTGTTTTGAATTAGGTATATTCCCAATCATTCATAAATGACATGAAGATTTTAAGAACTGAAGTAAAGCTATCTGGGAAAAAAATGATATCTTCCCCTTTAAAAATATTAGTAATAAGTTTCTGGAAATGGCTCCAACAATATTTCACAACATATATTACTGTCAACAATCATCCATTGAAAATAATCTTAATTATCTTAATCTTTGATCTCAAGGAAATGTTTTTTCTCACTATTTCTCCACACACACATTCACTGCCCAGTGAAAATCGCTCATAATGAATATGATGAAGCAACTTTCGGAATTCTCAAAAGACAAAGAGATCCAGAAATGCAGCCTCTCCAAAAAAAATTGTCCATTTGGACTGCTATAACAAAGTACCATAGACTGGGTAGCTTATAAAGAACAAAAAATTATTTCTCACAGCTCTGAAAGCTGGGAAGTCCAAGATCAAGGTACGGGAATGGGAATTCTTCTCTAGAAGAATTAGTAGGCACCCTCTCGTCTTATTCTCACATGGTGAAATAGGTGAGGCGTCTCTTCGGGGTCTCTTATAGGAACATTAATCCCATTCATGAAGGCTCTACTCTGAATACCTAAGCAACTCCCAAAAGCCTCACCTCTAAATACCATCACCGTGGGCATTAGGATTTCAACATTTTGATTTTGTAGAGACATAAACATTCAGACCACAGCACTCACCCAAAGATAAGAGGTGCCATTTTGACAGGCAATTTGCTTAAGAATCATCAGAGTGATGAACAGGTGGGTTCCTCTGTCACTGCTTTCCACTTTTCTACAAAATTGTACATTACAGTTAATGATGGCATGTGGAGACATCTGCTTGAGTATTTAAAACTCTTAACACAAATTTCTGTGTAAACACAGAAATTAAGTATAGTTTATTTTCTCAGGCCCCTGCAATGCTCAACATTGCTGATTCAAGTTCATTTCTGAACCATGCAAATGGAAAACACCACAAGCAAGTTCACCTTCATAGAATGCACACATTGGCCAGCCACAGTTGACATTATTCCATGGGTGTCCTCCCTTCCTAAGATGACTGTCTTATCTTCGCACATACTTATAATCCTTTCCAGGGCCCTTGAATTTTCTAGAAGGCAAGTCACCAGCTCCTTCCATTAGAATGGAAGATTATTTTTAAATTAATTTTGGAGCACCCAGGTGGCTCAGTTGGCTAAGTGTCCGACTTGGGTCATGATCTCATGGTTCATGGGTTCAAGCCCTACATCAGGCTCTGTGCTGACAGCTCAGAGCCTGGAGCCTGTTTTGAGTCTGTGTCTCCCTCTCTCTCTGCCCCTCCCCTGCTCATACTCTGTCTCTCTCCGTCTCAAAAACAAACTTTTTTTTTAAAAAAAATTAAGTTTAGTAGTTTCCTATAAGATACATTCTCTAATCACCCCTGCCAATAATTGCCTGTGACCTCAAAAATTCACCTAGGTGTGGGAGGGATATTACCACTAGGCTTTTTTTTTTCTTTTGCTAGCAGGAATAGACATGGAGAGACAGGTACAACAGGAAAATGTTCAGGAATCTTCTAGTCTCCACTACATGCAAATTTGAAAGCAAAAGGTTTAACAGTCAGTTCCTTGAGCAATTTTTCTTCTCCTCATTGTTCCGGGATTATTGGGATTTACCTGCCTATCCTTTTCTTTTCTGCTTCAGCAAGTTAGTATGAGTCATGTTTATAAGGATAAAGTAACGGAGATACATAGATATTAGGGGTGTGTGTGTTTATGTGATTGTTGGGTGTACACAGTTTTCATTGTGAGTACGGCTCTGAAGAATACATGATAAAAATGCACTGTGTCTAGAATGAGTGAGCCATATCCTTAAGTAGAACAAAAATGCACACATTCGTTAACCTCACTGTGTATGAGATGCTGATGTGAATACGAAACACATCTGGGTCTTCTATTGAGAAGAACTCAAGCTAGTATTTATAAAAATCAAGGGATTTGGTAAAGGGAAGGTGTGGTTGGTTGTTGCTACCCTTCTGTCAAAAAAGCCAAAGCTACCAAAACAGGGTCATATGTCTATGATAATTAGTACATTCAAGAGTTGATGCCCGAGTATGCATCCACAGGGAATAAGATCCATCTCCCAGAAGGGCACCACTTGGAGTGTTCTCCAGTGAGAGGTCTGAGTCTTCCTTCAGTGATTTTAAAGAAGAATGAGGAATCTCATTGTTAAAGTCACGGCCTGCAAATGGCTTGTACACTCTCCAAAGCCATTTAAAATGTACATTTTATAAATGATTTGCCTCAAAGTTATGGGTCAACTAAAATAAAAATTTTATAGCTCACAAGTCAATAGTTATACAGAAAAGGAAAAGAAAACAATGGGCAAATTCAGTCCTCATAAAAGCAACATCTTTTTCAAACCATCAACACCAGTGGTAGAGAAGAGCCCGGTGTTCCCTAGGGTCCTGATATTCAAGTAGCACGTGAGAGACAGACACTCCTGCCACTACATCTTCCTGAATTATATTTGATCTTCTGGAAACGAAAAATGGTACTTTCTATAACAACTCTCTCATTTAATTCCTGCAAGGTCCTTGAGGTAGCCATTCTCTATTCTTATTTTACAGATGAAGGAACTGAACATAAGACAAAGTCTGCCATTTGCCCAAGATCATATTGCTAGTAAAATCCTTGTGGTTTTGCAGTTTGTTCACATGGATCTTTACTTAGACTCTGCCAAGATTACACGCTGAGATTATTCATTATGCACTTTTATATTTTTGTACTCTACCTTACTCCACACAGGAGATGAGGAAGACAATTGAACATCTTAAAGAAGGAATCCATGGAAAATATTCCCCTTTTCACCTCTTCAGAGCTTTCTGGAAGCATCTGTGAAGCACAGTGGAGGATTACTGGGGAAATGTAGGATTCAGGGTGCAAAGTGACTCAACTTTGCTCTCTCTTTCACTGTTTCCAAATAGAGTTTCAGATAAACAGCAACTATTGAGAAATGACAAAAGGCCAGAGCTGGCTAAGCTAAGCTCTTAATTCTGCATTAGGACAAAAAGAAATGGTAAAGCATGTGAATTAAGTCAGAAATATAATACGATCTGTTTTCTGCAGGCTCTTACCAGAGAGCATCTACTCTTAAGCACCTCCCCCCCCTCCAGTCTGAGAAGCCCACTCTCTGGACATCACTTTGGGAGATGCAATCAGCCTAGAGGTTATGTAGCTCAGCTGAGATGAAGTTGTCTTTGCGTCTGTAGGAAGCCCTTCATTCACTAAAGAACATGAGAGAATGGCTTGAATTCCACCACCCACCAGACTACTAACTTCACTCCCTGTTGGCCTGGCAGAGAAGGTAAAGGTGGTTGTGGTCCTCAAGTGGCAATTTCTGTATTGAGCTACAGGTGTGTGTGCGTGTGTGTGTGTGTGTACATGTGCACACACATATGTGCACGTATGTGTGTTTCAGTGTAATTCTAAACCATTTTGTCACTGTGTTTTCATTGTACTTAAAAAAATTATCTATTTATTTTTTAAATTCAGTCCTTCACTGATTAAACACCAGAAAGTGGGAATTATTTTATGATTGTTCCTGCATCTTTAGGCCTAAGATGAAACTAGCAAATGTGTGTTGGAAAGAAAAAAGAGAGTTAGGAAGAAGGTAAAACAAAAAATGTTAGGAAATACACATTAGTAATAGAAGGTGACGGTCTGTAGTAAAGAAGTGTTCTAAGATTACAATACAGGGATTTCAAAAGTCACTTTATTGATACATGGTAAAATTACTTCATCATTGTTTCACGCTGAAGTAGTACTGGGTATAACACAGAGTTTACTGATTCACTCTCTATTTTAGAGGGTCTGTAATGTTTCAGGCTCTGTGGCAAGCTCTAGGATAGAGTAGTGAGCAAGATATTCTAAGCCACTGCTCTAGCAGACTTAGGATTTAGCGAAATGACAAAGATAGTTGGTTGCCAAACGTGGCAACCAACCAAGGTGATAAGTATTCTAAAGATAATACAAAGGGTAGTGAGAAAAAAGATGGGTGTAGCTGTGGGTGGTCATTGAGAACTGAAGGGGCAAGGGGCTACTTTAGGTAAGGTAACCAGGCAGACGTGAAGAGCTTGTGTCTTCTAAGCAGAAACCCAAAGGCAGAGAATAAGCAGCCATGGTGCTAGTTGGGAGATGAGCTTCCTGGGCAAAAAAGTACAGGTTCTGAGGGGCAGAGTCAAGGAATCTGAAATAGGGCCAGAGTACCTGAAACAGCATAGGTGGAGGGAAAGAGGAACAGAAAATAAGATCAGGTCGCAGAGGGCCACATAGGCCGTGGCAAGTTTAGAGATCCATTATTTACTTTGTTATTCTTTATTATTTAATTATTTCTCTGATCTTTTAAGAAATTCTCCTTCTGCATTCATGATTTATTCCACTCAAATGTTTCCCTTACTCTCTCTAAATCCTGGGGACATATCTGGAAGAGTCTTTCTGTTGATATTCTCGACAGGCACACCAAACATTCCAGTAAGTGTATTCCCCACCCTCCCAACTGGGCCATCCCATCTTTGAGTGCTACCCAGGAACAGAGCATCTACCACGTCTGGAGCTGTGCACGGAACTGCTGTTCATATAGGATAATTAATATGCAGCCGCACACTTCCCTGGAGAGTGTTTTATGGCAATCTTTGCTGAAATGCATAAATACTGAGCACATGAAAAGGATCATGGAAATTACTTTAAGGCAAGTACCTAGCTCCCATATTAGCAATAGGAAAAACTTACGCATGTAAGTTGAGACATTCCAATTTATTTGGAGAAAGATTATTCTAAGGGATGTTGAAAATAATAACCTTCAATAGCAGTGGAACTACTTAGAGAAGCTGCAAAGGGAATGGCATATTTTAAGAATAAAGTTTATTTGATACAATATATTTTGAAATGTCCACTTTAAGTATCTGGCAGAAGGCTCTGGAGACAGCAAACTACGCAGGAATGCTCTCAGCTACTGCCCGCCTAGCCTGACTTCTTTCAACGGCTTTCTGCAGGGGAGCCTCTCTGCTGGCTGCCTTTACCTGCTCATCACATGGACTCCATTTAGAGGCTTGGCTGGGACAGTCATCATGAATAAAAAGGGCAGGGCGCACAAAGGCCAGTTGGAGGGTCAGGAAGGAGGTAGTGGGGGTGGGAATGGAAAATGGAAGCAGAAAACGAGAAGGTAAAATGGCCAGACTTTTTCCAACAGCGACCACAGTAGGCAGCATCACAGATGTGTGAAGTACATGTAAAAAATAAACAAACCAAGAGTAGATAAGGCTTTCATGAGAATTAGCTCTTACTATAAAATACTTGCTGATTATTTTCCTTATAACACAGCTACGACACAAGCATGTCCTATAGAACATAATTTTTTGTTGTTATATTACTCGTTAGAATCATACCACACACAGAACTCTGTAACTACTTTATCATTCAATGATTCATTATGATCATTCCCCCATGTCATTAAATATTTATCTGTATTATTTTAGTGATTTTATGGAATTCTATTTGTAGAAAATATCTAAATTCTTATGGCTAAACATTTAGATTTTTTTTTCAAATTTTGCAATTATATCTTATACTATGTTGAGAATCTTGGCATACTTCTGATCATTTCATTAAAAACAAGTTTTAGCTGCTGAATTTCTGGTCAGTGTTCAGTAGAAATACATTCAAAGGACATTCTTCTTAAGCACCTAGATCAGTAAATCTCAACTGATAATACCAATAATGTTTCAAGCTGAAGAACAGATTTATAAGCCCATAATATAGCATTGAGAGAGTGGAAAGGAAAGTCCAGGTCCTGCTCTGGTGGGCACTTACTCTTCAGTGAAGTGGCAAAGGTAATCAGCAACGACACATGCAAACAAGATATATCAGGGGGCTGTAGGTATTTTAAACACAACAGAAAGGATAATCTTGTCCAATGAAGCTCCAGATTCATTTTGCCAACATCCATCTACCGAAGAGGTACACAAAGATGCACATACACTCACATCTCTGCCCTAAATTTCTTATTGCATTTACAATGTTCCTTCACTGTTTTAATTCACATTTATTTAATCACTAATGAGGTCATTTAAAATATGTATACATAGGTTGCCTTTTGTTTTAGTCACGGTTTCCCTCACTGTGCAAAAGCTTTTTAGTGTGATGTAGTCCCAGCTGTTTATTTTTATGTCTGTTTTCCTTGCCTCAGGAGATAGAAAAATATGGCTAAGACCAACTGAAACTAAAATCATATTGTACGTCAACTATACTTCATTTAAAATAAAATTTTAGGGGGTGCCTGGGTGGCTCAGGCAGTTAAGCATACAACGACTCATATCGGCTCAGGTCATGATTTTACAGTTGTGAGATTGGGCCCCACATCAGGTTCCATGCCGAGTGTGGGCCCTGCTTCAGATTCTCTCTCTCCCTCTCCATCTGCCCTTCCCCTGCTTGCAAGGAGCATGCACGCATGCTCTCTAAACAAACGAATGAATGAATGAATGAATGAATAAACAAAATTTTAAAAAATAAAATTTGAGAAAATAAAAAAATTATATATATTCTTGTATCTTTTATTGTCAATGATCTGGTTGCATCCTTGCACATTTTTCAATCGTGTTGACCTCTGTTCCTTATTGATTAGAATAACTCTATTATTATATTGCTAATATATTCATTATTTTTCTTTTAATTTTAGTGAGGTGTCTTGTTATGCAAAATATTATATTTATGTAACAAATTCCATCAATCTCTTACTTTATAATTTCCTAATTTCGTTTTTTTTGCTGAAAGGACCCCATGTTACTCTCAAGATAACATAAATAACAAATAAGTTTGTTTCTAATTATTTTTATGGTTCTAATTTTTAAAAACAACTCTTTAATTCATTTTATTATATCACTTTAATTTTATTAATTCCCAAGTAGCTGACCAATTGTTCTAACATCATTTATTATGACAAATTTTCCCTGCTGCTCTGAAGCACTACTACTATGATTCTATTTCAGGTTAGTGTATGTATTCACGCCTGGATTTTCCACGCTGCCTGGTTGACTTGTCTGTCTGTTCTTCAGCCAGAACCACACATTGGTCTACTATCGGTTTAGTCTAGTCTCTGTCTGGAGAGTGTGCTAGAAATGGGTCTTTCAAACTGGTCCCCTTATCTACCATCTTTTTCTGCCTTCCAACCCGAAGAATGGATTGTGAAATGCTTACTGATTTGTTCAGAGAGTGAAAGATGGGGGAGACTGTGAAGGAAAAGGAAAGAAAGGAACATTTTTGGGTTTTTTTTTTTTTTTGAGTATTTACTACTTCAGGCTTTGCACAACGCTGCACATAAGAAATCCCTTTAATCTGGCTAGCAATAAGAAGAAATACAATCATCACTATTTTGCAGATAAGAAGATTGCCCCTTCTAGAGGTTAAGTAAATTGCCCAAGATCTCACTGAGTGAGAAGCAGAATTAGGATTTAAACTAAAATCTATCTGACTTCAACTTTCATGCAACCCACAGGTACTAATGTAAGGTGTGGGGGAGGGAAATAGGAGGAGCCCTAGAGCCGGTCCAGGAAGGGCAATGAGGACAGAATCACTACCAACAGGAGTGTCTTTGCAGGGAGAGGGCTCAGAGCAATGGGGGGGGGGGNACGAAGGCAGCCAACGTACCCAAACGGCAAAATTGGAGGTCATTTTCGGCAGCCCCTCCCTAATGCTATGTCCTCTCCCCAAATGTGTGTTTTCCTTTTAATCTGCCGTGTCTAAGAAACTTCCTATCTCTGTATCTAGACTTTCATTTATGTTTAGGCTCTGTATCATGAAATATTCTGTTTAATGTTATGATGCCTAGAGGGTAGAGGGAAACCTAGCCTTAGTCCGTGACCTTGGGTTTTTTCTTTTTATGTTTATTTCTTTATTTTTGGAAGAGAGAGTGTGAGAGCACAGGAGAGGCAGAAAGAAAGGGAGAAAGAAAATCCCCAAGCAGGCTCCGAGTTGTCAGCACAGACAGAGCCTGATGCAGAACTCAGTCTCATGAACTGTGAAATCATGACCTGCGTTGAAATCAAGAACCGGATGCTTAATCGACTGAGCCACCCAAACACCTGGTCTGTTTGTTTGTTTTGTTTCATTTTAATCACTAAGTCTCAAGTTTTTACCTGGAAAATAGTAATAAGAATAATAGTTCCTACTTTGGTTAGATAAAAGAGATCATTAAATAAAGTGCTTGTAGCACTTTAGGGTTCAATTCATGACCATTATTATTGTTTGTTGTTACCATGAAGAATGAGAGCAAAGCTATGAAGGAATGGAGCACTGGACTGATAACGTCAGTTAGAGGAAAGCATTAGAGGAATCTGGAAGCTTACGAACAATATGCAGTTGCAAGTCCTTAAAGCATAGATCTAAATTATTGGGTGGAGGGCTCAGCAAGAGAGAGTAGGAGAGAATGTGGAGAGAACTGGCCACTGGAAGCCAGGTGAAACCTCTCTCCAAATTTTCCTAAGCCCAATGTGGGCCAAAACAGGAAAAGTTCTGATTACCTCCAAAAAGACCCAGCATCTTCCATTCCAGGATCTGAAAGCACTACTGTCTGCAAACAGCAGCACCAGGAAGAAGCAGCCATGTGGGGCATTCCAGGCAGTGTAGCATCCTGGGCCAGGCTTGGGGATGGGGAACGATCAAGGCCACTGGAGGAACTGTAAATGAAATGCAAGTCATAGTGGCTGGAAGGAGCGGCATCGGAGGAACAAGAGTGACTGAAGGTGAGAATGAACACAAGTGTGCAGGGTGGCTCATGAGGGCTCCTGTGGAGCAAGCTAAGGGGTGGGTCACATGCACAATGATCACGCATCGTGCTCTGCTGAGAATGAATGGCAGCAGCAGCTTTGCACAGTATTACCGAGTTCAAGTATTTAGACTAGTACAATGGTTTAGTCATTCTGAAGTTCTAAAATAACCTATTAATGTGTCCTGCAGAATAAGTCAGAATGACTGAACTACAGCTAGGCCCAGAGGTGAACCTGACTTAGGTGCCAATAACAGAAAGACATTCTCACCGGGATCTTGAGGGTTTTTACTAGAGCCCACCAAAGGACGTTCTGATATTGCTTCTAAAGGGCTTGAAAATCTTTTCCCTGGAGGGAGGAAATGCCACAGATAAAAGGCAACTCAGATTTGGCCAAGAAACACATATTAATCCTATGGTTTGTAAGCCATGACCTCACTACAAAATATAACAATAATTCATTTCAGGGAATTATCTTCAGCAGAAAGTCAAGATTCCATATGTTTTCAGTAAGCACTTTTTGAAATGGGGTAAGGGGAGGAAAAGAAAAGAAGGAAGGAAGGAGGAGAGAGAGAGAGAGAGAGAGAAAGAAAGAAAGAAAGAAAGAAAGAAAGAAAGAAAGAAAGGAAAATTAAGAAAGGAAAAGAGAGTTGGGGAGGAAGGGACAGAGGGAGCGAGGGAGGAAGGAAGGAAGAAAAGAAGGAAAGAAGGAAGGGACGGAGGGAGGGAGGAAGGAACAGGAGGAGTAGAGGGAGGGAGGGGGAGGGGAGGAAGGAAGGGAGGGTCTATATGTAAGCAGGTATTAAATCTTAGCGAAGTTGGCACTGAAAATTGGAGGAGCGGGTTTTGGTGATGCAAGCATAACATGTGAATGTATTCTATAATCCCCACAGAATAGGGAGTTCAACAGTTCTTTCCCACACCCCAGAGTCTAAGTGAAACCCACAAACGTCATAAGGACTCAGAGGGTTCTATGCCACAAGACTTCAGGTGTTCTTCCCACTGAAGTGCAGTCTGTAACATTCAGTGGAATTCCTCTGTTAGGTGGGCGGTTTGGGGTTATTTTAGTTACTGGGGTACAGACCTATTAAGGGACCCATATCCTCTACCAAATTCCTTTGAGTCAAAGAGGAAGTGGCACATTAACAGAAAACTGTCTTGTAAATTTCTTTCTGCAGGGACATGCTTTACAAAAGGCTAATTACAAACATCTCAGCCTGTGGGTTACTGACTATTCCAAAATAAGTTTATTAAAAAAACACTTAACCATTTCTCTAAAATCATCTTCTACAAAAGATGGTCACAGAAGTAATTCCTGTTTTGAGCTTTTCTAATTCTAAGAAAGACTCCCTAGAATTGCCTTAGAAAGGGGGTGTCCTCATATGGCTACGCAGGGAATGAGAATATTTGGAATCTCATGCATGTAGGACCTGGGCTTACGAAAGCCAAACTTCTGGGATCTGAGGAAGAAAAGGAATTTGCAAGGGACCTGGACCACAGGTCATCAGCTCCAGGGGAGTTCCTTCTGTTCTCAGGGGCCAGGAGGTACAAATAAATTTTCTAGCACCTTCCTCTTAGGGCTACCCTGAAATTCCCCTCTGTATTTCCTTACTCCTTGTTTTTTATCTGCAAGTAGAAACTCTTGCTACCAGTTCAAAAATTTACTTGATCTTTTCTTAGAGGTAAAATTGGATTTACCGCTTCTTTTACAGTGGTATTGAAATATTGAAAAAGTCTCTGTCCACATGAACATTATATAGCCACACACACACACACACACACATACACACACCAATTAGCAAAATATTCACTGGATATACTTATCAAAGTTGAAAGTTCACACTGGTGAGCCTGTTAAAAAATTGCACATAGCTTCCTGCACAAAATTCTGTAAAGAGTAAGTGAACAATTGAACTCACACCTTTAGAATGCTAGTGATTCTATAAAGATAGAATTGAAGTTATTAACATTTTTTTTCCCAAGAGGAACACAAGCAGTTTAAATCCTATGTTAAGAGCCAGTACGGGAGTAATGACAAGGAGCAAGGAGAGACTGGCAAGGCTGTGGGCGTGTAGGGTGGTGAAGTCTGGAGGCAGCTCTCCTCCAATCACCAGACTGGAGAAAGCCTTCCCCCTGTGTGCCTGGCCCTCAGAATGGGCATCAGCCCCAACACTAGCAAAGCACAAAGGCTTTGACCACCACTCCTGACACCCTTTGGAATCCCAAGAGTTTGTTATGTTCCCAGTAAAATCAGCACTACACTTTAGATGTTGCTAAGGGCTAAATTGTGCTGAATTGATTTTCACTCTTATTGGATTACGGTCCCTGGGAAATTTCACTGAGGAAGCGTTCGTTCACAGAGCCCACAAGAGAGGGTGAGATCTGAACTGGCCAAGGAGAAAATGGAGAGTGTCATAGGAAAAAGAATGGTAATGAAAATAGGTCTTATAAAAATGTTAAGTAGGGAAAAGACAGCCCCACATGGCAAAAAAGTTGAATTAAAAGTGTCTTATGAAATCACATTGAAATCTGGAAGAGTCAAGTTGGTAAAAGATCACTGAAAGCCAAAGAGATGAATTTAGTTTTTCTATGAAAAGCAATTGGAGGCCTTTACAGATTGCTGGACAGAATATTGGTGTGAGAAAACTATAAGTCATTTCACCCTTCTATATAAAGTGAATTGCTTTGTTGAGACTCTTTTACCTGCTGCCTAGAGTAACCATTACCTGATTTTCTGAGAGTTCAAAATTATGAAAAAGAGTCAACTTGCCTAGGAACTGTTCTACTACATTTACAGTACATTGTACCATTCCTGGTAGTCTTATTTATGAACAGAAATCCCTTAAAGCATTTATTTTCTTGTTCTGAATGTGTATATAGATTGTAGAAATATTTATAATTGTGCTATTTGTTTGGTATTGCTAACAATATTTTATTGTGTTATATATTTGGTCATATGGTATACTCTATGTATACAGTAAGATATTTAATTAGGTTGGATTTTATTTTAGTTTTTTGTTGTTGGTGGTGGTGGTGGTGGGGGAGGGAGTAATATGAAGTATTTACTATTGATATGAAGAATATAAAGGCTGCTCGGAATTAGGGGTCAGAGAAACCCCTGGACTTTCTGATTTGGGAAAGAATGAGATTCCTAATCTCTGCCCTGCTAATGTGAAGTAATTGGAAGCTGTCAGGAAGAAAATTAAAGATCCTTAAAATGATACTACAAAAGAGACAGAAGCTGGGGCACCTGGGTGGCTCAGTCGGTTGAGCATATGACTCGATTTCAGCTCAGGTCATGATCCCAGGGTTGTGGAATGGAGCTGCGTGTCAGGCTCTGTGCTGAGTGTGGAGCCTATTTAAGATTCTCTCTCTCTTGGGGCATGTGAGTGGCTCAGTCGGTTAATCGTCTGACTCCTGGTTTCGGATCAGGTCATCCCACCATTGGTGAGTTCAAGTTCCGCTCTGCACTGATAGCAGGGAACTTGCTTATGATTCTTTCTCCCCCTCTCTCTGCCCCTCCCCCACTCTCTTTCTCTATCTGTCTCTCTCTCAAAATAAATTGAAAAAAATAAGATTCTTTCTCTCTTCCTCTGACCCTCTCCTCCGCTGTGCATGTGTACTCTCTCTCTAAAACACAAAAAAATCTATTTCTAAAAGATATTTTTTAAAAACGGATAGAGGCCTAGACACAACTTGGCCTCTGCCTGAGCCTTATGGCCAAGAGACAAAATGGTTTTGGAAGCTGATCGTGACCCTGTGCTCTTGGGGTCTAGCTTGGCTCTGAGGAAGGAGCTGTTGAGAAGATCTGGAGACCGGTCAGGAGGGGAGCCAGGCCACTTTGCTGTGAAGTGCCCTGGGCTGAGTGGAGCTCTAAGAAAGAGGACTCCTTTTCCTTCACATCTGCAAGAGCCATCGTGCACTTGAGAGGGAAATACTCTCAGATTATGGTAGCAACAGGCACCCAAAGCTCAGCTCCAAACACATGGACTCAGAAATGTCCACTGGCAATGGCTATGATGAGTAGTGACTGAGGGGGTCTTCCTTCAAATGGAAGCAAGTGTGAATAACATCCAGATTCAACAGGAAGTGGCAAGAGGAAACATGACTAGGTTCTTGGTATTCTTAAACACAAAGAGCATTATTCCCTAATAATTGGGGTGGAGAGGAAAGAAGAAAGAATGAAAGCAAATGAGCCTGAAGTGCTGCCAATCAGGCCAATAGGATGATGTTTACTTTTTCCGATATTTACTTTTGTCACTATAGAGAGGCCATACTTTGCACCCGACAGCATAACATGAGGCAACCCAGCCAGCAGGTAGCAAATAAACACTGCTAGGGTGTGCCCCAAGCCCATCTCACTGTGTCTCAAGACTCCTGGGAAGTCAGAAAGATAAACTGGCTAGAAGTCTAAATAAATGGAGATGTGATGATGTCAGTGGAGCTAACTGAATGGACTACATGATGAGAAAACAAGAACAAATCAAGATTTGCTCAAAAGATTTGAACGTATCCCTGCATTAGTAGGACATTGAGATTATTTATCAACAACCTTAATTATTACACATCTGTTTTGCATCTTACATACTCACATATGATGCTAGAATTTTCCCAAGAGTCATATCCTATGATTTTTATTCATTTATAATGAATTGAACCATTAGCTTTTAAAAAGACTTTTCAGAAAAATTTATAGCTATTATAAAATACCTAAGCACTAATTATTCATTTTGTAATAGCTCTTTTTTTCTTCTTTCCCTTCTTACATACTCATTGTTTACAATTGATCAAAAGGTGAACAATGGAACACTTGTTTTTGAACTTCAGTTTTTTAAGTCACTGAAGATCTTTTCACTAACATATATTCACCAATCCCTTGCTAACCCCTCCCCCCCATCACTACCTGTAAAGACTAGACATTGTCCTCGAAAAGAATAACAAATCTGTATTTTAAATAAAACTTCAGGTGGATTCTGACTCAGGTGCTCCCAGGACAGTGCTTAGAAAAACATACCAAAGAACTTTGATTACACATTTTTAACAGCTCTGTTATAATGTTTAGCAAGAAAACAAGGAAGGGATTGCTTTTGCCTGTATTTTTGTATAATATATGGATACCATTATTACTTCTAACACCAGGTAAGAAACTGAGGTATGAAAAAAAATCACTGGTTATTAAAATAATAAAGAGATATCCTTGTGGGTAGAATAGAACAGCAGCCTGCCTTTTCTTGGGACTCCAAACCTTATACAATATAAACTTTGCACTCAGTAGGATGACAACCAAGTATAGACCATCGTATTTTGGCTGGCTATGTTGAAGCATGGTCTGTTCTGCTCAACCATCACGTGGCAGTCATAAATTCTCAGTAAAGATAACAGTTGTATATCTCCTATTTTGATTTCTAACCCCTTGTTGCAGAGCATTATGAAGTGAGACTTTCTCTTCTCATTTACTGTACTACAAATGAGCTGGTTTGCTTAAGAAGAATTATAAACTGTTTAACCTGGGTGCCTGGGTGGCTCAGTCAGTTAAGCATCTGACTTTGGCACAAGTAGTGATCTCATGATTTGTGGGTTTGAGTCCCATGTGGGCTCTGTGCTGACTCTTCCCCTCCCCTATTTGTGCTCTCTCTCTCAAGATAAATAAACAAACAAACAAAAGAAAGAACTGTTTAAGCAATCAGACTCCCATCCTACTCTTTACTTGCAGAGCTAGATCTTGTGGTTTCTAAAATATGAGTTTATAATTCTTAGTTTTCATTTTTATCTAGAGATAAATGATTAGTAGAAACATGAGACTAAAAATTTTAGAATTTCTGCTTACACATCAAGTGCCTCAGTACCTTGGTGCCCTCCAGTTGTAGCCAGCATTCGACTTTACTCTTAGCTATTCAGATACTGTCTGTGCCCATGCTGCTCAAACACTGGCCATACCAGTACTTGAATCTATTGAGGCCATTTAATAGACACATAAGGCAGGCCTTATGTCCTTAGGCCAGGACTGCATTGAAAAATAATTTTATTACTTTTCATTAAATCTGCAATTACTCTTGGAGGGACATGGGCATGAGGGGTGGGCTTCATCTTTAATAAATGTTAGATTTAATTTTATTTATTCATTAATTCATAAAACATTAATTCATAAAACATGAAATAGGTTTTGTTTTAACTAGCTCAAACTTCTAAATATTTTCTCTTGAGTCATCTAAGAGTCTAGAAGATTTTTTGATTCTTCAAATTCTACCATCTTTTAAGCTTAATTTTAGTGACTGGGGAGAATGAAATTTTTCATCAGTTGACTAATTTAAAGATGTTGTAACACTGTATTTTGTTATTATTTTTTTAATTATTAAGATTTTAGTTGAAGACTCACAAATTAATTAGGTCACCACAGCCTGAGGTCAAATGGTATCTCATATCGCCTGTTACTTAAGCCCAACAATGCTTGGTTACTGAATAAAAGAGCTATGAGAATGAACCCAATTTGTAATAGTAAAGTAATTGGTATATGGTTTACTGCTTTTATGGAAATTATGGTTTTTCCAGGACATACAATACAGTCTTTTCCTCGGGTCCTTTGTGTGAAAAAGGAGAAAGATGCTACAGGGCAAAAACAACAAACATCCATGCTTGTTTTTATATTTAGAATTGACGGTTTGTGTGCGAAAAGAAAAGGAGCCAGTGAACGCTGGGAACCAGAACAGATTTCCCAACGTACACCCAGGTAGATCTGGCAACGCTTCCCACAAAAACATTCTGCATAAATGACTGCATATGGATTTTGACTGCATTTCTGGGTTCACTGGAGAATAAAGTAAATCATTTGTAGCCAAAGACAAACAAAACACAGAAGCCCAAGCAGAGAGCTTTAAGTAGAGAATGGTGGCTAGTAAGGAACAGGGAAGGGTGAGACTGTCCTGAAGGCACATTCCTTTATCAGAGAGGGGGTCCCAGGATTAAATCTTCTGCTGGCCTCATGGTAGAAAAGCTAAACTTCAATATTTCCCATTAGGCAGGGACTTTTTAGATGATCCAGGATTAGGATTTAGATCATTCCAGGATGATACTACTACCCGCTTCCGGGCAGAAGCAAATACAAATCATATCTACAATCAGGCCTCAAGATTCCCATGGATTAAATTATATTCAATGCACACAATGAAACAAGATGCTGTGACTGCTGCCAGCAGAAATCACAAACAATGAATCCAAGTCTCCAGAACTCTGAATGGTCATACACAAAGTATAAAATTATGACAATTGCTGTAACTGTAAAATAAAATATTATACAATTATTATGAGGAAATAATTAATGAAATGAAATTCTGAACTTAACAAACGAGCAAGAAGCAAGAGACTATTTTTTAAAAAACCCAAATAAGTTTGTTAACAGAACCATAAGGAAGTATTATAACTGAAACATAACATAAACTGGAATTAAAAACTTAACTGGTGAGTTAAATAGCAAACTAGACATAGCTGAAGAAAGAATTAGAAAAGTGTAAGATAAATTTTAGTAGATTATCCAGAATGCAGCAAAAAGAGTTAAGAAGATGAACTACATGCAAGATATTAAAAGGCATTAAAAAGAGAATAATAAAGCCTAATATCTTTCCAATTAATGTCTCAAAAGGGGAGAATGAGGGAGAGGCGATATTTTAAGACAAAATGGCTGGGATTTATTTTTTCCAAGCTGCTTAAAGATAAATTCATGTCTACAGGAAGCCTAAAGTATAAGTAAAAAGGAATCCTTTCACATCTACATGTACTGTTGTAAAGCTACAGTAAGACAATTCCAAGAGGACTTGAAAGCAGTTTATGGGGGGAAAAAAACAGATCATAGATGAGAAATGCCATTTAGATTGACAACTACTTTTAAAAGAGTCAAACAGTCCCTTTCACTGACCAATATGTTGGGGGAAATACTTGCTGGCCTAGAATTATATATCCAGGAAAAAAAAAATTCAAGAACCACTATGAAATATATACATTTTCAGGTAAATAAAAATTAAGAGAACTTATCATCACTAAATCTACCTTAAGGAACCTCTAAAAATTATATTACAAAAACGAAAAACCCTGAAGAATTTGAGATACAGGTAATGTGAGAAAATAGACAAGTAAAAAATCAGATACAGAAATAATGCCAAAAAAAAAAAAAGAAGAATGGCAAATTCATTGGGTTAATTAAAAAGGACAGAATTAAGATTTGCTGATCAGAGTTAAAGGGTTCTAAACCTTTGATTATATGGAACGGGTAGATGTTATTAATTGATTTTAGATTCAGTTAAAATCTCAAAGGTATTTACTAGAAGAGTAGACACAGAGTAGGTAAACTGCAGACTAGGAGAGGGGATAAAACAAGAAAAGCACAAAAAATAATCCACAAAACTTTAAAAGAGAACGTGAAAAAATAAGACAAATTGAAAGCACAAAATAAAACGCTAGAAACAAAATCCAAACAGATCAATAATCATAATAAATATAAATAGACTAAATAATTAATTAAACAGTAGAGATTGCAAAAATGGGATTTAAAAATCCCAAGTATATTTATGTTAATAGAAGCACATTTAAAATAAAAAACTGTTAAATATGTGTCTCCTACTAACGCGGCCCCTGATTTCACCATTTTAAATCAATTATTGTGCTTATTTCATCATTTTGAATCAATTATTGTGCTTTTCCTGGATTTATCTGAAGCTTAGTAAAACAAACATCCACAGTACTACAGCATATATTTCCACACTGAATTACCCACAGGTTAACTTTGGTCAATAACATGTTATGGACTTTATCTGGTCATGAGCTCTCTTCCAAAGTGTCACCCGTACCATTTTGCCCCACTTCTTCTGCATTTCATCTTCTCATTGCTCCCCATGCCGTCCCACTGTTTTTGGAACCACAGTTTCATCTTATATGGTTCTCTTTTACCCGCTAAACTCTGATTTGCACATTCTATCTACTTCCCTGATTTAAGTGAGTTAGCTCTCCCATGGTGAGCTCTCCCGTGTTCCACAAAAGTGCTCAATCTCCCACAAGCACAGATCGCTCAATTAGGGGATGGTGTTGACCACCTCCTCATTCCTCTCTGTAGCTGCACCCCATTACCCCTTCATCATGCCTCGTCCCAGGTCACCTGACATCCTGTTATACAGTAGAAACTTCTCACCTTATAGGGACAGACTTCTAGAGCTTGCCTTCATCCACTGTGGACTTTGAAGTTCACAGCCTTCCTCCTCCCCATTCTTCCCATAAACTCAGGTGACTTTACTTTTGTAAGATCAACACACTCAGTTCCTTCATATCCTTAACCTCAGACATTTTCTCCTTTAATCTGTGGGAGGACTAGAGCTCCAGCCATCACATGAAATCCCTTTCTCCGACTATAATAATTCCTTTGCTTTATTTTCACTACATTTATACAAGTCACTGAATGACCCCAGAGTAAGCACCACCCGCATTCTGTGCCATGAGCATCTCACTTGCCTCACCCTCATCCCAGTTATGGCCCTGTTTCCTGGGGTAGCTGGTGGACTACTCTTTGTTTCACTCTCTAGGCAAAACCTTCACTCAAAATCAATGCAACTGCTATTTTCTCTGCTTCTTTGTCTCCTGCCAGAGATAAATCACAGAACTGCACATACTGACTTCACTAAAAATTCAAGATTTCCACCCTGAACTGAGTTCTCAGTGTGGTCCCTAGTTCTGAGCATGATGCTGAATTCACGCTACCAATTCCCCACAGCGACTAGTTGCAACCTCTCTCTCTCCCCCTGGTCCTCTCACTCTACCTTGAGGCCTTTTGCTTTCAGTTGTTTTCCCTAAAATATCCCACGAGAAAAAGAATATTTAAAACTAAAATTATATGTAAAAGAGGTCAGATTAGTAAATACCTTATTATTTGTTGTAAGAATCACAAAATGCAAATGTATCACTGATCCTTTATAATTTATTTTTATGGAGTTCTTCAGATTGTTGGTAAGATACAGCTCATTCCCTGCTAGCATTTACTAAGGAAAATCAACTTTAGAGCTTTAATGGAATTCATAACTGATCAAGAGAAAAATATCTATTTTTAACTACCTGTAAGTACTATAGAAAAGGATTAATAAATAAAGTGCTTTGGACAAAAGAAAAAGCAGTCATTAGTTCTGTCTGGGGAAATTGGAGAAGTCTTAAGAAGTGGCTAGTTTTAAAATGATTTCTGAAGGCAGAAGAGACATTTTGGAAATAATTCAGTAGACGAGCACGCCTGGTATAGGATATCTCTAGAACTAAGGCATGTAAGTGGGAAAGAATGTGATGTGCTAAAGAATGCCATGTAAGCTGTCACGCCTACAGCAGTCGTTCTCAGACTTTAGCGTGCATGAAGATCACACGGCAGGCTTACTAGGCTTCAGATAGCTGATTCAAGTAGGTGTGGGGCGGGGGCCTAAGAATCTGTGTTTCTAACAAGTTCCCCACTGATATACATGTGATTGTTTTTTAGACAGCCACTGCACTGATAAAAGCTGATACCGTTTAGGGTGTTTTAGTAGACCACATAAGAAAAAAAGATCGTGGCCAAATTATAAAAATATTGAATATGTGTGCTCAGGCATTTTTAGTTTGTCTTAGCTAATGGGAAAAGGCAGGGTTGAATCTGCATTTTATAATGGATCCTAGTTAGAAAATGGATCCTGTAGGTCACAGAATAAAGCCTTCCCAGTTGATAAAAGAGCATTAGATGAGAGAGCCATCAAGGATACACAGCTGCAGACAGGGCCTCATGACTTCTTGACTTTAGAAAATGGGAGGCAGAGGTAGTTTCTGTGAATCTTGGCATTGGTGGCTTGCCTCGAGGGGTGAACTTTCGCTAAGTTAGGAGCCCAGAAGCAGGCACACCTCTGGATGAGTGGCTGGAGCATGACAAGTGAAGGGACTGAGAACGTGTTCGGACTGACTTTACTGTGTTGCAGAACATCTATGGTCAGGGGCCAAGGAGTTATTTGGAAATTCGTGTCTGGAATTCAGAAGAGTTGGAAGGAGAGGTCTGATGGATCTGCATGTCAGAAATAAGGGAAGTCAAGAGAGAATGAGATTTCCCAGGGGAATATTACAGGCAGAAAAGGGGAAGGATCATGAAGTGGCATCTGAGGACTACCTAAAAGGCATGGGGAAGAAGCCAAGATTGGCTGGTTGCAGAGCCTGTAACTTTCCAATGTTGATAAAATATATCTGAACTTAGTATTTGGAAACAACATCCATTTTCCTGTAGTTGCTATCCATACAATGTGGAGTATTTTCCTGAAATCTTCTTGTCCATTTCCTGTTGAACACAAACATATTATTCTTAGATGTCTGTGGACTTTCCATAATGCATTCTGTTCAAGAACACAAGACAATTTTTAACTGAAGGTAGAGCGGTTAAGAGGATGTTCATGAGGCTTTTTAATCTATGCCAAGGCTTAAAAGTGGTTTGGTTTGTTTTTTGGTTTTTTTGGCTGTTGGTTTTTTTTTTGTTTATTTATTTTTGAGATAGGGAGAGAGAGAGAGAGAGAAGAGAGAGAGGAGCAGAGAAAGAGGAAGAGAGAGAATCCCAGGCAGGCTCCATGCTGTCAGCACAGAGCCTGATGTGGGGATTGAACTCACAAACCATGTGATCATGACCTGAGCCGAAATCANAAGTTTATTTATTTTTGAGATAGGGAGAGAGAGAGAGAGAGAGGAGCAGAGAAAGAGGAAGAGAGAGAATCCCAAGCAGGCTCCATGCCGTCAGCACAGAGCCTGATGTGGGGATTGAACTCACAAACCATGTGATCATGACCTGAGCCGAAATCAAGAGCGGACTGTTTAACCAACTGAGCCACCCAGGCACCCCAAAATACTAAAATGTTTTAAGCAGAGAATGACCTCTTGAAATATTTACGTGATAAGATCACTTTGGCCCATGGATTGGAGAATGGATCTGGGAATGTTCAATTAGATGCAGGGGAATACATGTGGTTAGAGTACATGATGGAAGAAGAGAGCAGTGGGGAATAAATTCAAGGGGTACTAGACATGTATAAGTGACCACTTAGCATCTGAATGCATGCACCTGTGATGAAAGGGAGATGTTAGGAATGCTTCTCAGTTTCTTATTTGAGAAATTCAATTGAGATTACCAGCACTGAAAGACAATGTGGGAAAGAAAAAGGTCTAGTTGACTAAATTGAGGATTAAGTGAAATGTTCAGTCTGTCTTTTGACTCAGGGGAAAGAAATGTTTCCAGATACTACAAGGTCATCAAGGATTTATTGGTATGAAATAAAATGGAGAAATTTTTTAAAACTACACACATGGGGAATTTTAGGTACAATCTTAAGTGTGTATTTTGAGTTTCATCTTTTTCAATGGAAAGTAAAACTTTACAAAATTATCTGATCTCTGCACAGTGAAGGAAACAATCAACAAAACTAAAAGGCAACCTATGGAATGGGGGAAGATATTTGTCAATGACATATCCAATACAGGGTTAGGATTCAAAGTGTATATAGAACTTATAAAACTCAACACCTGAAAAACAATCCAGTTAAAAATGGGCAGAAGATATGAACAGACATTTTCCCAAAGACATACACATGACCAACAAACACATGAAAAGATGCTCATCATTATTTATCATCAAAGAAATGTAAACAAAAACTACAATGAGCAAGTACCTCATACCTGTCAGAATGGCTAGAACCGACAACACAAGAAACAATACGTGTTGGTGAGGATGTAGAAAAAAAGAAAATTCATGCACCATTGGTGGAAATGCAAACTGGTGCAGCCACTCTGGAAAATAGTATGGAAGTTCCTCAAAAAGTTAAAAACAGAACTACCTTACCATCTAGCAGCTGCACTCCTAGATGCTTACCCAAAGAATACAAAAGTACGAATTCAAAGAGATACATGCGCCCTGATGTTTATAGCAACATTATTTACAATAGCCAAGATACAGAAGCAATGCAAGTATCCATCAATAGATAAATGGATAAAGAAGATTGATAAGTGGAATATTATTTCACTATAACAAAGAATTAAATCATGGCATTTGCCAAGGCATGGATAGAGTTAGTTTAATGCTAAGCGAAAGAAGTCAGTCATAGAATGACAAATACCATATGATTTCGCTCATATATGAAGTTTAAGAAACAAAACAAACAAGGTAAAAAATAAGAGAGCGAGGGAGAGAGTGAGTGAGAGAGAGAGAAAGAGAGAGAGAGACAAGAAACAGACTCTTAATTATAGAGGAGAAACCAGGGGGTTGGGGGATGGGCTCAGTAGGTGATGGGGATTAAATGCTGCACTTGCCAGTGTTGTATGCAAGTGCTGAATCACTATATTATACACCTGAAACTAATAGAACACTGTACGTTAACTAACTGGAATTAAAAGAAAAAGTAAGAAAGAAAATTATTTGATCTCTTTTACCTTCTTGACTTTTCAAGAGTTATGGGAAGCATGGGGATTTTGATTAATTCGAGAGCTTTTAGAGCTAGTCTACATATGTATAGTATAAGAAACTTTTAAAAACCAAACCTGGGAATTGTTAAGTTTTTCTTGATGATTTGAAAATGTCCAAATGAATGAGCATCTGATCCCTTCAGGAAGCCTGATGATAACATGGGAGAATTATTCACTCAGAACGAAAGCTCCAGAATGCGTTAGGAGCAGTTGGAAGCAGATACAATTACATCAGGTGAAGTTCTTTTATGACTGCTGGAGTTGCTCCGAGGTGAAAGAGAAAATGCAGAAACTCGGGACTCCAGATGGCAGGAGATCTATTTTTAGGCCAACAGAAACTTATATTTGGTTGGGGCACTTAATTGAATGAGTAGCAGAAATGTGTTGAAAAAGTAATTTATACCTGCATTTGCAAGAGTTCAGCAAGGAGCCGATGGGAGTGGGTGCCATGGAAACGGCCCAGGTCAGCCAGCAAGTAGGGAAAAAAGGGACAAGAGTAAATACTTTAGTGACAAGAGACTTTGAAATTTTGGCTTTCCCTAATCCTTGCTGAGATATTTGTAAGTAGAAGAGTGGAAGTAACCAATAAATAAGAAGCTTCATCCTGTACTGGAAAAACTAGTGCTATAAGTCCATTATTTAGAATTTAAGACTCATCCTCCCGGAGAGATTGTTTGTTTGTTTGTTTGTTTTCAGTTATAAAGGTGGTTAGATTCTTAGGCTAGTCAACAAAAAGCTCCTTTAATAACTGCTGGTCCACTTTACTGTGGACCTGAAGTTAGGTTCCTGAAAACAAAGAGATTCTGGAGGAGATGAGGATGAGGAGAAAAGAGGGAAGGTCCTTTTGCTTTCCCAGGTGCACTTTTTTTGAAAAGAAAAACCTAGAACTGCTGGGCCTCCAAGACCACTCTCCGTAGTGTGTAGAAATGGCTGCAAACATCCCAAGACTGTCGGCGTGGCCCCCACCGCCCTCTGCCTTTCTTGCTTGGTCAGCGTCCCCACTGTCGGTGGCTGCCCACAGTCCTCTCTTCCACAGCAAGAAACAGAGCTGAAGCTCCCCATGGAGCACCTTGGTAGAGGCCAGAGCCCATGAGACTTGTGATCAGAGGCTCCAGATTCAGCTCCTGCATGTAATCCATACTAAATTTAGAACTTTGGTGCCATATCAACTTCTATGATTCTGTTGGCACATTGAAAACAACATTGTAAATAACTGTAACATCACAGGATTATGGCAAAAACTTAGTGGGGGGACAAAAGATGTAAAAGATTTAAAGAAAGTTACAAGCTGGAAAACAGCCCGGTGCAAAATTTAAATAATTTTAACGCTGTAGCTTAATTTTGTATTAAGAAAAAAAGTTGATGGAGCTAAATTATCAAAATATGTGAATTTCTAAAGGGCCCCCTCCAAAGACTATGGGGATAGATCTGTTAGATTAAAATTTTTTTAACCAGAATAAATATCTAATTAATGGAATTTTAGGCATAAAATTAAATGAAAAAAGAAGTTAGAGGAGAAGGTATTTTTAGCTATTGGGACCTTGCCAGGAAGTATACCACTGCGGTTACTAAATTTCTCCTTGCATAAAATTGGACTGATCATACCTGCTCCTTGCCTACCTGCCAATATTATGAGGAAAAGTTTGTAAATGTGTGTGAAAATACTTGGCACCCTTAGAATAGCTGTGCTATGTTATTTCACCCTTCAAGTTCATTTGACTTCAAATGTAAAGTCAGATTAAATATGAAATATGTTACTCCTCTTTAATATTACAATTTATATTTTCCGTTTGACAGTGAGCATTACTGCAAAGTGTTTCTGATGGTTTACCGCTTATTTCTGTGATTTAGTACTTGAACCAGGGGTAGGGCTGTCATCGAGCCGGGTAAGCACAAATTATGCTAAGTAGAGCACTTAAATTCCTGCCCACATGGGACAGGAACTATGGACACTTTATTTCTACTCTTCCTGTGCTCCTTTCCTCAGCTTAAGAAAGAAAGAAATAGGAAAATGATGGTATACGTAGGAAAACCTGGTCTCTTGTGGGAAAACAGAAAATCCAAACGGGCTTGCAAGGTAATAGAACCAAAAACTGAACGAAAAAGAGTGATTTTCCAAGATCACTCGAAGTCTGTTTTAAAGCTAAGCTGCAACAGGAAGGAAGCTGTGATTTCAAACAGGGCTTTAAAGTTAAGGATCCAATCCAAACTCTATTACTGCGCCGATCCTATTGTGATGGTAATGACATGTTGCGTGGGAAGTAGTGGTTTTACTTGGAATGAAGAGAGAAAGAAACTTGCCATGATTGATGTACCATATGAGGGTCAAACCACAAAATCACTAACTTGCTGACTGTCTAACTAAGTGAAATTGGGTTGCTTATTTTCCTAAGAATTTCAAGTTGTGTGTATACGTGCGTGTGTGGATTTACTTCATATAATGAATACGTTTTCTTTGTGGGGAGGGGTGTTACAGTTAACGTTAGAGTCACTTTCCGTGGGTTTATGATGGGTCACTAATCCGGATTAGAATCAATCGTCCACTCACTGGTGCAACGTCAGACCACCCAAGTGGTCTTCCGTGGTTTGCACTCAGTTGCCTACGTTTTAGCAACAAGCTATTGAGGGTAGCTAATGGGAGATTATATGTCACCAATCCAAGTGATTCACAATTTGGCTTGGGATCCGAAAGAAATAAATTTGAGGTCCCATTATTTTCAGAGAACTTACAAGACATTACTAGAACCATCAAAAGGATTAACATATTTTTTCCTATCCTATATTCATTTTAACTTTTCCAAGTAAATTGAAGTATAAAGATACTTTATATAATAAAGTATAAGATTTGAAGGTAAACCACGGCAGTAGCGTGTACTTCTGAAGGATGTTCCTGGACATCCTTTCTGAGTTAAGCAGGAGAGAACTGGTGGTGGAATAAAGAAGGTACCAGCATTTTTCTAAAGAACCATCACCGCCAGCTTTGCAGATCTGTAAACTCAGGTTTCTCAATCCAAGAGGATTGCATTTTACCAGATATCTGAAAAGTTCTGGTAAAATGAAAGAGCCTTCAAAGGAAAAAAAATATCAAGATCGTATTCTAGTTTCAGGAGAAAATGGCTAGGCTTCAATTGAAAAAGAAAAATTACTAAATATAAAATAACTTGTCTTTCCAAAAGAGGAACTTTAAATCAGATCTAAGACTCTTTTAACTTTTTCCAAAATTCTTAGGAATCCACTCTTCTTCATCAACTCTGAAAGAACAGTTTTCAGAATATACTGGTCTAGACTTTCCTACGCATCATAATAATTCTTTTCAAAATAATTTAAAACAGTTAGACACCAATATAATGAATCATAATGGAATAAAAAATTAGAAGTCTTTTAAAAGCTAATATGTCTTTAGTTGATTTTAATTTCTTTAAAGTCATGAAAAAAGTTAATAGAGAGCTTGCTATTTAGTATTTAATGAAACAAAGCAATCATCTTGAACTTCTCAATTTCCTGTTAATACGTTTGAAATTTTGAAAAGCTTGAAAACTGCTTAATAGTTTAGATCATCTTCCTAAGCCAAGGTTCCTCATCTGAATCACAGATTACAGAAACTGAGTTTAGTAACAACTTTCAAAGTTCCATCAAGGATGCTACATACTAATAGTGTGTTCTATCAAAGGAGAGAAGTTAATTCATATATAATGAAGTAAGTGATTAAGAATTACTGCTTAATTTGTTTTCTTGGGGTGGTATTTTAACTGCCTTTATCATTGTGCTCTCCCATGACACCATTTTATTTCCTTTTATTCCTATTTATTTAAAAAAATTACTGAGGTATAACTTACATACATTATATTAGTTTCAGGTGCACCTTAATGATTCGATAATTGTACATGCTACAAAGTGACCACTACAATCAGTCTAGTTAGCTTCAGTTACCACACATAGTTACAGAACTTCTTTTTCTGGTAATGAGAACTTTTGAGATTCTCTACCAGCAACTTTCAACTATGAAATACAGTATTATTAACTATAGTTGCCATGCTATACATCCGTGGTACCATATTAAATGTGACATGCCATCATGATAAATTGAGGGTCTGTTATTATTTAATATGTACTTCTCTCTGATTTTTATAACAAAACACTCAAGTTCCACATCGAGAATGAACATCAGAAGAAAGCAGTGATGTATTGTGAGTGGGGAGAGCTTTGGTTATCTTACTCTCCCACCTCTTCTTCTCCCAGCGATTTTTTTCAATAGGTTTTTCCCCCACTGCTAATATATCTATCTATATATAGATATACAGAGATATACCTATATATCTAAGTATTAAGATTCTTTCATATGAACAATTTTGGGGGTCAGTCTCATATAAAGTTCCTGTGGCCCACAGATCAATGCTAAGGACCAAATAATTTAAACTCAAGCAATGGGCTTTGGCAAATTGCAAGAAACTGAGGTCCTGTCTTTCCTGTGATCCGTAATTTGTGAGAACAAATGTTTCATTAGTCACTGGTTTCCTGACACTGTAGAATTAGGTCGGCCCAGTAACAAATAATTCATTGTTGTCCATACTTCTAAAATATTAAGAGCCAGTTAACCACAGGAGAAAACTTCCACACTACTGACAGACTGTATGCCAATAAAACCTGGTTTGGTTGATGAATGTTAGTCCTGGGCATTAGAGCTCCTTTCTGGGAAGAAGGCTATGGAAACTGTAATTTGCAATATATATAACAAGAAGTCTATTGACCCCTGAACTAGGGATCTAATAAAATGTATTTGCTCAAGAATCAAAATATGAAGAGGGAAAAACTGAAGGAGAAATGGAGGATAAAGGATATGGTGTTTGAATCACAGGAATATTTTTTATTTAAGATCCCACTGTGAATAGGTTTGTCCATAGATGAACAAAAATATTTTGTCTGTAGTCGACTGGAGACACATCACAAAGGAAAGTATTTTGAGGAAAATTCTAACTTGGCATCAATTTCTTAGAACCCTGGACTGTCGACAAGGTGCAGCAAATCTACAGATAGAGAGAGAGAGGTTAAAAAAAAAATAAAATAAAATAAACAATCCCCTATGTTAAATCTGAAATAAGAGAAAGGCTCTGAATCATGCTTTAAAAATATCTGAGGAAATCATTCCAAGAAAAGTCTGGGTCCTCCTTGGAAAACTAACCTCCAAAGTCAATTTGAGGAAAATCAGCCAGGAAATCCAAAGGTCAGACTCAAGTCCTATCCTCACTCTCACGCTGACTACTGGAATAGCCTTGTGGATTTTCTAATACAATAGATTTCACACCCTTCCCTGTAATCACCAAAGAGGAAATCTCAAAAAGCTTGGAAGGCTGCTTCACCTGAGTTTACTGAAATATTGGGTCCTTCACAAAATGACCAAGCCTTCTCTTCCCATCAGAGTAAATAATAGGCAAGAGGCCAATAATATGCATCATTTCAGGTAAAGCTTTCTCTAAGGCAGATGTTTTATTGTATCACGTAAAAAGCTGGTTAGTGAAAGACTCTTTAACTCCAGGTGACTTCCAAATGTTTATGTATCAGGAGCCTCATTTATGAAGATAGGATACTGTCTGACAAATGTAGTCCCATATCCTCTAAAGGAATAAAATACTTGATAAATTCCACTCAGGGATTCAAGAAATGTAGGCATAATTGGAATTTTTCCTCTAGCCACAATTATAGAGGCATGAAGAGAGAACCGAGAGGGGAGGGGAAGGGAGGCACTCTAGACAAACAACTTGACTCTGTAATATCCAATGTAAAGAATTCATTCTTTCTTTTGGAGAACAAGCTAAGTTAAGAAAAAGCTGTGGATGACAAAAAGAAAAACTGTAAAGAAGGCAGTGGAAAGACAGACATTATTCAAAATGCAAACAAATTATAGGATGATCATCATATAAACACTACTTCAACTGCACTCTCATTTTAGACAGAGATGCAGAGCTGAAATTTTAAGTAGACATGAATTCAGAAATGAGTCTCATAAGCTTGTTTTATGTCTCATTTCATTTAAAACACTGGCAAAAAAAAAAACACAGTAACACCTAATTAGATAAGAGTGGTACATTAGATGTTACCCTAAGGTCATTGTTATCTGCAAATTTGCCACAGGAATCTGGCAAATGCATTTATAACTTCAAAAAACATACAAAGGAATAAATATTTTAACTTAAGGATTGGTGCTGTGAAAAACAGATGAAATGACTCTACCTAAAGAGTATGACTCGAATGTCTACAGTAGATTCTATACGTACATTCATATTCAGGCTTTAATTAGAGTTATGTCAGAAACAGAATTTCAGAGTTAGAGTCACAGAGCTGTAAGGGACTTTGAAGATCATGAAATAATAACTATATTTGATCCAAATGATTTTTTTTCTCACAAAGGCTACTTTGAAGCATTAATATTTTAAGTACCACAGGTTCTCAATTTATGGAAATTATTTATGCAATGTATTAACTTGTAGTTTCCTTATCCATCATTGAAAAAACCATGTTTTTCAAGAATAAGTCAATAGACGATGACAGAAGGCAGACATTTGTTCTTTGACCTTAGTAAACTGCTAAAATCTTCAGGTTGATCAAATGGGAACAACCAAGAGCTAATGATTTGATTTCCTTTTCACTGGGGAACCTAGAGTATGAATGGGAGCCTAAAATTATTACACAACCAATGGAGAAGGTTTAAAAAATTATTCCCAAAAATTAATTACCAATTTTAAAGATGGATGGGCACACTACTGGAGAACATGTACATGTATAATAGCAACGTAAAAGTTTATTTTGCACATTCTCACTTGCCATTCAAAGAATCAATAATTTCCTGCTTCAGTCTTTAGTACTTCATAAGAATTTACTTAAAATGATGGAATGTTTCATTACAAATTAGTAACAATAACCCCTAAAATGTGAAGAATAAGTAAGACTTTTTCTTGTCTAACTTTATTCAAAAGCCTTAAAACTTAAAGCAAACATAAATATCTGGAGTCTGTTATTTTTGGCCTTTTAAAATTAAGCTTTCAGAATTCCACTCCTTGTCTATGACAGATTAGTTTGCATCAGACATCAGCCCTCCTGCTGAGAACAACTAGAAAAACCAGATAAAATAGGCTTTTGTTTTGTAGAGGGGAGTAACTTAAAGAAAAGTTCACATGGCTGCCTTCACCAAACTGGGCCTCATGCTGGACCATAAAATAAGCTCAAAAAATTTCAAAGGACTGATATCATACAGAGAGAGTGTCTTCTTTGTCCACAGTTAGAAATCAGTACAATAAAAATACACACAAAAACCTCAAGTGTTGAAAATTAGACAACATTGTTCCAAATAATCTACGAGAAAAATAATAAATAACAAGATAAATTAGAAAATATTTGGAACTGAATACAATGAAAATATAGCATATCAAAGTCTGTGGAATGTATATAAAGCAGTGCTAAGAGGGATTTTTCTTTTTTATTGCTTTTAATTGCTTTAAATGTTTATATTAGAAATGGAGAAAAATCTAAAATCAATGGCCTAAGGATTCAATTTAAGAAGATACAAAAAGATCAAAGTAAAGCCAAAGGAAATAAAAGAAAGGATGACAATAAAGATAAGAAATAGAAAATAAGACCAGCATATCAAAAGCAATCTTGAAAGGAAGAACAAAGTTGGAGGATTTACACTATTTGATTTCAAGATTCATTATAAAGCTAAAATAATCAAGATGAGTGGCCTGACATAGCAGTTGACAAATTCATCAAGCATTATACTAGACAGCTCGGAAACATAGCCATACTTAAATGGTCACTTGCTTTTTGATAATGACAGCAGGCGATCTGATGGGGGAAAGGAAGGTCTTTTCAACAAATGGTGTGAGACTAAGTGGATATGCACGAGGAAAAATTGAGCCCTAATTTCTACTTCATACAACAGCCAAAAACACATGCTTTTAAGGGAAAACATATGCAAATACTTTGGTCACTTAGAGATAAACAAATATTTCTTAGGTGACAGAAATTAACATCCACAAGAAATGATGAATTAGGTTTCATGAAAAATAAATTAAACTAAATTAAAATAGTCTGCTTCTAAAAAAAAACACTATAAAAATAAGCAAGCCATAGAGGAGAGATATTTGTACTATATATAAACCAGAGAAAGGACTATATAAAGATTATATAAAGAATTCTGATAACCCAATAATAAAAAGGCAAATATCCCAGTAAAAAAAAACACAAAAAACTGATCAATGATTTAAACATACGTTTAACAAAAGAAGAACATAAATGGCCCACAAGCAAAATAAAAAGTATGCAATATCACTGGTCATCATGGAAAAGCAAATTAAAACTATGAGCTACTATAATATATCCACCAGAATGGTGGATATTTGCTAAAATGCAAAGGGAATCATAATAATGAATGTCGGTTAGGCTGCAGAGGGCCTGAACTCTTCAACATCACTGGCAGGGATGTAAAATGGCACAGCAACTTTGGAAAAATTCTGGAAGACTTTTGTGTAAAAGTAAGCATACATAATTCTACCCCTAGGCATTTTGCCCAAGAACAATGAAAATACACGTTCATAAAACAAGACTTATACAAGAGTGCTTATGGCAGCTCTATCTATAATAGCCCCAAACTAGACAAGCCCCGTGTCCATCGACAGAAGAATAGATCAACGGACTATGGCACACTCATACAATAAGACACTACTGAGCAATACGAAAGGAGGGTACACACAAAAACCATGAAGGAGTCTCAAAAGTAGTAGGCTGAGTGACAGGAGTCTTATGCAAAAAGACATGAATTCTAGAAGAGACAAAACTAATCTACGGTAGAAAAATCAGAACAGTGGCTGACTCTGGGAGGGCAGGGACAAAGGGCTGACTGAGAACGAAAAGGAAATGTTCTTTGGATTACACAGGTGTATATATTTGTCAAAAAGCAGTGAATTTACACTTAAGATTTAGTATTTCGTTGCATGTAAATTTTACATCAGAAGAAAATATAAATTATGAGCAAATAAAAACCTCTAAGATAAATATGCTGAAATACTTAGAAAAAAAAGTATACTGATGTGTACAGTGTACTTTTAAATACAGCAAGCGTCACCTGGGTGGCTCAGTTGGTTAAGTGTCCAACTTCAGCTCAGGTCATGATCTCACGGTCCGTGGATTCAAGCCCTGCATCAGGCTCTGTGCTAACAGCTCAAAGCCTGGAGCCTACTTGGGATTCTGTGTTTCCCTCTCTCTGCCCCTCCTCCGCTTGCACTCTGTCTACCTCTCAAAAATGAACATTTAAAATAAATTTTTTAAATAAATAAATGCACCAAAAACTAGATTAGTGGATGTGGATGTAAATAAACAGATATGTGATATTAATAAAGCACATATAGTAAAATATTAACAGAAGAATCCATATGGTGTGTATATACATTTTTGCATTACAAAATTCTTTCAACTTTGCTAGATTTGAAAAAAAATTATAATAAAATGTTAGAAAAAATAAAAAGTAAATTAAAGTCATTTCCTCCCTCTCTCTCTCTCTGTCTCTGTCTCTAACACACACACACACGCACGCGCAACTTCACCACCAACTAAATTTAAATTCACTAAATAGATTAGCAAAGAGAATTTTGGCACAGAAAGAAAATGACTCAAGTTGGAATCATGGAAATTGAGGAAAGAAAGAAGTGTAACAGAAAAGGTCTATATGTGGATAAACATAAAATATCACTAGCTGAGTAAGCAATATATGTAGAATTAAAATACACAAAATAACAACATTAAAGGCATAACTGGGGTCGGTGTAGTTAAAATGCTCTATGATCCTTTCATACATTTGGTAACAGCACCAATTTATGTTGGACTAAGTCAAAGTTACATTTCACAACATCTTGGGTAAACACTGTATTAGTTTCCTAGGACTGCCATAACAAATTACCACAAACTGGGTGGCTTAAAACAACAGAAATTTATTCTCTCACAGTTCTGGGAGCTAGAAGACCAAAATAAGGTGTTGGCAGGGTCATGTTCCCTTTGAAGGCTCTAGGGGAGAATCCTTCCTTGTCTCTTCCAGCTTCTTGTGGCTCTTGGCAACCCTTGATGTCTCTTGGCTTATAGCTGCATCACTCCAATATGTGCCTCCAACTGTCATATGGTGTTCTCTCCTTGGGTTTCTCTGTGTCTTCTCATCTTCTTATAAGGATGCCAACCATTGGATTTAGGGTCCATCCTGATCCAGTATGACCTCATGTTAACAAATTACAACTGCAGAGACACTCTGTAAGTGTCAAATAAGGCCACATTTTGAGGTTCCGAGTGCACATGGAATTTGAGGGAACACTATCCATCCCACTTCAAGCACTAAAAGGAAAGGAAAAGAATGTACAACAAATAAACTGTTAAAGTGGGAAATGTAAAATATAAGATATGTGCTGATTCAAAAGAACTAAAGAGAGGGGATTAAAAGAAATATTGAACAGATGGATAAACAGGAAACAAATAGTGAGAAAGGGGATTTTAAACCCAAATATATCAGTAATTGCATGAAATAAAATTTGAGTAAACACTCTCATTGAAATACAAAGATTTTCAGACTAGGGAAAAACTCAATTACATGCAGAATTAAAGTACATGAAACCACCCCATTAAGGGCTGAATTGTGGTCGATGGAATTACATGAAAATATAGGAATACAGAGTGTTTGAAGGTAAAAGGATAAGCTAAATATTATGTAAACACTAATCAGAGGAAAGCTAATGTAGCTATCCTACGAACAGACCAACCAGCCTATAAGACAGCAAGTATTATTAGAGGTGACGCAAGGATCAAGTCACCAGAGAGACAGAAATGTATGGCATAGAATTCTAAATGTATGGGCATATAATAACATACCTTCAAATATATAAAGTAAAATTTAAAGAACTTTTAGGACTTAGAGAAATCAACAATCTATATATCTCAGTAACTGATAGGGGAAAAAAAAAGACAAAAAAGCCAGTAAAGACACAGAAGATTTGAGGAACACAATTAACAAACTTGAACAAATTGACATTTATAAAACATAGCAACCAATGGTTGCACTCCTTTCAAGTACACGTGCACCATTCATCGAAATTGACCACTTGCTGGGCCACAGAAGATTTCAAAGGAATTGAACTTATCCATGAAATGTTCTTGGAATACAATGAAATTCAAAGAGATACCAATGTAAAAAATAACTAGAAAAGTCCTAATGTTTAAAATTATAAATAATCCAGATTCAAAAAAGAAATCCAAGCGGAAGTTAAGTAATATTTGGAAAAGAAGTGAATGATGGTGCAATCGTGACATAAAATTTGTGAAACGCAGTTAACACATTCTTAGAAGGAAATGTATACCTTATTGCCATATATTAGTCCATTAAAAACTTAAATCAAGAAAGAAGAAAGGAGAGAGGAAAAAATATAAGGAAGAAACAGAAATTAATAAACTACAAAACATTCAATAGAGAAGAATACTCAAAGTCTAGTAGATTAATACAATTTATAAAGCTTTCACAAGTTTGAGAAAAAAAGAGAAAATACAAATTACTAACATCAGAGATAAAAGGATGGATATTACTAGACCTTACTGACATTACAAAGATCAGAAGGGGATATTCGTGTTTTTTTTGTTTTTGCTAATAAATTTAAAAAATGAAAGGAAAAAAATGGCCAAATTCTAGAAAAACACAACTCTCTGAAATGGTCAGAAAAAAGAAAATCTGTATCATTCTATACCTATTAAAGACATGGAATCTGTAATTTAAAACTTTTATTCCAACAAATTTAAGGTCCAGATGGCATCACCGCTGAATTTATCCATATTTTACAAAAAAAGGGAACTAGAAAAAGAGAGAATACTTCCAATTCATTTTATAAGACCAACATAACCTTAATACAAAAACTTGAAAGGACATTTACAGGAGAGAAAAATGTGGGCCAAGGTCTATCATGAACAGAGTTGCAAAATCTCACTAAAAATATTAGTGAGGTGATGAACCTACTATACATAAACAGAGAACTAGATCATGACTCAGAAGTTTTATTCTGGCAATATGAGGTTCACCTAATACATAGTCAATTGATGTGGTCAGCACATTCAGAATATAATGTGATCATATTTATAAGTGGATCAAATTTAATAACCACTCATGAGTTAGTTGGAAAAATGTTTCTGAACAATCTAGAAACAGAAGGAACTTCTGTAATTGTTTTTCTTTAATCTACGAAAACCTTACAGCAAATGTTAAACTTAATGGTAAAATATTCAAAGTTTTCCTCCAGGACTAAAAATAGAACAAGGATACTCTACCATTTCTAGTCAACATGTTCCTAAGTACTCTAGTTAGTGTGAGAAGGCAGGACAAACAAAATAAAAGTTATAAGAATTGGAAAGGAAAAAATAAAACTTATTTTTAGACAAAGTTGAATATCAAAAATCTAGGTAAATTATTTTATTTAGTAAGCAAATGCTGCAAGCTTGCTGGACACAAATTTCTAAATTAACATATATTAAAATAAAAAAT
>NW_027532825.1:7565092-7693849 GCF_008692635.1 Crocuta crocuta
GGACACAGTTACCAAAATTAACATATATTAAAATAAAAAATTCATTTTTAAATTTTTTTAAAAAATTTATTTATTTTGACAGAGAGAGAGAGAAAGAAAGTGAGTGTGTGGGTGGGGCAGAGACAGAGGGAGAGAGAGAATCCCAAGCTGGCTCCCCACTGTCAGCATGGAGCCCAACATGGGGCTTGATCTCAGGAACTGTGAGATAATGACCTGAGCTGAAATCAAGAGTTAGATGCTTAACTGACTAAGGCACCCAAGCATCCTTAAAATAAACAATTCCTAAATAAGCAATTAGAAAATGTAATTCAAAGACAAAATTAACACTGACATGGCATCATTAAACATCAATTATTAGGAATAAATTTAACAAAGATATGAAAAACCTCCATAGAGTACATCACAAAATATTATTGAGAGATAGGAAAAGAACACCTAAATAAATGGAAATAAATGTACTCTTCCTGTGTCTGAAGAGCTGTTATTTTGAGGATATCAATTGTCCCCAAACTGATATATAGATTCAGTGTAATCCTAAAAAAAAATCTCAGCAGCTTTTTATTTCAATGAAAATTAACAAATTAATTCTAATATGTATGTGGAAATACAGTAAAGTGGAAAATACTGGACCAAGATTAGCCCACATATTCTAGAAGAAAAATAAAGTTAAAGGACTTACACTAATACATATTAATATTATTATAAAGGAATAATAATTAAAACAGTGTGGTTCTGGTGCAAGTTTAGGAAAGTAGACTGATGGAATCAAGCAGAGAACCTAGGAGACCTACCTACATATAGATACCTGATTTATGATAAAGGAGGCATTGCAAAGTCAAACAACGGTCTTTTCAATAAATGATACTTGGTCAATTGGATTTCCAAATGGAAAAACAAAACAAAACAAAACAATGATTCTTGATAACTACCTCTGAACCATAAATAAAAGATCAAATTACAATTAGACTGCTCATTGAAATGTGAAAAGTAAGACAACAGCTTCTGGAAAATAACATAGATTATTGTATAGTCTCAGAAAAGCAAAGTTTTCTTAAATAGAATATTTAAAAAGCAGTACATAAAAGAAAAAAAATCTTACAGAAACTGTTAAGAACCACTACTATTTATCAAAAGATACACCTGGATGAGTAAAAAGTCAAACCATGGATGGCTAGAGAATATCTGTAATGTGTATGTATAACAGATTCCTACCTAGTATTTCCATGAAGAACTACAAAGAATAAGGAAAATACAAACAACACAAATTCTAAAATATACTAATTAATGAACAACACTAATTTCCAAAAAAAGGGAGGGGGTACCAAGAAGAACAGGAATATTCTCTTCTCAGAAGAGTATATCTAATTTGCCAACTTTCTAAAGACGACATCCAGATAAATATCTTCAGAAGTGTTCAGTTTCAAACAGAAGGGAAAAATAAAGCCATGATAAGGACACTACATCACTATCAGAATGGCTAAAATTAAAACACTTAAACCAAAATGTTGAGGAAGAGCAACTAGAAATCTCATGAACTGCTATCTATAGCGTACACTGTTGTAATCACTTGGGAAACTGAAAGTATCTACTAAGGTTAAAAATACAACCCAACAATTCCTTGTACAGATATATCCCCAACAGAAACCCTTAAGTAGGCACTGAAACAATCATGCAGAAGAAAGGTCTTGAGTGAACTACTCATAACTGCCAAAAGCTAGAAGGAAAATGCACCAGCTGTAGGGCGCCTGATGGCTCAGTTGGTTAAGTGTCCAACTCTTGATTTCAGCTCAGATCATGATCTTGGGTTCCTGGGTTTGAGCCCCACATTGGGCTCTGTGTTGACAATGTGGAGCCTGCTTTGGATTCACTCTCTCCCTCTCTCTCTGCCCCTCTTCCACTCTCTCTCTCTCTCTCTCTCTCAAAATAAATGAACTTTAAAACAAATGCACCAATCATGGAAAAATAGAATGGATGAGGGGCGCCCGGGTGGCTTAGTCGGTTAAGCGTCCGACTTTCGCTTAGGTCATGATCTCGCGGTTCGTGGGTTCGAGCCCCGCGTCGGGCTCTGTGCTGACTGCCAGCTCGGAGCCTGGAGCCTGTTTCAGAGTCTGTATCTCCCTCTCTCTCTGACCCTCCCCTGCTCACGCTGTCTCTCTATCCTAGAAATAAATAAAACATTTAAAAAAAAAGAAAAAAAGAAAAATAGAATGGATGAATAAATTGTGGAATGCATAGAATGAAATATTTGACAACCATGAAAACCAATAAATTACCACTACACTTAACAATGTGTATGAATTTCACAAACATGTTAGGGAGAAATGTCGGATACCAAAGGGTATGTAATAGATGACTTCATTTATATAAATGTCTAAAAGAGGAAGAACTAATCTATGGCATGAGCAGGAAAGAGCATGGTTGTTTGGAGAGGAGTGGATATAGTGACTAGAAGGATTTCATGGCTGATGACAGTGTTCTATTCCTTGTCCTGAATGGTGCTTACTCAGCTATATTCACTTTGTGAAAATTCGCAAGCCCTATACATTGAGTTGTATACTTTCCTGAATATATTTCATACTTCAAAAAAAAAAAAAAAAGATTATTAAAAAAAATTAAACCCATAAAGGATGCTTTTTTTTTTTTTTCCCCATACCTTTTTCCACTCTCCCAAGTCATGAAACTGCTTGGAGACAAGGAGACCTGTTTTATTCGTTTTTTTTTTTAATTCGTTATTTAAAAAGCTGCTTTTGGTCTTAAAGCAAATATATCATCTTTGAAATCTGAAAATGAAAGTTAACATCATTTGCACAATTGTTGAGGAGTCACTTAATCCACTTAAAAATGAAATGAAGCCTTCTCATTTGGTTTCACTTTCCCATCTCGAATTAATATCCAAGGGTTTATCCCTTGTTAGCTATTCATTGTTCTCCCAGTTCCATTCCTGCAGCCCAGTTAGACATCTTGTTTCAGCTGAAGCTTAGACGAATCGTACTGGATATGCCTGCAATCCTTGACTGAGGAAGCTGAGAGTTAATGCTGTCTGCTCTGGGTTTACCTGTATCTTTCTTAGGGTACCAACAGACAGTCTAGTAATAAAAAGGGTGGTCGGCTTTCAAAGAAGTTTCAGGTCTAGGCTACTCCACTCTCAAGGACTAAACATACTTAATTAATGTCTAAAACACACTGGACTGTAGTGAAACAATATTCTCTAGAACTGAAGTTCTCTAGCTTTTTGGTCTCAGAAACTCTTTATACTCTTAAAAATTATAGAGGATCCCTAAGGAACTTTGATTTATGTAGTTTATGTCTATCAATATTTATAATATTAGAAACTGAGAAATTTTAAATATATCTATTATTTTAAAAATAATAATATACTCATGACATCTCAATGTATACAACACATTTTGATGGAAAATGGTTGTTTTTCAAAACAAAAAATAAGTAGCATTTTTGCAAATCTCCTAATTTCTGGTGCAATAGAAGACAGCTGGATTCTCATGTCTGCTTCTGCATTCAATCTGCTGAGATGTAACATATCGTGAAGTTCTTGGAAAACTTCACTGTATCCACATGAGGGACTGGGAGTGAACAAAGCAAATATAATCATATATTATGAAAATAGGTTTGGCCTCAAGGACCCCCCAAAGGGTCTTCTGGACACCCCTAGTGATCCACAGACCCACTTGATCTAGGAAATTTTTAAGATTTCTTTTTTGTCTACTATATTTAGTCCATTTTTGTAGATGTCCATGTGTTCTCAGACAAAACAAAAAAAACAAGTGTAGGAAATTATAACTGTAATGTAATTAATACAAGTGTAACATCAATTATTTAAATGTGATATGAACTGGGGTGCCTGGGTGGCTCAGTCGGTTAAGTGCCTGACTTCAGCTCAGGTCATGATCTCACTGTTCCTGGGTTCAAGCCCTGTGTCAGGCTCTTTGCTGTCAGCTTAGAGCCTGAAGCCTGTTTCTGATTCTGTCTCCCTCTCTCTCTTTGCCTCTCCCCTGCTCATGCTCTCTCTCTCTCTCAAAAAAATAAAATAAACGTTAAAAAATTTTAAATATGATATGAACCGTATGAACCCCTTCATATAAATATAAACCAAGGGTTAGCAAACTATGACCTGCTTCTGGATGGTCCTTGATCTAATTATGCCTTTTATACTTTTAAAGGATTCTTAAAACATACACACATACACAGAAGAATATGCAAGAAAGACTGTACATGGCATGAAAAACCTAAAATATTTGCTATCTGGCTTTTACAGGGAAAAGCTTTCTAATCCTTAAATAAACAAAGAACCAACTGTATAACTCATATTAGATACAACTATATATATTTTTCTTATGCTTCTGAAATAACTAATGATATTTGTTAAAAGCCTCCCAGTATGAATGAGTTTTATGGCAGTTTGGGCAGTTTTGTGTTTCATGTTTTGACAAGTAGTTTTTTCCACTTTTAATTTGTCTTTGAATTTTATTTGTTCTGGTTTTAATATTGCCACTTAATTTTTTTATATTCCTCAATTGTTTCTAATGTGTCCCCTTATAAATGTTGTTGGATTATCTTTTTAAAAATAATCTGAGAGTGTCTGACTTCAAGCAAGTTAATTTGGTTCATTTGCATTTGTTGTATTAGTAATATCTGCTCTTTCTGCAGTCATCTGAATATATCTCATATATTTTTAAAAATTTACTCTCTAACTTTGGCCATCAGCAATGCATGTTCTTTGTTTCTCATAATCATCTACTAATTTGCAAGGCACATGGCCCATTGTAATACAATTAGTGGTTACTAATATCCATGCAAATATTTAAAGCAACAATGTGAAGAATGAAGTATCTATTCAAGAAACTCAAGTAAATGAGAAATAAAAATAGCAATAGCTTCCATTTATAGTGTAGAGTAAGTGCAAAGCATTTGCATAAATCAGCTCATTTAAACCTCACAAAGTCTTCTGAGTAGGTTAAGAGCTCATAGGTTAAAGAAATTGTCCCCAGTCACCCTGCTAATAGTGGCAGGTATGAAGGTTAAGCTGCTGTCTGGCTGCCTCTATAGTCACCTCATTAATCGAGGAGCTTTACTTTGGCCTCTCATAAGCTGTGTAGTCCATCCCAGAGAGCCTGGGGACAAGCTCTTCCCTTCTGCCATCTCTTCTCCCATCCTACCCATTCTAGAAGGAGCTGTGGTGAATTGTGTCTGAGAGATCCGTCACTCGCACAGAAGCACTGTGGATTCCTTAGAGGTGTTGAATGGGTTTGCTGAAGTCCCAAGAGAACTTGGGAGGAAGCACGAACCTTTTAGGTCTGACGGGGGCCAGTAATGGTGGTTTTTCTCAGCTCCCAATTCACGCCTGTCCCCTGAAGTCCAAATTCAAGATACACACACCTGTTTGGCTCTGGCCACCACATTGCTCCATTTTAAGAGGGACTTATTGACCCTCTTAGAACTAAGCTTTTCAAATTTGCAGTATCCACCTAAGTCCAAGGTCTTTGCTTTTCAGTTTTGTGTTCGATTTATAATGTATGGTTTCCCTGTCTTTCTCTTTGAGACCATAACCTCCTCAGGACTCAGATGTGCCTTTAAAAAAATACCAAAAACCAAAAACCAAACAAACAAACAAAACCTTCACAGCATTCTAAATTGACATGGATCCAGTTTATAAATGTTCTTGTCTGACTATTCCTTACAATTTTTTTTAAATAATGAGAAATGAATGTTTTAAACATACAGTCTGAATTTTGTCATAAAAGCAACCCAAAAGATGAAGGGACAAATTGTGACATTTATATTCTTTGTCATCCACTTGAATCACACACAACTTTTTGAAACAGCCTACACTCAGTGTTGATCCCTGCACATCCTTTAGTGGGATGGAGATGGAATGAAAGGTACCTGAGAGGTGCTGACTCACATGCCAGCTCCCAGCAGCAGGCTAGTATGACCCGGCAGGTTGGAGACGCAAGGCCCGGGCCACCAGGCAGGAGTGACTGGGCTCCCAAATGCCTGCTTAGTCCAGAAGTCTTGGCTCTGGTGTGAAGACAACAATGGCGGCCTTCTGGCTAGTAATCTCTTCAAGACCCTCCCTCTCTCTGCGCTGAGGGGAGGAAGAGTTGAGGCCCGCCTGTACAAACGAGTATGGAACTTTCGATGCCACACTGTGGCTACAAACTGGACCGTGTTTCAAAAGACATTGCAAGGGCTGATGGAAAAGAGCTTCAGGGTGGGGATGGCTTTAGTCCTGGTTCTGTCACTTACTAGCTGTGACATTCCTCTGTGACACAGTTTCTCCACCTCTAAAACGGAGTAATAATGGTACCTCCCTTATAGGCATATTCTTAGGACTGAATGAGCCAATACTTGTCAATTTGTGCCCCAGTGAAGCCAACATTTAGTGCAAGGTAGCCATAGTGCTATCTTCATTTCTATCATACTTCTCCTGCGTCTTCACTTCTCCCTTCCATTCTCCTCCTGCCTGATCCTTTTGCCTAATTTTCTATTACTTAATTTTTAATGTTATCTTTATAAGCAGTTTCATATCATTTGAGAACAGGATACAGTATCAAGAAAATACACTTTTTTTGATAAATAAGGAGATGGAAGGAAGGAAGAGAGAGAGAAAGGGAAGGAGAGAGGGAAGAAGAGGAAAGAACTGTATATGGAATTATTCAGGGCAGACCTTTCACTTATTGTTTATTTAAGTTCGCCTGCTCTTCAGCTTTCTTATCTGAACTCTCTGGCCTCACGATCTCTTCTGAAAAGAGTGTGGTCCTTTGAACCACAGAACTGGGCCTCCTGGACATCTGTCCTGTGTCTGGCTATGGACCCTGTCTTTGCCTGCCCCTCAAGGCCACACTGGGTGGATACAAAGTCACTCCTCCATCTCAACTTGACCAAGACTTTTTTCCTCCTCTCCGAGTCATTCTCGGCACAGCACTGGGCAGTCACCAGAGTCAGGTTGTGAGACGGAACAAGCCCACTGTTGCTGGCTCTCCGTTCGGGTCAAGGTATCACTATTGCAGGAAGCCTTTCCCCTCCTCTGGGCTTCCCTTATGGTTTTGACATATTAAACACTTTGGGAAGGTGTCCCATGATTGCACTTGTCCATTTGGCTAAAGCAGAGTATGGCTGCAGTGGAGTTAAACTGCATGCCTCACCTGCAAGTAGCTCCTCAGATACAACTAATTAAATCTGTCGATAACTAATTATTTATGCCTGGCTTCTTTCCACAAAAGATTTAAGGATGCTGGTTAATTATTACTAATAAAGCTTTGGAAACTAGCATAGTATTTCTCCCAAGTGGACATATATATATATAATTATGTTGCTTTTGAAACTGGGAGTCCTGGAATAAAGAAGGTAAAGTGCATCAATAAAAATAACATAATTGAAAACACTGACATGTTTCAGATAGAACGCTCCATGTAGTTTCGGAGGCATGAATACCAAGAGCCTGGGGTTGAGTTACTTCGTTTTAGAAGCCAGTCATCACACGTAGTCATCACACTAGGGAGGCTATGATGTGGGTATGTGACATTTAAGGCTGGGGAAACAGGCCACAGGGCTCAGGCAGGGGCTAGTTTTCCCTTGCTGTGGGGCACATTTAGCCAGTCGTTTACTCTTTCTACTCAGTCTTCTTTTCTGTAAAAGGAAGGAGCTATTCGAAGAAATCACTAAGAAACCTTCCTTTCTGTGATTTGACCCTTATAAATCCCACATTACAATTTAATCATATATCTGTTGAATTGATTGACATTTTTTAAAGAGATACTTGAAACTTTTTTTGAGCACCTCTTTCCTCCTTCCCTTAATTTCCAACTCTGTAACAGCTTTAACTCTAAGAATAGAACATGGCATTGAAATGAGCTGTATACTTCTGCATTTACATGGAAAGATTCTTACAGTGGCTTTATTTGCCTGTGTGGCTAAATATTTAGCCCTTTCATTTCAATGCACTACTTTAACCATTGTATTCAACAAGGAGACAAGTGTGTATCTGATTTTTTAATTACAGTCACGAGAGATACCATTCCAACTGAGCTCTGCTTCCTACTGGGAGGCCATGTTCATTTTCCTCTCAAGATTACACGTGAACAATGCTTACTGAAATAAGTGAACTCATAGAGTCCCTAAAAATAGATGCAGGTATGTTCCTTTCTACTTGCATTTAATCTACACAGTAGCAATTCATTTTACAGGCATTAATTCAGGGTGGTGTTTGGTCCTTTGAAGAGGTTCTAGATTTGGTTGTCCTTTCAAATTTTCCTCGGGAGAAAATCTCACAATCCCTAAAGGCTGCGGAATTAACCCCAGCATAGTATCTCCCTTTTTCCTCCAGTAACTGCCATTTGCTAAGTTCCCAATAATTCTTCCCACCCGCCCTACGCCCACCTACACCTTTGCATACGATCTGTCTTAGTCATTTGACACTATCTACTAGAATCAGTATAGTAGCACCTTGATTAGTATTCACAGTAATTGCTATTTCACGTCCTTAGTAGAATGTACTTATTTTCTTCCAGCAAAATTTTAGGTTGCTTAAGGTCAAGCCCACTTCAATGCAGGAAGAGGTATTCAATAAACACCATATCCTAAGATACTTAAATAATTTTTTGCTTTGTCAAGGTTTGATTTAATTCTTCAAATTGTCCATGTGGAAGGGCCACATAAAGGGGACCCTTGTTTAAAGGGTGCAAAGGAGTGCGTAAAAAAAGAAAAACTGGGAAGGAGTGTGTAATCAGCAAAGAAAATGTGGAAGTGCTTTCCCTCTGGAAAGGTCTGATTCTCCATTAGTGAATGACAAAAGAGACCTAGGAGGAATTGCTTTTTATAGTGGGTTCCAGTTCTATACTTTTAATATATAGTATCACAAAAATGCACAAATACATGTGTGAATATACATCTGTAATGACATACATAGCAGTAACTCTGAACTACAACAAATATGTCCATAGAATAGCTCTATGTTTTTTTGTTTTTTGTTTTTTAAATTTTTTAATGTTTTATTTATTTCCAGGAGAGAGAGAGAGACAGCGTGACCAGGGAAGGTCAGAGAGAGAGGGAGTCACAGACTGAAACAGGCTCCAGGTTCTGAGCTGGCAGTCAGCACAGAGCCCGACGCGGGGCTCGAACCCACGAACCGTGAGATCATGACCTAAGCGAAAGTCGGACGCTTAACCAGTGACTAAGAGCATGTACTGCCCCGATAGCTCTATGTTTTGATATATTAGGTAGCAAACATTTTAAAGTTACGGATTGTATTTTTTTAACTTTCCGTGTCCAGCTTCTATCATGGTATCTCTAAACGGTGGTCAATGAATGCATGCTACTGACCAAGTAAATAATAATAATAAGCAAGCATTTCAATCACTTTCCATTACTTCACTTAATATAATACTCACTAAAGTGCTACAGAGTACATACATTGAGTATTCTTATTTTAGGGAAAAGGTAACCTATATTTAAAATAATAATTTACTTATCTGAGGTCTGTCCTCAGAGCTCATGATCACTAGGACCATTAAGTCTACCTTTTAAGATGCTGTTGTGAAAGCTTTGAATAACAGGGCGCCTGGGTGGCTCAGTCGGTTAAGCGTCCGACTTCGGCTCAGGTCGTGATCTCACAGTTCGTGGGTTTGAGCCCCGCATCAGGTTCTGTGCTGACAGCTCAGAGCCTGGAACCGGTTTCAGATTCTGTGTCTCCCTCTCTCTGCCCCTCCCCGACTTGTGCTCTCTCTCTGTCTCAAAAATAAATTAAAAAAAATTTTTAAAAAAACTTTGAAAAACAAATTACTATTCACATTTCCCAAAAGATGTTCTTTTAGCCATTAGAAATTGATAGCTTTTGCCATTCTCATTTTAAAAGTCTGGCTATAGAGGCAAAAGAGTAACTAAATAAACTCCTTACACAACAGCAAAGAATACATGCAGAAGAGTATAATTTTATGAGTTTTGTCTCAAAGCTCATCCCACAGAATCTGAATAGAAACAGTCTTTCCAGCCATTACACTGAATATTTTATTAGTAATTGCTGTAGGCTCAGTGGGATCATAGGCCTTGTCAGATTTTGGATCTTACCTTCTCTTTGCTGGTCCTCATTTTGAGCCTGGATCTCTGCTTAATATGATTTCAGCTAATGAGGCAGTACTTTGCTGTCTTTTAGGAAGATCACAATAAAGGCAATAACAAGCACAATATGTCACAGAGGGGGACCAATAGCTGCCTTCCCACCTTCTGTATTAGCCGGCTTATTGCGTTTCCTGTGTTGACAGTCAAAACCCAAAAGGGTCAGCCTTTACAAACTTATATTTACTGTTCAATCACCTCACAGTTTATAAAAAGGGTTATTCCTGAAGAATTCAATCTAAAAACCTGAGCAAAAGTGGAGGTAGAAGACTACCCCTAGGGAAGTAAGCTGCCTGATTTAGTTACACATTACATATAGAAAAGAAACCAAATATCCTTTGAAACTTCACTCTAAAAGTCAGTTATTTTCTTCATAGAAATAAAAATCTGTAGTGTGTTCTTGCTGGGCATTCTATAGATCTGCACCATTTAAAAGTGACACTTTGTTTCATCTGCAGAGATGTGTAAATCGCTCTAAATTTCTGGTTCCAAATTCATGTGTGACTGAAATGCCCTGTTGGCCTTTGAGTTTTCTTTTTATTAAATATTTTTCTGAAAACAAGTAATTATCTTCTTCTTCTAGAAAATATGTAAAGTGCAGAAAAGAATAAAGATGTAGGAAAAGAAATAGGTCATAATTCCCTTGGTTGGACTACGTAAAATGAAATCTCAGATTGCTTTAACCTGGATGAATTCTGGAAGTAAAGGTGTGGAAACTTGTTTTACCTGAAGACGTTGAGGAACCAAATAAGTAAACAGAATTCAAAGAAATCAACAGTCAGAGAGCGAGGGAATAAATGTCATGATACGCAGTAGTGCTATGTGGGGTTTTGTAGAGTCTAGGTCCCCGTGCTTGGCAACCAACAACAGTGACAGAAAACTGGTCACAACCAACAGTGTGTTGGCAATGCCTTTCCTGCGATAGCACTTTGAATTCCGTAAGTCACTTATCTTATTTCGCCCTCATAACAGTGCCGTGAAATGGAATTTATTATCCTTTTTCTAGAGATAAGAACACGGAGTCTCAGAGAGATTAAATGGCTTTACTAAGGCCACGGACCAATAAACGATAAAATCAGGATTACAAACTAAGTCTTCTGACCCCTAAACTAGAGTTTATTCTGACTTGGCTGTTTCCATGTAAGGATGATGGTGATGATCACAATCATGGTAAAGCTAACATTTACTGAATTCTTATTATGTGCTTGGCACTGTTGTGAAGGCTTTGCATACATTAATTCACTTAATAACATGATGTAATAATCTCCTAAAAGTTCAGAGTATAAAATCCTTTCTGCGTTTGCAAATATGTAATTCCCTTTGGCATTGTGCAAAGTTATCACCTTCACGGTTCTGGAATCCAGAGAATTTATGCTAGATTGTGTGAAATGCTAGACACAAGCATGGAAGAAGCAGATGGCCACCCTCAGGCCTAGAAAGGAGAAAATGGACCCTGACTAGGGACAGAAATCAGTATTATTTCATATGATAAAAAAGGCTGATACTGTTTCCCTGACTCAGGCATTCCAAACAAAGTAAACCTAGGATTTTTCTCAGCTTTTTTCCAAGTTGCTACTATCGGGAAGTATAGCTGTCCTTTTAATTTGATTACTGATAGAGTCAGTTTGCAGAGAACTCATGATACTTCATTACTTTTAAATTCTGGTTCAGCTGTTTCTTTGCAAAGAATTTACTGGGGAGTACTATGTGAGTTTTGTTTCAGAAAAAGATAGCAGAATGTAGTTTTAGTCATGTGCAATATATATATACCTACACACACACACACACACACGTGACCAAAACCTACTTTATAAAATATCTGTTGAAATTTCTTCAAAAAAAAATTGTTTTTTTGGTTGCTGGCCCAGAGATTCTCACATGACTCTTAAAAGCAGGTTTACCACCTGTATTAGATGCTTGCTGTGCCCTGTTTCACATCCTTTCAGCCAACCTTTCCTCCACCCCTTGCTATGGAAGCCAGTTACAAACAGGTGCACCTGACAAAACTAAGTTCTGCTGCACTGCACAGCTCTCACTTTTTGCCCTGGAACTTTCTGATCACAGCACAGATGCTTGTCGGAAACTGCCCAGCACCCACGTGTCAGCGACCTGAGTATGCTAGAGAGTCAGTGCTCTTGACCACTGGGGAAAAAGGTGTGGATGCATGCTGTCCTCTTCTACGATTCAGGTGGGAAGTTCTCAGACGAATTCTGCAAAGCTTCTCTGAAGGTGCTGATGGGAGGGTAACAAACAGGAGAGCACTCTTCAATACCGGTCTGAACCCCTTCCTTGCTTCACTATCCGCAGCCCCCATTCCTTCTCCCTAGAGTCACTTCCTAAAATAAACTAGCTATACACAATCCTTGGCTCACGCTCTGTTTTCTGGGGTCTTTCTGGGCAGAACTCAGATAAGAATAGCCAGTTTTGCAAGTGGAAAAAAATGGGGTTTGGATTGGGATCTCTTCCCAGTTCGGTGACGGTGATAAAGGCTGCGTTGCTGATATAGACCTCCTGGGGATACTCCTGGCTTGCAGTGAGCAACACAATTCCTAAGATTCTCAGGGTGGGGGAAGGGGAGAAGGTAGCAGTTAGTAGGTGAAGCCCTGGCCTAAGGCACTGGAGCGGTACTAGAGCAGAGATCACATGAAGACTGTGGAGTTCGCTGGTTTTATTTTATAAAGAAAATGACCCAGAATAGCTAATCATCAACTCGATATGCTGTCAAATCCGAAGTCCTCCATGCTAGCACTTTAAGATATCTTAATATTTGTAGCTACAAGGCAGAGTTTGTTGAAAATCAAGCTGAGGATGTGATTATAAGAGTAGCAGAACTGCAAGGGGACTGAATTTATTTGCACAAGACGTCACCTATGCAAAATCAGGACTTAGGAGCCCTGAGAGAAAAGAGTGAGACCCTAAGACCTATGATGGGGACCCTTGCATGGATGAGCCCGACCGAACTGAACTTCCAGATTCCAGCCCAACAGAAGCAGCTTTCTTCTTCCTAGAGAACAACAGCTTTCTCTTGCCCAGAGACACCTAAGAAGACTCAGCTGGGCCAGTTGTTTGTCTTACTCAAGATCTCCTGATTCTTCTCTTTGGTTCTCATAGGTGGTAGCACAGCCCTGGCTGAGAAATAAGGTTCCTTCACTGGGAGAAACCTGCAGACACCCAGAGAATTGCAAGACTCAGTTAATATTTAATAGTAGGGATGGGAATGGGTCTTCCAGGCATTAGAATGGGGGGAGGTCAACTAGAATACTTTATAAAGAAGACATTATGACATGGGGGTGCTCTCCTGTGACTTGGGGTTTAATAACCCAGCAAGGACACCTGGACTTGCTTCTAATACAGAGACAGAATGGCTCTTCAAGTTTGGACATATTGATGGCCTAGAGAAAACATGGTATAAAATGGTGGACCTGTCTTGTGCATTATTGACAAAGGGGTCAGAAGGCTCAGGGATAGGGAAATATTGGAATACAGGTATGATGTGAGACAGAGAAGCTACTCTTGGGTTCTTTCATAAGTTTAGCTGTGGCTCTTTATAGGCCAGAGTTGAAGGTAGGTGATGCTTAGTTTTAATGGAGAGGTCAAGATTCTGGAAAGGCAAAGGCCAGCTGGTGGCATATAGCCAACAGAGGTTAAGACGGGCATAAGCATCACTGCGGACACCAAGAAATTCACCTGCATAATGGCAGTAATTCTTGGACCATGGTGTTCTGAGAGGCAAGAAAGATGAGGGGCTGACTAGTATAATCAAAATAAAATGATGAGATTTAAAGGGGAGAAGGCTCAACAGGCACTGCAATGGAAATGGAGAATCTCCTGCCCAGTTTCCAGATCGAAGGCAGTTCACAGACCCAGAGCCCCTGGCTTATAGGGAAGTTAAGTCCCCTTGAGAAAGGCCCCTGGCATGACATGAAAAGCATATATAATAAATACAGCCATAATCCTTCCAAAGAGAGCTGTATTCCTAGAATAAATTACTTGGGACTCAAGGGGTAGAAGCAGGATTGGTCTCTCTCACTGTGGCCCCTGTGACATCTCCACCTGTGTCCCACCTGTGCAATGTGTGCTCCCACCTCTGCTACCTTAGGGTCGGTAGGGTCAGAGGGGAAACTTCCACTTGGTGACACAGTAAGGGGTCCACTCACCTAAGGTTATACTGGTTGCCTGGTTATTTGGGGCTCATCAAGCCAAGAAAGCAGCAGATCAAGAAAGGAATTGCTGTCCTGGGGAGGGGGGTAAGTGACCCTATTACCATGGATAACAAGAGCTGCTATGGCACAGTAAATGCATAAAGCAGCACACGTAGAGTCCAGGGCAGTTGCCGCAATGCCTCTCACTGCTTCCAGGGCTATCGATAATTATAATTGGGCAATCACTGCAACCTTGGGCAGGCTTGGCAACTGACAGGGGATTGACACTTTTAGCAACTGAAAAAAGCAACTTCGATCAGCTGACTGTTGGGCAAGAGCAAGGGAAATTCAATGACCAGTAGTGTGGGGACACAGTGATTATTAACCAAAGTTTCAGGATTAGTTATAGCCGATTAGACGTGACTTGCTGCATTAACCTTCCTGACTTAAGGCTTTTCGCAGAATGTGGCTGAAGACCTGATAATGCTTTAGGCTTAGCGGAGAGCACAAGTAGGTCGGCGGAGTGCAAAGTATGGCCAACGTTGGCCCCCCAGGGTCCCCAGGGTCCCCTGTCTTCGAGGCTCATCTCTCGCTCTCACCACTGCCCTGGCAACCAACTTCACACAGACATGACATGTCAGCAGCCCACCTCAGTTGCACCTCAGACTTCTAGCTTTCTGCCTGGAGCTGTTCTGATGCTATGAGGTGGGATTTCTGGCAAAGGAAGGGGGGGATCTCTCCAGCACTCACATATCCACACCCTGGGACGGAAAGAGAGTTAATGCCACGCAGGACAACACGGATAAGTGGGGAAGAGCAAGCAGTGGATCAATGCTCTGCCCTTCCCTTTCCTGCACAGAGTTCTGAGACACATTTCAATGGCTGCTTCCAAAAGTTCTGGTGGGATCAAGCCCTTGTTGTCCTCAACGGTAGCCAATCTGAGAACAGTTCCTCGTATTGACTTTACTTCCTTCCTTATTTCATCCTTCCCTGTGCCTCACTCCTGATCCCTGGAATCACTGCCCTAAAAACCAACTGCCTGCACACAAGCCCTGGCTAGTCTCAGTGAAGGGAAACCCAAACGAAGACACCACTTAATATAGTGCTATGTCCTGTGTCAAGTCACATCATCCCAGAGATAAATAAAATATGCTTACGTCACGTATGATTTTCTGATAGTGAGCGCCCACTCACACGCTGTCCTTGAATCACACTCCCACAGTGTCTTTGCTGACTTTTCATTTTACATTGTACCTGGGAGTCCTTTAGATGGGTTTTAATGGGCACAAAAACCAAAGGCTGAAGTGCTCACTGGCGATAACACGGAGAGTCTTATATTTTCAATCACTAACAGGTCTGAGATAATCAAGTATGTGAGACTGCCTTTCATCTGCTAAACATCCTGAGCCCTCCTTTGTGAAATGCAAAACTAGGGTTTACTGACTAAACCTGACATGACTTGGAATTTGCAACGTGAGGGTCACATAATTTCATGGTTGAGCTTGTAATCACTGTGAAAGGCAATAACATAGGGACATATGGCTTTTGTTTTATATTCTGCCCTGAATAGGATTGCTTAAAAATTTTTGTATGTAGTAAAATGTGGTAGGTAAGAACAGGTGTGCTAAGACGGGAGTGAAGCAAAAAATGCTGGGGCAATTAAATCTTTATTATTATTATTGTTGTTGTTGTTGTTGTTGTTGTTGTTGTTACATTCAGGGCTTAGAGTAAATTGGCCCTATTTAGTATCATAATGAGTTAGCTCATGAAGGCCTACATCTTGTGGTGGTTTGTTTTTACTTTTAAGAAGTTTCTCTTAATGGTTACTAAAAATAGAAAGAATAGTTTCTCCTCTGATGTTGCCTTCTTAGAACCTACTTTCTGACATAACATGAAATAAGCAAAACGTATTTTGTTTAATACTTCCCTCCCCATTCAGAACTCTCATGACTTGACCTTATACCATCTCCTAGAATGTGCCAGAGGTGCTGGCATGGATCACATAATAGAATCAATAGCCAGTTATTTGTCTCTAGGTTATCTGAGGTAAGCTTACTTGGATGGTAGTTAATGATTCAGTATAGGTCAGGAAGGAGAATTGGCTGAAATTGAACTTGTCCACCATAAAAAAAAAAAGCATGTACTGCATTATAATCAAAATTTAAGAACTGAAATATTAGGTGGCTATTATTCTCATTTCCTAGGACTATCATAACGAAATATCACACACTGAGGTGCCTAGAACAACACACACTTATTCTCTCACAGGTCTAGAATCCAGATGTCTAATCAAGGTGTTGACAGGGCCATGCTCTCTCTGAAACCATTGGGGGAGGAGCCTTCCTTGACTCTTCCAGTTGTGGTGGCACCAAGTGCTCCTTGGCTGTGGTAGCATCACTGCCATCTTCACCATTAGCCATCTTCTCTTCACCAGTAGCCACACTTCAGTCACCATCAGCCATCTTCTCCCTGTGTGTCTGCATCATCTTCCCTTTGTGCATGTCTGCCTGTATGCCAAGGTCCCGTTATAAGGGCACTGGTCATATTGGATTTAAACCTAGACTAATGACTACATTTTCACTAATTACATCTGCAATGATACCACTTCTAAATAAAGTCACAGTTTGAGGTACTGAGGGTTAGGACTTCAACATACCTTCTGAGGGAACACAATTTAATTCATGAAAACTACAGTCTTTGTGGTCTTACAGTTTTTGCAATTTGAAGTTCTCAAAATGAATTCCTCTAAAATTGCACGGACTCTACATTCATATGAGAAGCTCTATGGAAGGATACTTTGAAAGGTCATGGGAATGCCTGATATTAGGGTACCATGATTGTCCTTTGTCATGAGTTCATGTGCTGCCTGGCATCTCTATCCAATGGAACAGAACATTCTATTGATGCAATAGCTTGCACTGTATTGTCAGAAAACAAAAATTACTACAAGTTTACTTCAAATTCCTCATCTCTTGTCTTTGTAGCTTCTGAATCAGCTACGCTTTACTACTGGTGGATCTGATGACAGAAAGAAATCGCTGACCACTCCAAAGAGAAGAAAATATCCAACCCAGTAGTTGCATCAGGACAGAAGAGTTTCAAAGTGAACTGAGGACATCAGAATGTCCTATGGGCCCTATCCTGTCCTTTGCCCTATGGGCAAAGACAGTTATCAGAATGTAAGCAAATTCAGATTTTTAAAGAAAGAATTTCAGTGAAAAAGAAAGAAAACTTGAAACATATTATTGACACAAATTATAATAATATTTGTGCTTATGATACTGTTATCCAGTCCACTGGACCTTATTCATAATGAGTTTCTTGTGGTATAAGGATTAGTAGATGCTCACTCTGGAATAACAGAGCTTCTAATATAGATCACAGAGGTCTTTGATAGAATGTGCTAGGTACAGTCATAGTAAAAGGAAAGAAATCTGCACCAACTCCAAACTCGGTTTTAACCTTAAACAAGTGAGAAGAACCAACATTAGACAATTTGTTGAAATATTTCTCAACAACCCAAACCCATGTTTGAAATGTAGTAGACATCACAAATTTTATAAAAAGGACACTTAAGGCAGCCAACAGAATGAGGTAAGATATTTGCAAATGATAAAGGGTTAGTATCTAAAATCTATAAACTTATCAAATTTAACACCCAAAAAACAAATAACACAATTAAGAAATGGGCAGAAGACATGAACAGACACTTTATGATAGAAGACATCCAGATGGCTAACAGACACCTGAAAAGATACTCAACATCACTCATCATCAGGGAAATACAAATCAAAACCACAATGAGATATCACTTCACATCTGTCAGAATAGCTAAAATTAACAACACAAGAAACAACAGGTGTTGGCGAGGATGCGGAGAAAGGGGAACCGTCTTGTACTGTTGGTGGGAATGGAAACTGGTGCAGCCACTCTGAACAGTATGGAGATTCCTCAGAAACTAAAATTAGGACTACCCTATGATCTATTGCACTATTAAGTATTTATCCAAAGGATACAAAAATACAGATTTGAAGGGGTACATGCACCCCAATGTTTATAGCAGCATTATCAACAATGGCCAAACTATGGAGAGAGCTCAAGTGTCCATCAATCGATGAATGGATAAAGAAGATGTGCTATATATATATCATGGAATATCACTCAACCATCAAAAAGAATGAAATCTCACCATTTGCAATGACGTGGATGAAGCTAGAATGTATTCTATTAAGTGAAATAAGTCAATCTGAGAAAGACAAATACCAGACGATTTCACTCACATGTGGAATTTAAGAAACAAAACAGATGAACATATGGGAAGTGGAGGAAAAGGAGAAGAGAGGGAAACAAATCACAAGAGACTCTTAATGATAGAGAACAAAATGAGAGTTGATGGAAGAGGTGGGTGGAGGGTGTGCTAGCTGGGTGATAGCTATTAAGGAGGGCATTTGTTGTGATGTTGTGATGTGTTGTATGTAAGTGATGAATCACTGAATTCTACTCCTGAAGCCAATATTGCATTGTATGTTAACTAAAATGTAAATTTAGGAAGGGGAAAAAAAAGACACTTTAAATATAGAGAGATAAAAAGATAGATGGTAGATAGATAGATAGATAGATAGATAGATAGATAGATAGATGATAGACAGATAGATGATACACACATATGCATATACGTATAGACACATACATGTACATATTATATACATATACACATTATACACACACACACACACACACATTAATCTATGGGGTTGTGAGGTGCCAATTCCCAGAAAACATGCAAAGGGGTCAGGACCCAGCCTTTCCTTTCTTAGTGTTTCTAGAACTTGTTTGCCTGCTTCTAGAGTTGAATGGGTCTTGGTAAATTTTCTCAGAAGGCTCCTGGGATGAGGTGAGTAACATTAGGGGTCTGGATCCTTGAGAAGGATTATTTACTAAAGCACAACTGAAGCCCACTGAATGTACCAGGAAACCACGAACAGAAACTGTTCTGAGATGTTGTCATATACAGTCATCCTCTGATTCAACTTCCTAGGGAAGCAACGTAAGCAGGCTGACTAGACTTCCCAGGGCAGTTTGCTCTGGGCAGCCCCAACTTTGGCTTGTTGTCCTGGCTTGATTACCAAGAACAACACATTTCACCTCTAAAAGTGTACTTGTCTGGACAATAAATTATTGGTTTCCCAATAGAAACAGAATTTGAAAACAAACTGCTAGAATTAAAATTCCACCTCACTTACACATCAAACAGACTAGCAACACTCTAAACCGCAGCTCCCTCATCTGTAAAACAGAAATACTCATAATGGCAATATATATACCCTGGGGTTGTTGTAAGGATTATTACGCATTGATTAACTAATAAAGTACTTAGCACACTGCTTAGGTCACAGTTACTGCCCAGTAAATATTAGCCTTTATTTTTCCTGTTACTGTATGATGTTTTCCTGATTTAAAACAGGTAGCAAAAGAGCCCATCTTGCCATTCAAAGCCACAACTTGAAGGTGCACCTCTATTCATCCCCTCCACATGCAGCCACTCTAGTCCACCTCTTAGGGTTTCCCCAAAGGATTTAGAACCTGGATCTCTTTCCTTTGTCCGAAGTGCAGCCCCTTGGCTTCTCTTCCAGCTCTGGCTCCATGCGTGTCACTTTGCAAACAAACCCCATCATTGCCCACGGATTTTAAACGGAATTTTTGAAAATAGCTTATCATTAGATTTCACAGGAAGTCACATCCGCCACTCGGGCTGCCAAGAAGGAGGGTGCTGGAACTATTCCTAATCTGTCTTCTGTTCTTTTCTGAGTGGGTGTTCATACTTGCATGGTCTGCGTCTGGGCCAGGAAGGCTGAGCTCTGGTGGGAAGGTTAGGTGGGAAAGCAGTGAAACTGTAGCCGGGAGCAGATGCCAGTGTGGTGGTGGCACGATGGCCCTGCAATATCAGAGTTCCCGCCGAGAGAGATGGCAGTGACGCTTTAATTGTCCTCGACACTGCAGCTCAGTTCATGGAGAACAGAAAATTATTATTTAAACAGATGGCAAACCTGCCCATCCATAACCAGGCATTTAATGAGATAAAACAGAGCGGCCAGGGCTGTAGGTGTGTGAGCCCAGACCATTTTGAAAGACATCAATTTAATTGCTCTTCTATTTTTATGAAAGCTGTTCCCAAATGCCTACCTTGCCCTCTATTCTACCTTCCTTCTTCCTCTTTATTTTTATCTTTCTTGCCTTTTTGGTGTTTGGATCACAATCAGATGGACAGTTTCCTTCCCTGGCTCCCAGTGTCACTCTTTTTAAATTGTGAATATAAAATTGGGGCAACGTGGTAAAGCTAAAAGCATATGGAATCACGCTAGAGAGACATGGTTGTGAATCTCTGCTCATCTATTAAGTGGAAGTTTTCCCATGAAATGGTCATAATAATCTCTATTTCATCGCACTTTTGTGAAGTCTAAAAAACCTAACGTATGAATAAAATATCAAGTATGGTTCCTAACTCTTAGTTGTGTTCAATTTAACAAAATTAAATTTAAAAAAATAAACCAAAACCAAAAACACAGTGTGGTCACTATTATTACAGCCAACTTTTCTTGTGTGATATTGAATTTAGGCTCTCCTGAGTTACTCTTCTCAATTAATTTCAGGCTGTCACCATAATACCAGGATCACGTTCAAGGAAATATAATCACGTGGTAGAGTCATGACCTCTTAATTACTTGCACTCATCACCCCATCTAAATTTCTCCTGCTCCCACATTACCCTTTGTACTGCCTCAGGGGGTAGAAGACCCACTAGTCGATACCAATTAGTGACTTAAGTTTTGTATATTCAATTCAAATCAATGAGGTTCAATTCTGTGAACGTCTACATGTATAAAAACTGAATACTACAGGTGCAGTGAGTTATGCATAAGTCATGGCCCCTGCCTTGTAGGTATACTTTCAAGTAGTTATACCTGAAAAAATGTACAAAGGTGATCCTCTCTTAGATACATTGTCCTGTTGCTATTCTTTGAATGTTTTAAAATCCCAATGGTAGCCTGATATTTCTGAGGTATTCTAGCATTATTTCTGAAATATTCTGGTATCATTTCTTAAGAATTTTAATATCATTTCTTCTGTATTCCTGTATCATTTCTGAAGTATTCTGGTAATACTTCTGAAGTACTCTAGTATCAATCTTTGGAGAAGTTCTTCCATCATGGAGCTTTAGTACAGTTAGGAACAGAATAACTAGGTATAGCCTATTTCCTAACGCATAGAAATAAAATGTATAAGATCAACCAGAAGTTGGTAACATATGACAGTTAGCAGGCTGCCCATCTGGGAAGAGCATAGGCCAAGGTCAGGAATCAGCAGGTAACATGGGTCACCAAAGCAAAGCCTGAGCCCAAGGAAGGGAAAGAGGAAGGGAGGAGTCCCCATGGGTAGCTCCATGCCTGCAGGTTCAATGGTACTGTATCCCCCAGGAAGGCAAATTAGGAGCAGAGACTCCCTCTGGACAGCGAAGACAGCAAGAGAGGAGAATCCAACACAGATGCCAAGTTAGCACCGTGTGGTTTGGGCACTGGGCTGCTGCAGGGCTCCTTTTTGAACATCCATTCACTGACCTGGTGGGTGTGCCTTGCTGGCCTTCATTAGGTGCTACTCATAGGTGACATGCAGCCAAGAAAGAGCTCCGCTCCTGGTGAATGTGGCCACTCACTCCACTGGATTAGCCTTATCTTTAATTAGCAAAGTAGAACCCTATTGCAAAGTTATGATTTGTTAAAAACAAAACAACAGGCCCCAAATGATGTCTGTTATGGTAGCCCCTACATCTCCAAACCAAGACTTAATTACAGTTTTGGCTCTCCCAGAAATGGAACCTTAAACCAGCCAATCAGGAATCACCTAGTCAGCACTCATTAGGTAATCTGCCTCGTAGACCCTGGCCATCCCTTAAAAGTTATCCTTGTAATAACCAACCTGCTTTTTTGTCTTGTATAACTTCCTTGTTCCGGATTCCTTCTGCCTCTAAGTCTTTCCTTTTGGATGGCTCCTCAGAGCTCCTTGCTATCTGCTAGATTAGGAGTTGCCTGACTCACAAATCATTGAGTAAGGCCAGTAAGATATTTAAAATTTACTCAGTCGAATTTTTGTTTTTTAACAGATTTAAGAAACGACTCCATTTGGTAATAGTGAGTGCTACAGACAAAATATTGATTAAAAAGCCTTATAATTTTACTAACATTTTAGGACTTCAAAGAATTATATATAGCTTTAATATCTAGAGGGTTTCTTTGCCTTTTACATTTCATTACAGGGAAGGGATTTTGTGTGTATATTCTATGTCCTCTCTTTCCAAATCCTGATCTAAACCAAACCACAAAATTTTCATTCTAAGTCTTAATAGTATTATCTTAACAGTATTAGGCTAAGCTGAGTTCTCTGGGAAATGGGGCAGTGTTTTATTCTAAGACAGAGAGGAGCTTGCAAGGCACCGGACCCAAATGTGAATGCTTTTCAGACAGCAACGTAAAAGATAGAGTTTAAGGCAATAGGGCAGAGTAAAGCTGATGGCCAAATAAGGTGACTCTGGCCCTACTTAAGGAAATTCAAGTGCAATTCTTTCTTTTAAATGTGGAAAGTAAAACTCTTCTGCAGACTGAATTTGGTCAAAGACTTTCATTTGCAAACCTTCCTTAAATGATTCAATATATTGCTTGCAATCTAGAAATTTTATTGCTAGGTAGTTTAAGCTTTGTTTGTAAAACACAACCTACTTGTTCTTTTCAAAATTTTGTTCCCATAGATCCAACTTAACTTGTACAAATTGAGAGTAAGTTTTGCAAACCTCTCTATGATCCCTTGGTTCCCCACTGCTTTGTTTCATACCAGAATGCTGGGTACAGTCTATTAAGTACAAGTGCAATAGGCTCAAAGACAACTTGTTTGATTACATACGTTCAAGTATTTATAATTTACTTGAGAGTATAAGGTACACATCTCAACATTAAGCAAACTCATTCATTAAATTGTTACTTTTCTATTAACTCTTTTTAATGTTTATTTATTTATTTTTGAGAGAGAAAGAGAGAGAGAGACCCCAAGTGGGGAAGGGGCAGAGAGAGAGGGAGACACAGAATCCAAAGCAGGCTCTGGGCTCTGAGCTATCAGCGCAGTCTGACATGGGGCTTGAACCCACAAACTGTGAGATCATGACCTGAGCCAAAGTCCGAGGCTCATCCTACTGAGCCACCCAAGAGCCCCCTCTATTAACTCTTAATTCACCAAACACCTCCTGTGGGGGGGACACTGATGGTATAGACACATATTTGAGACCATGAAATTGACTATGAAATAGACTTTTAAACTATGAAATACAATGTGACACATTCTACAAAGGAAGAACGAATAATCTGATATGAATAAAGAAGAGGTGCTTTATCTAGGGGCACTGAGAAAGTTTGAACTGAACAAATGAGAACTCGAAATTACCCTGGAAGGAGGAGGAGTTTGCCAGGCTGATACATGGAACAAAAATATTCCAGACATGTACAGAAAATATGTCAGAACAATGGGTATAAAATTGAGTTCATCTCTTGTCTGCATGTAAATCCTCGCTTGTAATGAAAATTGGTGTTGTGGTTTCCAAGACTGAGCAGTTAGTATAGCTTCAGAAGTTAGGCACTACTTTTGGAACGATCATATAATGTTCCACCTAGAAAGATACCTAGCACATGGTAAATATTCAATCAGCATTTGTTGAATAACTAGCTAAATGGATTATTTAAGTTTCAGTTATCAGGACTGGAGGGCTTGGTCTTGTATTTGACACATAAAGCCCCTGAGAATGCTTGGCTTGTCCTATACTAAATGGGCAGTGGTTGGCGTTCAGTAACAATAAGAGACACATGATATAAACCAAGTTATATGGCATAACTAAAAAGCATGTAATTATGGGTCCCAGGCTGTTAAGAGACAGTTTAGATTTCAAATATTCAGTCCTGACCTCCTCATAATATTAATATTAGTTATCATTAATTGAGCATCTATTCCTTGTGAGGCCTGTGTCAGGGCTTCACCTCTACTGCCTTTTTGGTCATGTCAAGATGTAATAACTGATATACAAAGAGAAAAGTAGGGGGCGCCTGGGTGGCTCAGTTGGTTGAGTGACTGACTTCGGCTCAGGTCATGATCTCATGGTCTGTGAATTCGAGCCTCACATCAGGCTCTGTGCTGACAACTCAGGACCTGGAGCCTGCTTTGAGTTCTAGGTCTCCCTCTCACTCTGCTGCTCCCCTGCTTGCACTCTGTTTCTCTCTCAAAAAAATAGACATTAAAAAAAATTTTAAAAATTGAAAAATAAAAGGGAAAGGGCCTTGGCCCAAATGGAAAACCAAGTGTCAAAGTCCTTGTGGACACGTGCACTCCATTGATTTTTGTGTTTTGGTTTTGAGCCCAGAAACTACGGTTACTCTGTCCTTTATTTACTAAGACTTACTCTATCACACATAATTACAGCTGTACAAAAGGTATGAAATAAAACAGAAGTTAAGAACCAAAAGCATCAGAAACAAGAAACAAGAAGATTCCACCACGGTCCCCCCCTGGTGTTTACCGGGCCTTCTGTCCATTGGCTCCACATAAAGTCTCCTTCCACCTCCACACACGCCGTTCCCTCTCCCTGGGGCACCATTCCATTCATCACCAGCACCCGTCCGTAACCTGTTCATCTAAACCAGGTCATCTTCCTGTTCGCCCTTGGCACTGTTACTTTTCTCCACAGCACTTTCTAATTTTATTTCATATTTAATCTGCGTTTATTTCATTAATGCCCATTTCTCCCACAAAGACAGGAGCCACATTTGTTCAGGTCTTGGTCAGCTGGGGCTGCTATAACAAAATGCTGTTGACTAGGTGGCTTAAGCAACAGAAATTTACTTTGCGCCATTCTGGGGGCTAGGAAGTCAGATGAGAGTGCCAGCATGAAAGGGCTCTGGTGAGATCTCTCCTCATGGCTTACAAAAGGCTGCCTTCTTGCCATATCCTCACGCGGCAAAGAGAGCGAGCCTGTGAAAGCACAGGAAAGGAGGGAGGGAGGGAGAAGTGGGAAGACAGAGACAGAGAGACAGAGAACATGAGCTCACAGAGCTCTTCTTGTAAAGGCACTGATCCCACCATGAGGATCCCACCCTCACAACCTCGTCTAACCCGAATACCCCCCCAAAGCTTCCTCTCCAAATATCACCACACTGGGAATTAGGGCTTCAACAGATGAATTCTGAGAGGACACAGTTCAGTCTATAGCAGTTCAAGAGAAGAGAGCCTGGCATATTGCAATGAATGAATGGATGGATGGATAGATGCAAAATGCCCAGACATCTCTATGTCCCTTTGGAACTTGCTAGATTACAAGTGGAACAAGAATAAAAGGAGTACTCTGGCATCACAGTAAGCATGGCCCCATAAGCCAAGAGATATGGGGCTCGGAAACTGCCGAGAAATCAAGGCTATAAATGAAGGAGCCAGGAAAGTGGTGGCTGCAGACCCCGAAATGACACAGAAGCCCGGGTACATCCCATTTCAGGGCCACCACAGTGAAACGCTGACTTTTCACTCTCCTTTTCTCTGAAGCATGGCCAGCTTCATGATTTGAGGGGCTTAGTGCAAAATGAAAATGCAGGACTCCTTCTTTAAAAAACAGGAAAAGATACCATTAGAAGTACTAAAATACAAAGCCTATTCCTTTGTTCCATGGTCTTTTCTCAAATTGTATTGTTTTTATTTGCTATTTAATGTTGTTCTAAAGTAAGGAAAATTAAAAATTATAATTACTAGCATGAATTTTACTATTGGGCAATGAGGGTTTCAGCAGCAAATATAACAGCATCTTAACTCCTACACGAAATCACCAAAATTACAAACTTCATATTCCATACCTCATGCGTGCATATCTATTTCATTCTTACCAGAACAGTGGAGATGCTGCACAAAATGAACTCACTTATTTTTCTTTTATTTCTTGCTATGTGCACATCTTACAAACACTCTCTGCCTCTGGCCTGTTGATGAGTAATGAAGGACAGGAAGGAAGACCTTTAGGGAGCTCTGTCTTCCCTCTCCTGTCATCATTCTCAGAGGTTGGCCACTACAGGAAAGTAGCAGGAATAAGAAAGGATGTGTAGGGTTTCTTGGTCGCTTGTGTCTTGATCATTGCCTCCTTTCTGGTTCCACCAGAAAGCTTGGCCTCTGGGGCCATCAGCGCCTCCACTTACAATGCGCGTCATCTAACACCTGCACATTGTGGTTTTACTGGAAGTCTATACTTGGAGGGCCTCTGAAGACTACAAGAAAAGGGATAGGAAAGGAACTCACCATCATGCTCTACTGTCCCACTGGACTTCCAAAACAGGAGCTCATTACAGTCAACGGTGGCAAGAGGGAGAAGGGCCTGGAGAAGATGATGGAGAGGTGGGGGAGGACCCATACGAAGTCAGCTGTCTGAAATTCCATATATTCTTTCTTCTTGGTCTCCAGTTTTCCCCTATTGTTTTTCATTTTTTCTGTGGAGACAGAGAGCACTCTGTGTCTGTGGAGCACTCCCTCAATCTCTCTGTTCAAAAACAGCCTCAATGGCCTGGAGAAGCTGCCAACTTTTGCCCACTTTTCTATCTAAGATCAATAAAGCAGCCAGTGGTCACCAGGACAGGGCCCCCAGGAACTGGCTCTCCCTACGGTCACATACACACAACTTTTGCCCTTTATAGAGCCAAACATCTTCACTGAATGATTTAAAATGTTTTTAGAATTTAAACTGTTCAGGTCACATGAATTTAGGCATTAAATTGTGAGATTAGTAAACATCAGGAACTTTTTTTGCTGGCAACAATGAAAGCCTCTCCTAGTTAATACCCTTAAATAAAGAGGTATTTTAAATTAAAGATATATGATTAAAAAAATTCTGCCCTATAACTAGTAGTCATTGATAATGATTCTTCACCAGAACAAGAAGAATTAGTTTCATTATCTACTATATTTTTAAAAATCCTTAAAAAATTATTCCACTATACATCACATAAAAATGTAAGGTAGCATGTGTGAACTGTTTAAAGAGCTTGTTAAAGATTCTTATAACAAGAAAAGCTGAGAAAAGTAGAGTCATATCTTATCAAACCATCTAAGAAATCTTAAGAATGCTGCTTTTCTAGTAATACATAAATATACACGAACATGAGCAAGAATCCAAGTAAAGAAACAGTTCTTATTCATAGGATTGACAGTTTTATTATTACACCAGCCTGAAATAACATATAATGGTGTGTGAGTGTGCACTGGAGTTTCTAAAAGCAGCTTTTAAGATAGGCTTAATGTGAGAAGGGTTCAACTTTCTTCTTTGAATTCTGGAGGATGGGGTCTCCTGGGGATAAAGGGGAAAAGGGGAGATAAACTTTTAATGTAATCTCCATTCTTGCCACAATTTGTTGTATTTATTTGTTCAGCTATATTTATTGTGTGGCTGCCATATGCCAGGATCTGTGAATACAAGTGAGGGCCTTGACAAATACATGTTCTGCCTTCAGGAAACTCAGAGCACAGGCAAGAAACAAAGTATTAGCATGGAGACTACCACAGGGAAGTGGAGGTATTTAGTAATGTGTTTGTATTGATGTCAGGGAAATCATACAGGGGTAAGAGACATCAAAACTGAAGATCCAGGGATCAGTAAGACACAACCAGGCAGGCATGGGGAAGTGGAGAATGCTGAGTCAGTAGGAATCTTGAGAAATTCCTCCTGGATCTGGCTTCCTCACTTTTTCTTAACTGTGAGCTGAAGCTCCTTTTAGATGATCAGCGTAGGACTGGCTGAATCAGTAAAATTTCTTAGAACTAAAACAACCAAGTGTATATTATGATATTGTATTGGTTTGGATTTTTGAATGCATCAATAATGGATGAGGTTGAATCAAAGAAGATAAGCCAGTTGGGCACACTTAGTGGGGGCCAGTAGGGACAAAAGCTCTGCCCTTGTTATGCGCAGAAGCTGCATGAAAAGAAGCGCAGTGCTTCTCCTCTGGGTCATGTCTTCTGGCCCCAGGGAACTCCCTTTTCTGGGTGACGGAGCTGGCGATAAAAGAAGCTTACGAGTTGGACCCAAATGTGTGTGTATCTCTTGGTGCTGTATATAACTAAAGAAACCTATGATACTCTGTGCTGAGATATGTGACTACATTAGGGCTGTCCAGAGAAAGACAACCAATAGGATATACAGATACAGATTTATTATGGGAACTGGTTCTCAAAGTTATGAAAGCTGAGAAGTTCCATGACCTGCCATCTGTAAGCTTGAGAACTAGGAAAGCCAGCAGTACAATCCAGTCCCAGCCTAGAGGTGTGAGAGCCAGGGCTTCTGGTGGCTAAGTTTCAGTCTAAGTCGAAAGGTCTAAACATTAGGAGTGCCTGTGGATGTCCCAGCAAAGAGCAAATACGCCCTTCCTTAGCCTTCTTGTTCTATTTAGGCCCTGAACCAATTGGATGATGCCTACCCACATAGGGGAGGGTATTTTTCTTCACTCAATCTTCCTTCAGTCAGCTGATCTCTTCAGAAATGCTCTACAGAAACTCCCAGAGATAATGTGTTACCAGCTACCTGAGCATCACTTAGACCAGTCAAGTTAACACATAAAATTAGCCATCACAATGACCCAAGTGTCAACCCTTGGCCATCACAATAGTGTGTGCTAGGCCGAGGGAAGAGCACATGAAAAGAACCAGAGCTAAGAGGCACCAGCATCTTTATGTAACTGGAAGTACATAAATAAGTGTGGGACCAAGTATAATGGGGTGAAGAGTCAAGAAGTGGGTCACAGGTAAGCCAGTAAGATTTTAAGTGTGTTCAGATTTTTAAATACTGTAAATGGAAAGTCAGTTAATATTTTAAGCAGGAATATGATTATTTGTATTTTTAAAAGAACACCCTGGCTATAGTATAGAGGAGAGAGACTCTTGGGAAAACAATACCAGAAGAAAAGTAATCTAAGAGGGAGAAGGTAGCGGTCCAGGGTTGAAGAGTAGAGGTGGGGATGATGAGATGTTGGCCTAATTTACCTTGGTGATTTGCCCGTGTGTGTGTGTGTGTGTGTGTGTGTGTGTGTGTGTGTTTATAGTAAAAATGAGAGAGATATGAAGTTGACTCCTGTGTTTTCTGTTATGAGGACTGGGTGAAAGTCTGGTGTGGTGACACAGAAAAGACCTACAGAAAGAGAAATTGATATGTGTAGGGTTATTCTAGAGGTTACAACAACCTGACATGTCCAGTTCTTTTTTTTTTTTTTTACAAATAGTTTATTGTCAAATTAGTTTCCACATAACACTCAGTGCTCATCCCCACAAGTGTCCTNATTTGCAGGCAGCCTGCATCCAGAGTAGTCTCCTGCACTCACAAGGTCACAGCGTCTGGGAAGGGACCCAAGCTGTGTGTGCTCAGCTTCGGCCTTCCCCCTGCCCCCATTCGCTCAGTGCTCTTCCCTCTCTCTTGACATGTCCAGTTCTATGTGACACAGAACTGAGTGTTGCCAGAATAATTATCACAGCCATTTGAGGAAAGTGTTTTGGAAAATAAAAACATTTGTAAGGGAGAAGGCACTCAGATTTTTATAGCTAGAAGTGACCTTGACCCTGACTTCAGCCCTTCCCATTACCAACAGCCATTCCCAGTCACACCCATTTCAATCTTGTCCTTCCTTTCTGAGCTCTAGGTATGAATCCAACTGTTACGAAACACGGCAGCACTTTTTGAATGGAGATGGCTACTTCCCTCCCCCGTATAAAACACAGTGAACCTCTAGGATAATCAAATTGAAACAGACCTAAGATAAACATTAAGGCTCAACCCAAACTCATTTTATTAGGATATTTTTTAACCAACTGGCAAGAAAGTGTTGTAACAACACTAATGATGATGATGATAATTTTATCCCCCTTTATTTATTGTCTACTATGTACCAGTTACTTTATAAACTATTTCTGGACTTTACATAACCCCTACAGGTTTATCTCCATTTGCCAGATCAGCAATGCGAGATCAAAATTAAGTGGACCACACAGAGAACACAGATTTTCATTTTGGCCTCCTTCATATGTCTGAGCAACTAATCTAGATCTATAATAGTAGCCTATTTCAGAAAGAAATTAATTGAAGTAAATAGATGTGTGCAGTGATTTTGGTTTTGTCTTCATCTTTCTTTTAAACTTGGAACTTTCTACAAAAAAGGCTTGTTATCTATAGAGATAGCACAATTTCTTTTTCATTCACCTGTTGATGTACATTTGGAATGATCTATTGACACAAAAAATAATATACTAAATATTCATTACATTTTATTAGTGAATTAGATTCCATTGTATGGATATGCCACAATTTCTTGGTCAGTAGGCAGCTTTCTTGCATGCAGTGAGACCCAAGTGTTTTCATTGTGAAGCTCCAAAAACGTGCCAGTGTATGATGCCCATCCATACAGTTGGCCAACAGGTGAAGAGAATGGAGATCCATGGTCACCTTGGTCTAGAAGTAACCTCTTCACAGACACATACTCCATCCGGCCTCGCCTTGATGCAAGCATGTTGGAAAATGTACCTGGATGGACAGCTGCTTCCCAATGATCACTCTGTATTTCACAAAAAGATGGCTGAGATTGATGTCACAGAGTTAGGTGTCACTGTCATGACTGTTTAACCCATCAGTCTTTTCCTCTGTAGTCTATAACCTTGGAGTCATACCCAAAAACTAGTTCTCCACTTAGAGATTAGAGAAATATTCACCAATATTTTTCTAACATTTACAAATCTTCTCGATTTACGATGGAGTTAGATCCTAAGTTGAAAAGGTATTTAATACACCTAATCTACCAAACATTATAGCTTAGCCTGGCCTAACTTACATATACTCAGAACACTTACATTAGGCAACAGTTGGGTAAAATCACCTTACAGAAAGCCTATTTCATAAAAAGAAATGTTGAATAGTTCATGTAATTTATTGTCTATTACGCTGTACTGTACTGCTGTACTGAAAGTGAAAACTAGATGGTTTTATGGATACAGAAAAATGTTTGTAAGTATTTTTTTTTTTCTAGGAGAGAGAGAGAGACAGCATGAGCAGGGGAGGGTCAGAGAGAGAGGGAGACACAGACTCTGAAACAGGCTCCAGGCTCTGAGCGGGCAGTCAGCACAGATCCCGACGCGGGGCTCAAACCCACGAACTGCGAGATCATGACCTAAGCGAAAGTCGGACGCTTAACCGACTAAGCCACCCAGGCGCCCGAGTATTTTTGTACTTACAAATGTACAAAATGGTTGTATGGATACAGAATGGTTGTAAGTCTATCAGTTGTTTACTCTCACGGTAGCATGGCAGACTGGGACTGCCCCACCCAGCAGCACAGAACAGGATCATCCCAAATATCACTAGCCCTGGGAAAAGGTTCAAATTTAAAATTCGAAGTATGGTTTCTATTGAATGTTTTTGTACCACTGTAAAGTCAAAATATCTTTAAGTTGAACCATTATAAGTCAGGGACTGTTTGTACATGATGTTATTATTAACACTGTCCATATGAGTAACACATTATTTCTCCCCACCAATTTGAGAGACCACTTTAATCAAATACTAAAAGACACTTGGTGCTCTTTCTGAACTTTGTTGTTTTCTATTTCTTTTTTGTCCTGGGCTCATATCAACACTAGGATAATTATAAAAGCTCTAAAAATAGGGATCCCTGGGTGGCTTAGTCATTTGAGCTTCCAACTTCAGCTCAAGTCATGATCTCAGAGTTAATGGGTTCGAGCCCTGCGATGGGCTCTGTGCTGATGGCTCAGAGCCTGAAGCCTGCTTGGGAATGTGTGTCTTCCTCTCTCTCTGCCCCTCCCCAAACTGCGCGTACTCGTACTCTCTCTTGCTCTCTCAAACATAAATACTTAAAAAAATAAAAAATAATAAAAGTTCTAAAATTAAATATATATATATTACATACAATATAATGTATACAATGTATATATATATGCAGAAGCACTAGGTGAAGCATCCGACTTCAGCTCAGGTCATTATCTCATGGTCTGTGAGTTTGAGGCCCATGTCGGGCCCTACGTTGACAGCTCAGAGCCTAGAGCCTGCTTGGGATTCTGTGTCTCCTTCTCTCTCTGCACCTCCCCCACTCTCTCTCTCTCTTTTTCTCTCAAAAATAAACATTAAATTTTTTAAAATTTGACCCCCCTCAAAATTAGTCTTATTTTTTCAAAATCTTTCCCATTACATACATTTCTTCTTCTACATTAATCAGTCTCCAAATCTCCACCTCGACCCTAAGATAACCAGTATTAAAGTTTAATTAGTAGATAGATAGACAGATCTGATAGAGAGATTTGGGAACTGATATATTTTCAATGCTAATTTTCCCATTTAAGAGCCTAGTGTTCATTTATTCAAATTTTCTTATTTGTCCTTAAATTGCATTCCCAATGTTGGAAACCTGTGAAGTATTAAATAAATATTTGCTGGGCGGTTATTACTATATTGTGCATATTGTACATACTTGTATGAAATGTATTCCTAGGTATTTCATTTTATACTTTGGTTGCTTAATAAAAATATCTTTCATTACTCTGTTTTTAAACTGGCTCCTGCTGGTATATGAGAAAGTTAATTACTTTAGAGCGTATGGTTTGCAACTACTTAGAAGAAATGCCTTACTCTGTAAAACCTTCATGGCTGGGAATGCTTTGCTGTTGCTTTCATACTTGAATGATAGTTTCAATGAATGTAGAATTCTAGGTTCAGAGTACTGTTCTTTCACTGAGGAATGCAGGAGTGACTCCTATCTGACAGCCCTCAATGTTACCAAGATGTCTGTGGTAACCCTGCATTTTCTTTCTTTAGTTTAGTACCTTGTTTTTTCTTTCTCTGTAGAATGCTCATAGAATTTTTACATTATCAGAAAGTAAAATATGTTTATGTCCCATTCTCTTCATTGATTTTATTTTCTTCTGATACATCCTAAAGTCAATTTTCAACTCAGGAACTTTTTTCAATGATTTTAATAATTTTTGCTCCTTTTCTATATGCCTTTTTAATAATACAGCTTTCTATTATAAATATGCTTCTTTCCTAGGTATTTCCTCCTTATCCCTTATCTTTTCACTATCCTAATTATCTCATACTTTTCCTCTAAAAAAAAGAAAAAATTTTGAGACCTGGACTTCTATTTCACTAATTTATTTTCCTGAAGTGTTGTCTACTCTTCAGTGCCTCTGTTGCATTTTAATTTGGGGAATTTAAAAAGTCTGAAGGCAAGTTTTATTTTATGTAACTGATGCAGTTAAGCAACAATTAAGAAAACAATTAGATATATTAAAAAAACATTTTCCTGTTAATATATTAGCAGGCTTAGTTCGTAAGGGATATTTGCTCTAAACTCCTTAGATTGGTGCCTGTGTTTGGAATTAATAAATGTCTCATAAGAATGGTGTTTTTATAAGCGAAAATTTGTACCCTTTTACCAAACTCTGCATATTTACCCCACCCTTCAGTCCCTGGCAAGCACTGTTCTACTCTTTTTCTACGAGTTCATTAAGTGCTACCATGCAGTATTTGTCTCTCTGAGGACCTAATGCATAACATGGTGACTAGAGTTGATAATATGGTTTGTAAAATTGAAATTTCCTAAGAAAGTAGAACTTAAATGTTCTCACCAAAAGAAAAAAAAGTAAATATCTGGGTTGATGGATGTTAATTAACTCAACGGTGGGCAAATGGTTCACAATGAATATGTATATCAAATCATGTTGTACACTTTAAATATCTTACAAATTTGTTAATTATATCTCTGTAAAGCTGGAAGTAAGAAAAGAATGCTATTTTTCTTGCACTTTACTCATCTTTAACATGACAATCCATGTTTGTTTAGTTCTGCTAAATTGAGTTGTACCAGAAATTGCCCCAGTATACAACATACAGTGTCTAACAAAAGCAGAGGGTGTACTTTTGACAGCTTAACTTTATTCAAAGTCCATTTTCCATTCGTGATCGATGGGGAGGGAACCGTAGCTGGAAGGATCCACAGCTAGAACCTGTTTGTGGTGCAGAACCCGAGTTCACAGGCACCCCCTCCCCTGTTTCTCTAAGTGGTATGGCTGTCTTAGCAAGCAGACCCTGTGGTAAGCTCCTGGTTCACTTCAGCAAATGAAAGGTGGAACTGCCACTTTCTCAAGTTCTGGCTAAAGGAAAGTTACCCTTCTAGATAGATATAGACATAGACACAGACACAGAGATAGAGATAGGGATAGGGACAGGGATACGGATAGGGAGATAGATAGAGATAGAGACAGAGATAGAGATAGAGATAGAGATAGAGACAGAGATAGAGATTTTTGTAATCCAACCTCTTACGGCAGGCAGCCCAAAGATAGTGGGGCACTGTTCCCTGTCCCTAACTGCAAACAAGTGCTCTCAAGTGGAGCCCACAGTCTCAGTCGTCTCACTGTAGTCAGAACACCATCCAGGCAAAGCATAGGGCAGGCTGATGTCCATTGCCTACATGATACGGCAATTGTGAAGTCAGAAGTTCCCTCTGGCCTTCCCTAGCCTATGATCACCTCTGACTCCTTTGTCTCTAATGCTGGGAATTTCTTCCTTATCCACGGCTTTCTCTCCATTCAAGAAGTCTAGGCTTTTCCTTTGCAAGGGATAAGTCAAGCTGGTTCATTTTCACTTATGTTAGGTCTCATGTGGATTTCACTTTCCTGAATTTCTTCCAAATTGCTCTTTTGTGAACAGTGGTTTTTTTTTTTCTTTTTGTTTCCTTGAGCGCCTAATCCAATCTTTCTAATTTTTTTTAAATTTCTTTGGCCATTTCAATGGAGATGTGAGGAAAGAGGATGTTAAACGTGTGAGGTCAAATTACTATCCTGAACTGAAGTCTACATTTCTGCATTAGTTTTCATAGTCAAGTCCCATAAGTTTTAAATAAGATAATAATTTTATACTATTAATCTAAAGAAAATAAAGAAAAAGGGAAGAAAAAAAGATGAGGAAAGGAAGGAAAGAAAGGGGGAGAGGAAGTAGGAAGGTGGGGAGGGAGGGAGGGGAAAGGGAGACAGGAAGATGTGCCTAGAGAGCAAACCTATCACCACACCACAGTAACAGGAACATTTATGATTAACTTTTTCTAACCAACAACAGTCTGATAGCCAATAAAAGCAGTGGTGGACACCTCATAATATGAAAACAGTGTGAAGGAAAAGTTACAGTAGAAAGAAATGTACTAACGCAAGTCTAGTTTCACTATCCAAAGTCAACCCTTCCATCTGCCCAGTTCAGCCTCTGGATTTACAACAAACTTGGTCAACGCTGACCTTTGAGTAACCTCACGTTGACGTCTGGTCTTTGTGGAAAACACTGGAGTAGCTTTAATTTAAAGGTTTCTCATTCCACAGCATGACAACTTGTTAAAGTGTCGCAGACCACGTCAATCCCTCCAGCTTTACAATGCAATCCTTTAGATAAAAAAACTGCAGTCAGAAAGGCACCGCGCAACCCCGGGCTCTTGCTCAGCTCAGTGGCCTGATGGCACGAGCACTCTTGGAAGACAGATTGGTGTCCTGCAGCAGTTCACTGTGCTGGGCCTGAATGCTCCCCGGCACTGACTCCAGCCGTCCTCCCTTCACACATGGCTACCTGGCCCTGCCCCCAGAGCTCTGTCTGCGTCCCCCCTTACCTGGAATACCCTTTACACACTGGCCTCTTGAAGAATTCCCATTTAAAACAGTCAAACGAAATAAATGTTCTCACAGTTTACTTGTAAGCAAACAGCACCATTAAAAATTTAAGTTCCATATAGTTTACTAAATTATGGTATATTATGATGTAGCCACTAAAAATGCCTATGAAACATTTTTTAAGGTAAAATTTTAATGATACAGGAAAATTCTCTAACATAAAACAAAAATAGAGGGCATACAGGGAAGGATATAATATCAACTGTAGAAAAGGAAAAGGCATTCAAAAAAGAGTGAAAGAGAATATATGAAAATCCAAATAGTTGCTGCCTCAGGATGGTAGCATTATCCATAATGTTTACCTTTTAAATTAAATATCTCCAAAATTCTATAAAATGCATTTTCTCAGATAATTTATATTTTTTAGTAATTCAAGAACATCTAATCTTTAATTACTTGAAATGTCAAGGAGATCACTACACATTATAAAATTCTCTACATAGTATGATTTAACTAAATAATACAGAGTTAAGAGACTTGATGAAAATATGGGAAAATATTAATAGGCATTCTCTCCTCTAGGTGACATAATGAGTGATCGCTATTTTAATTTCAAAATACACCTCTATATTTAGGCCTTGCACATTGGTGATATATTAGTTTTATATCAGAAAATAATGGTTATGTAAGATAAGAAGAAACTAGAAGACCAGTGTGCTCCTAATAAACCAGTGTGCCCCAAATACTCTGGATGAAAAATACAGCATTGTCTTCAGAAATTACAAATCTTCACTTCACATATCTCAAGAGAACATATTTCACACTTCCTAATTCATAAGTGGCAGTTTCTCAAAAATATTCTCATCCTAATGTGAAGTCAACCCAAATGAGAGAAGATCCTGTGAGAAAAGGGAAAAAAAGAAAAGTCCAGCCAAAGGCTCATCATGAAACAAGGATCCTGGGGCACCTGGGTGGCTCAGTCAGTTAAGCGTCTGACTGGCTCAGGTCATGATTTCACTGTTACTGAGTTCGAGCCCTGTGTTGGTCTCTGCGCAGACAGCTCAGAGCCTGGAGCCTGCTTCAGATTCTGTGTCTCCCTCTCTCTCTGCCCATCTGCCACTAACGTGCTCACTTGCTCTCTCTCTCTCTTTCAAAAATAAATAAACATTAAAAAGTAAAAAAACAAAACAAAACAAAGATCCTGCCTGGACTTGGATGGAACGGAACCCCTGCTATCATGCACAGCCTACACATTTAAAGTGCATGCCACATGAAGAAATTGTCATCTATTCTGCATAAGTTAGAAAACTTGGGGCGCCTGGGTGGCTCAGTCAGTTGGGCGGCCGACTTCGGCTCAGGTCATGATCTCACTGATTGTGGGTTCGAGCCCCGCGTAGGGCTCTGTGCTGGCAGCTAGCTCAGAGCCTGGAGCCTGTTTCAGATTCTATGTCTCCCTCTCTCTCTGACCCTCCCCTTCTCATGCTGTCTCTCTCTCTCTCAGAAATCAACAAAACATTAAAAAAATTAAAAATTAAAAAAAGAAAACTTAATATGCTTTCATTTTTTTTCAAATTTGAGAAATAAATGGAGAGAATATTATGAAACATTAAGTTTCACAGAGTGACTTTTATCACTCAAATAATTTGTTAATTTATTTCAAAATCGAAATTCAATTTTCATTTACTTCAAAACTGAAATTTAATTTTCAGCTGAAGATCTTAACAGAGCTGAAGGTTGCTTTTCTCTTTTACATTTCTCACCAAAAATGGGGGGGGGGGGNCATGAAAGCTTCAATTTTTTAAAGCTGAAATTTCAGCCTACTGTTTATTTTTCTTTGTGCTCCCACTGAGCTAATTAAACAAAGAGCTTGACATTCAAAGCTGGTTTGGGAAAAGAAAGAGGGTGCACAGCCAGTTGGGATTTGGCCCAACTACCAATAAATATGGAAGACAACAGTCATCATAACAGCTTTCATTATGACTTTATATTCATTCACTAAACTTTTCAAGACAATAAAAATGGATTAATGGGGAAGGAGAAAAAAGAAAATCTCATAATTATCTCCCTTCATGTTTATAGAAAATATACCTAGTTAAAGCAAAAATTCAAAATGATTACATTTCAAAATCCATTTGTTTCCAAAGAGGGATCTTCATTTATGGTTTATGTTCAAATTAAATTCTACTGCTGTATGTTTTTTCTTCATATTCTTATTTTTCTACTTTATTTCCCCCCTGAAATCATAAATACTCAAATAAATGATGTAGGAAACTTTTTATCTCTTAATATTATACTTAAAAGTTTTTGCTAAATTTAGATAAATATAATATTTGTGAGATATTTCATCAAGAAAAGGTACACATTTTTTCCAACTTCCTTTTGGTTCTATAATTTGTTTTCGTATTTTAAAATGAAATACCGAATTTAAAAAAGTAATATATTATTAATATTTAAACACTGATAACACAGTTTATAAAGATTCCTGTCTCTCATTTCTTCTCCCTTCAAATCTAAGAGTTAGGTATATGCCTTTCCACATGTCTTCTTATAAGATACACATTATTATAAGGGATGTGTACTTTTATAGGTAATACTCTATATGATTCCATAACTTAATTTCTTTATTTCTTCTCTTACCTCTCATGTGGATGTACTTCTGTATGAGAATAAATAGATCATTTCTATTCTTCTCAAAGGAAGCCAACTATTCCATTTTATAACTGCACCATATTTTATTTAACCAAATCTCTATTGATGAGAGTGTCAATTTTGGTCTTAAATGAGAAAATGCACACTTAAAAGTTCAAACCACACGGAATGGTCTAGAACAAAAGTTAAGCCCTCTCCTGGAAAAGATAATCAGTTTTAATCAGTTTCTGTCTTTTTAAATACTTCTCATGGTTAACATTATAATATTTAAATAATAAATGTGTTACTTAATGTGTTACTTGACACAGTAGTAATTTCCTTCATTAAAAAGTAAAATTTAGCATATTTATAACTACCTCTTGCCTTGCTTCCTTTGTCTTCATTTTATTATCTTTTAAGTTGTTAAATTTTATAACTTTTATATTCTGTTTTGTTTGATAAATATAATGATCCCTGATCAGTGTGTAAAGGGATTCTATGACTCCAAAGACAGTAAGACCGCATCTCTGGTATTCTGACTGGGTAAGGGTTGTTGGCTACAGAGCCATACAGTGTGATAAGCCTTTAAGAACACAGTCATAGGTATATGCACACAATTTCCCTAAACACTAAGGTCCAAAGGATTCTTCTCTAAATCTGTTTTAGCTTTTATAGCTGAATTCACGTTTAATGGAAGAATAACAAGGTATTACCACTGAAACATGGGCCCAGCCTTGTAGCTTAGAAGCTGTGTGGCCACAGCCAGGCCTTTCCATCTTCTGGCCCACACTCTTCTCATTTGTAGACTCAGATATAAACCAGTCAGTCTCTGCTTGCCTCAGCATTTTAATATTCTAAATTATTATTATTTTTTAAGTTTATTTATTTATTTTGAGAGAGAGAGTGTGTGCACAAGCAGGGGAGGGGCAGAGAGAGAAAGAGAAAGAGAGAGAGAATCCCATGCAGGCTCTGTGCTGAGAGCACAGAGTCCAAGGTGAGGCTTGAATCCACGAACTCTGAGATTATGACCTGAGCCAAAATCAAGTGTCAGATGCTTATTCGACTGAGCCACCCAAGCACCCCTAATATTCTAAATTATTGACTTACACAGACAGGTGTTGCAGCTATAAGAACACTGCAGTCCTAGAAGCAGAATTCTAACAATCCTTATTTCCAACTCCACTTTTCTAAATGACCCTGAGTGACTGTGTAAGACTTATTCTTCTTAATGCCTTCATCATTTTTGGTACTTGTAAATACTTTGAAAATATGAGGCAACCATGATTGATGGTTTTATAGGTTGTTTTTGTTTGCAGCAAAGAAAAACACTCTTATTAAAGTCCAAGCATGTGCATTTTAAAATGTAAATTGATCATCCACCCCTCTCCACAATAATCAGAGCTAATAATTTCAATAAAGCCAGGATAGAGGAATATGTTGTACTAAATACAGCAAACAGTATTTTCTTCTAAACTTCGCCTCCCAGAAACTAAAACCATTTTCGTTTTTCTCTTTCTTCTAATGGTTGTAAAGATGGAGATGTTGAGATGTTGATCCAAAAGGCTGGATTCAGGCACACAGAGCAGAACGTCATGTGTAACTTAACCAGAACCTGTGCACAGGGCCTTCCAGCCATTCCATCAGGTCAGAAAGCACTCCTGGTAGATCCACCAGAGCCAATACGATCTCGATATTTCTCTTTGTCTCTTTTCTTACCAGAGGGGACCAACCCAACACTTTGGCCTTATCAGCCCCCGCAGATGCTGCTCAGTGTCTCTTCCTGCCAGTTTTGGCTCAGCACGGTGTCTCCCGGGCCCACTGACTGTCGGTTGCCATAACAACTTTGGGCAGAGGAGGAAGGCCTGGCGGAGCAGTGGTTGGGCCAGGTGGAGAGGAGGAGGTAGAACAGAGAGCTGAGCCACACAGAGTCTCGAGTCCCAAGTCCCAGCAAGAGAGATCAGGAGGCAGGCGGCCATAGGAAAGGAGAGAGATCCTCCAAGGGCAGGGGTGATGTGGAGGCAGAACCAGTCACTGCGCATCGGCAGAGTCTGGCCTCACGCACTGCTACAGTTACAGAGAGGGAGGAAGAAACTGGCAAGGAAAAGTGGAAGGAGAAAATAAAAAGGTTAAAAAAAACATGATAGAGAAAGCATTAAAAAAGTGGAAACCAAAAAGAGACATTTCTGCAACTGGAAAAATGTCACCCTTAAATATTGTGAATATAATAAAAACATCCTTCTCCGTGGCCCATTTGTGCTTGGACTAACATTATTTTAATGTGAAATTAGAGAAAAGGGAGAGACCAACTTCAGGACAGAAATGATATGCACTAGTCTTGGTTATGACACACTACTGGTTCAGGCTTTATTCAAATGTGTAAACTGTGGTTTAAAATACCTATTTTGTCTTTCTCCCTGAATTGTTAATGACATCAACGAATTGTTGAATATTCAAGTACTTGGTAAACTCTAAAACATTCTACCAATGCAGGCACTCATCATCTTCTCTTAATTTTATCATTATCAATATTTAGTATGCTTCTCTTTCACTTTCCCAATCTCCTTTGAACTATCTCTGGAAGATTTTTTTTCATCACTTATAGCATATTTGGACTCATAAATGTTTGGTTTGGAGCAATTGAGATTGATAATGAGACAAGGCCAGATAACTTTGGAACTAATTGGAAACTAATTCAATTCCAATACATCTCTCTACTACATTTAATCAAAAAACTCTTTATGTTGTATATCTTTGATGGATTTCTTTTTCTCTGAACCAAAGCACCTAGAAATACAAAAAGCAAAATAAGGAAAGATAATAAATATATATATACATATATATATATATATATAGTATAAACATGAAAATGACTTCAGGGACCAACTAGTTAAGGTATGTTACTTAAACTTTAACTTGAAATGGGTCATCTACTGATCTTATTAAAATAAAGATTCTAGTTTGGAAGGTCCATTGTGAGGCAAGACTGTGGTTCTCACCAAGTCCCCAGGTTGCTAATACTGCAGGTCCTTGAGAAGGAAGGATCTATTACAGTGCTAGTTAGTGTTTGGTCAGTGCTTGAGTTATAGATCACCTTCTTTTAATAAAATCCTCTAAAACAACTAAAAGCACATCTGTGCACATTGAAGCAATGGTGGGGAGCCCAGAGACCTATACTCTCACAGTCTCGGGAGGCTGTGGAATCATCTTCTAGGCACTTCCATAGAAAATTTGAGAATTTGCAGATCATGATGTGAAACACATAGTGTTCTTTTAGGAGTGCCTGGGTGACTCAGGAGCCTGCTTTGGATTCTGTGTGTGTCCCTCTCTCTGGCCCTCTAAAGCTTACTCTCTTTCTCTCTCAAAAATAAATAAAAACATTAAAAAATAATAATAATAAATAAAAACTTATTTTAATCATAAGGAAATAGGGGCTCAAGAGAGATTAAATAACAATAAATGAATTCTTAATATTACATATCCATACACATATACACAATACGCATACATTTAAAACATTCACACAAAGACATCTGTGTATGAATTGTAGACAGTAGTTGCTGCTTTTCAGCATCCAACCTCTACTTGGGAGGAAGCCAACCAAAAGTTTAAAGTATAAAGACAGTCCCTCTATGTCAGGTAAGCTGAGAGAGCAAGTGACCTACACTAACCCAATAAAAAGTTCTTTCCAGGCACTTCAGACCTACATGGAATGAAGGTAAAATTCAGAGACAGCTGGTTACCATTCATGGTGGTGACATGGAAGCAAGAATTATTATTGAGAATTATGGTTTGAGGAGTTACTATTCCAGTTAATCATGGGAAATAATTTTAAGAAAAACACAGTGGCCAACATTATGGAAGTAAAGAGACATACCAAATGGAATAAATAGAACATAAAAAAGTGGGAGAGCAGAAGAGCTTAAGATAATTGGAGAAAAGGTTTCACACTGGGAAGTACACAGGAATGAGACACACATTTGGGTTGTGTGGGCCAGCCCAGCTGCTACCGGGGCTTAAACAATAACTTGGCACATTACTTTGGATAATCTCTAAATTCCATGAGGGCTGGATTTTATCCCCAATCCTAGGCAAAAGGTGAGCCTTTTATATCTACCAAATGAAGGACAGATAGATACATATCTAAACAAACATATAATTAGCATTTCTTAAGGTGCCCTTTGGAAACATGGAGAACAAGTAGAAGTTCACAGGTGAGATTAGAACCCTGACTCAAAGATCATCATGAACTTCAAAAGTAAATAGAAAGAGAAGTCAGAAAAATCCTTTCTAAAATGATTTTTTGATTGCTCCTGTAATACTGAAGATGATGTAACTAGAATTACAGAGAAATACAGAATGAGAATGTATTCTGTTTCCTTGAGGAATATTTCCAAATAAAAGGAAATCTGAAATGTATCAAATCTGAAATAAAGACAAATGGTTGCTAAGGATAATTCCTTTAATAGGGACAAAATCACTGTGTTTTTGATAAGGGGAGTGAGTTAGGGCCAGGAGTAAAAATTCATTGAATTGTAGGCACATTTATTTACTTCCAATTTTCAGTTTTAAAGATTTCATGGAAAAAAATTTATTTCTTCATTAACTGATTAGTATGACTTCAGATTTGTTTCTTATGTATTCAAATTTTGTTTCTTTTACTTTTTTTTGGGAAATCATTTTTCCAACTAATGGGTAATTTACATGTCAAAAACCTTTTTATTTCTTTAATTCTACCTATGTCTATATATCACTTCAAAAATAAAATACATAAACTTGAGACCCTCCATCACATATGCACACACATAACATGAATAATTTTGCAAGCAGTAATTCACACTTCTATTCTAAGACTTTGTTGGTGTAATTTGGGATTTCTTATCCAGAATATTATCATTTTTAAACATTTTTTCTTTCTTTTGAAAGAATTTCTGAAATTGTTTCTATTGTTTTTAACCTCTCACTGTTTTTAACAACAGTGATTTAAATATTGATTCTTTGATTTTAATTATTTACCATACTTCCTTTTATGACAATAATGCTGATTATTTGGTTTTTTATTTTGATTCATTCCTTAGTTAGCTGGAATACTTTTTCAATTTTTTTAATCTTTTTTTTTTTCAGAAAAGGAATGTTGGTAAAAAACATTTGGAGTCCTTTTGTGTCTATTAATATCTATTACTCCAAATATGAATGATAGCCTGTCTGACTATAACATTCTTGGGTTTCAATATATTTCTCTCAAGAGTCTTGTGTTCATTTCTCTTCCATATTTTTTAAATTGTGGAGAGTCTAATGCCAACTTGATTTTTTTCCTTTTATAAACAAGCTTTTTCCCTGTCATCTTAATGCTTTAATTTTCTTTAATTCATTATATTTTTAGATAAGCAATTTTCCCTGGATTTTAAGTCCACCAAGAAAATACTCTTCCATTATTCCTTTGGGAATTGCTTTTCCTGTGAATGGTCTGACTTCTGCTGCATGTATCACTGACTTACTAGGATTTTCATCAATGCCCTTTATATTTCTGATTGTACACTTATCTCATTTTTTACTCTAAATTCTGGGACAGTTTCTCAATCTGGTACAGTAATTCACTGGTTCAGATTTCTAGAATATTCAACATATATTTTCTGCCTTCATGCCATCATAAACCTTTGTTAACTACCCTCTTTATCTAAAAGCTATCCTTTTTGATGGGTGCCTCATTCAAACAGAAAATAGCTCCCTGAATCAGATACCATTATAGATTTTCTCTCATTTTTTGCAGTTAAATGTGTCATACACTTTCAGAAGCATTTGTTTTTCAAACTACTGTGTGTTTCACATATCTGGTCACATATCTCTGTTCACCTTTACGGTGGTCTAGTTAGGTATTTCTACTTTGTTTTGTTTCTCAGTCCTGAGAGAATAAGATGCTAATCATGAAATACATGGTGCTACTCTTTTACACAGAATTAGCAGGAGAAGAAAATTTTAGGTTTGTAGTAGATTTATGTTGTCACCTCAGATTTTCTGGAAATCTGGAAAAAGGAAGGCTCAATAATGGAGGTCAAGCCAGGCCAACAGTGCCCATTGACACTATTCCACAAGATTTAGTCACTGACTCTGGTTTGAGCCCTTTCATCTACATTGTATGCCCACATTCATTAGGCAGAGGAAGTAGCATATGTTACAAAGCATGATGTCAATGCCACACGTTGCTGAGCCAGAACACCGTGATTTCTCAGGGGTGTCAATACTACCACCCATTGACTTTTCAATGGCCCACCTTTGCCTCTGGCACTTGTAGATTTCCTGAAGCCTGTGGGATTGTCCCATCATCTCAAATTCTTATTCCACAGGCAAAATTTTCTATTGCATCTGGTGACTCATAGCTTGATCAGTCTGATCTCAATCTTGTCTCCCCTATACCACGTTTTAGAAAATTCCTCCAAGCACCTGACCTGAAAACATTATCCTCCTGTCACTGTTAGGTCTTTATGGATTTTATATTTTATATATCTTTATACATATGTCATTTTATATATCTTTTTCATCACCTTAATGGTAAATGGATGACTTACATAATGAATGAAAATCGTCATCTTCAATCTTTAGTTTCTTGTTTGGTTGGTTTTTTTCCTTAACTATCTTTTCTGCACATTTCTGGCAGTCTGAAAACAAACTAATGTTGCTTTTTAGAGCTGATTAGTGAACTTTTGAGATTAAACTGAGATCCTGGAAACTCCTAGATCAGCTCTACAATGGAACTCTACAATAAAAGAAATGTTCTTCTGAAGTGTTCAGTTCGGAAGCCACCAGGCTCATGTGGTTATTAAGGACTTGAAATATGGTTCGTACAACTGAAGAAAACTAAAACTTTAATTTAATTTAATTTAATTTTAATTTGAATAGTCACCTGTGCCTAGTGGTGAGGGTATTGGACATTATAGTTTTAGGTAAACATCCTGTAAGTTCCAACATCTTTGAAAATGAAAGTCCCTATGCCTCCCACTAAATTTATAAAATCATAATCCTATGTGTGTTAGCATTGAGGAAAGGGCTGCATTTTTAAAAAGCTCTCTCCATGATTCTTAATGTATACTAACATGATCTTAGATGTTTGATTTGGTACCAGGAATAATGGAAATGAGGCTGAGAAGCATAATGACCTAGTGTTCACTGAGCTTTAAAACAAACTAAGTAATGATTTATTATACACATCAAAAGAAATCTGACTGGAAAATGATGAACCAAGGCCACCATCGCCCTCCCTTGTCTGAGGCAGACATCCCCTGTCAATCACTGTGTACTTTTCCCAGCCCCAAAGCAGAATCTTTATCAAACAGGGACCTAGTAATCCCTGAGGATCAATCCTAGAGAGGAAACAGTTTGTATCTACATCAAATGTCGACAAACTTTTTCTGTAAGGGCCAGACAATAAACCTTTTAGGTGTTGTGGTTCATATGCTCTTTGTTTCAACTATTCAGTCTGCCCAGTGGATCATGAAATCTGTCATAGACAATATACAAACAAATGGGTGCCACTGTATTCTAATAAAATGTTAGTTATAGACATTGAAATTTGAATTTCATATAATTTTTTCTATATAATGTAAAGTTTTTCAACCATTTAAAATTATACAAACTATTATCTTTTGGGCATAAAGAAATAGGCATTGGGCTAGATTTGGTCCCAGGTAGTAGTTTGCCAGGTAAGATCTCTTCCATTTTTAATATTTTGTAAGTCAAAGACTTTTTTCTCTACATTTCTTGGAGTAGGACATTAATATATGCTTTGTCTCTTTATGTCTCCTTGTAATATCAGGATCCAAGTAATTCAGTACATAAAGCACAGATCATGTATGTAATAGTGATAATTTCCTGAGGTAAAATCTGTACAACATGAGTAGTTAATGTGTATATAGGTATAAAGCCAATTAGAAAAACCTAACTTTTTGCCTTTCAATCTACTTAAAATATTTTTAAAGGCTTTCAAATAAATTTCTACTAAATTGCATTTTAGCAAAATAGATCAATAAAACTTTTAATTTGGAAGTATTCTAGTCATGCCATTTTTACCAAAGAATAAGATTCTATTTATATCCAAATTGCAATTATGTTCTAAGTTAGAACAATATTTATTTCTATAACTCTACTACTAATTTTAGTTAACATTTAACTTCCTTCTATGCATATTAAAGTTGATGAAGAAGCAACGAAAGCAACAGCTTCTGTGAAAATAAATAAAGGAAACCTCATTTAAAATGCAGTCGGAGAGCCCTGCACCAGGGAGGTGCTCTCATGCACACACCACTCCCTGCAGCTTACCCAGCCCATGGAAAGAAGGAAGATGAGAATCACCTCAGCAAGAGAGGACATTTGTCACATTGAAAAGCGGGAATTTCATCTTCTGCTTTTAAGAGAAAGGATGATCCCTCCCTGCCCCAGCAACAGCACCCAACCACCATGTGCAACCAATGAGAAACTGCACAATTTGAAACCTTGTCCTTTTCCAATGAACTTTTAAAACAACCCTCCCCAATAACCTCCTAAAAACTAATAGAAAGTGATCTTGCATGTTCAGAATGGTAATTTGTCTGCTATTCCTGATAAACTCAGTTTGCTAGTAAAATATAACTAGCTATTTTTAGGGTTGACAACATATAGATATGCTGAGAGAGACCCTTGTGAGGATTCCCCCAAACATCAGCTGCCATTACCCAATAACGCCCACTCTCCACCTTACGCTGCCATGTCACTTACGTTTCTAGGTCAGAACATACCATTGTGACCGAGCATCAATCTCATCAAGGCTCTGAAATATACCCTACATTTCCCCAACATCAATGCTTTGGTTATCTGCCTACCATTATTATTACTGCCTCCACCTACATTTTACATATATTTTTCTTTTTTTATTTGAGAGAGAGAGAGAGCAGGCACACAAGCAGGGGAGAAGGGCAGAGACAGAGAGACAAAGAACACCAAGCAGGCTACACCTTCAGCACAGAGCCCCACACGGGGCTGGATACCACAAACCAAGGATCATGACCTAAGTCTAAATCAAGAGTCAGATGCTCAACCAACCGAGCCACCCAGGGACCCTACACTTTATTCATATTCCATTTATTACCTGGGCAAGGTAAAAGGAGATAGATATGCATACATTAATTGTAGGCACTCAAAATTTTTAAATAAGGGCATTCTACTCTTCTTCAACTACTGTTATAGGTTTTTAAATTTTGTTTTGTTTTTAATTTTTCTAATGCTTTGAAACACATTCCCATACATGTTGGGAGGCCAACAACAGTCTTTTCTATAAAGGCTGCCTTCTTCTGAAAACTATTTTTGTAACTTCTAGACTTGAATTTTAAGTTTATTTTCCTCATTTCCTTTTTTCATATACTACTATGTTGAATGCAATTTCAAAAGTCTTCTCTACCTAATACTCATGATTCCTACTTACTTAATAAAATTTTCTTCCCAAATAAATGGGAAATTACTAGCAACCTCTGACTGGGTTGTTAATTACTATCCTGGGGCCAAGTTGATGTATCATTGTCAACAATACTAAAAAGCAAAACCAAAAACAGCAAAACAAATTCACCTACAGATTTTAAAATAAATATACCAAAGATAAAATTTATAAACCATTTCATGTATACTTCTTATTCAGGTTTCTTAAGTAAAATTTGCTAAAAAACTGAAAATATTGAAGTGGAAAGAAAATATTTAGAAAAAACACAGAAGGAACTTCTCTCATTTCCCATGAATTCCAAACACCTAGGCATTATATAAAAAGAAAAGAAATCATCATTCTATTTTAAATAAAAATGCGTAATGTTTTGCCTCATCCTGATTATCATCTTGTAAATGATATTCATGAGTCAAATATAAGAGTTTCATAGCCCAAAGTGATTTTAAAATCCTTATTTTATTTTATTTTATTTTATTTTAAATCCCAAAGCTAGAAAAGCTATGGGATTGGTGTTCAGCATCAGTAGAATCAGTACAGGGATGCTTCAAAGATAGTTCCTTACCTGTTTGACATGGTCAATAAGTCCTGTTAAAATGATTTGATTTCAGGTGGCTTTTTGAGTCAATAGTAAGTGTGATATAAAAAAAAAAAAATAGCTCATGCTTATGGTGCATCTGCTATTTATATTACTTGTAGGCCGAGATAACCAATACATTAATTTTTCATCCTAAAGCCTAGAATATAAGTAGCCACACTCATGTGGAATTATCCTATTTCACCTACCTAGCAGGTCAAGAAATGACAACCATTCATCATCATCTTCAAATTATTTTAAAACAGAAAATATACTTTGTTACCCACCAGTATGCCTGATACACAATTATCAACACTATGAGAATTATTTTTCACTTGGGTGATAGGTGTGGTAAGTCAACACTGAATAAAGTGGAGAAAGGGTGCAAATTTCAGACACTGAAAGATCCAGGGCTAAATGAATGCTTCCCAACACAGCCTATGGGCTTGTGAACCTATTTACTGATGTGCAAACAAATTTATAATATAGTATAGTACTGTTTGTGAAAAAGAGTCAATTTTTATGTAAAATATCTGCTAGAGTATCTCAAGTCATAATCATTCAATGACAGTATTCTTTCTCCTGTCTGTTACTCCCTGTAGGAGGTCCTGTAGTAATTTGCTAAATATTACCATTTTGGTCTGACAGAATTATTACAACTTTACATACCTAACTGCTACAGTTACTTAAACAAAGATGATATATAATTGCTGAATTATAAAACCATTAGCCCAAGAGATTAAAAACCATCACAAGAAACTCAAAATTCTTCTCATCTCTTAAGACCACTGAGCCAAAAGTGGAGTGAGTGATTTCCCTTCTGTATTTTATAAGAAGCACAGAAATAGAAGTTTGGAAGAGTCAGACTTCTGGCGAAATTAAACTAGTAGGCTACTTTTTTTTTTTCTTTTTAGAAAGAAGAGAGGTTGGGGATTCATGCTCTTGACAGCTCATTCAATGACTCTCCAGAAAGTGGTGGGAAAGAATTTGAAAATTTAAACTTCAAAGGCAAATAATATGAACATATCTCTGTGCAATAAATAAGTAGCCCTGCTTTACATGCCAACTCTGACAGCTATTATTAGACCCCACTGGTTAATTAGACAAACATATTTGGCTAATTTCCCTTCAAATTCACCATCAATGTCAACACTTTTGGATAATCCTAAAAGGCTGGGAATTTACAAGTCATAAACATTTAACAAAATAGCTAAGCTTCTTAAAATACTTTTCCCATCTGTGTTAAGCCACAGAAAATCTAACCGGAACAGCACTATATCCCCCAGCCTACATGAGTTTTTATTAGAGATAGTAAGTAACTTAGAGCTCTGTGCTTTAAGTGTGAGGGGAGAAACACAGCACAACACAGCAATAACAAAACATGTTTTGGTTATGTTAATAACCTAAGATTAGCAGGAAAAAGAACATTATTAGTTTGTAGGTAAGTGGTCATTCTTCACTGGGCCAAAATATACATACCAAACTCTTAACATCTTTTTGTTCAATGATCCAATTGGGAATCACATGTCAACAAGGCTCTGTGTAGTCTTGCTACAACTATCTCTCATTGGATTGAAGCCAGCTTTGCCTTCTATGCTTTCCTTACACTCACCAGCTCTTTCCCTCCTTGAGGACTTCATATGGGCCTAGAATACTCTTCGTCTACCTGCTCCTTCCTCCATCAGTTCTCTGTTTAGATGTCACCATCTCAAAGAGGCCTTCTCTGATTATCCTTCCTCAGTAGGTTACTCCTGCCTGGGGATCCTGGGTCACTGCACCATATTCAGTTCTTTTATGCACAGCTCATAATTTGTAATTGTACATTATTAATTTGTTCTCTTGTTCAGTGTCTGTACCCTGCTGCTCAGTCTATTTTATTTACCAATGTATATTCAAACCCTAGCATGGTATCTGGTGCATGACGGGTACTCAGTAGACATCTGTTTAATGAATCAATCCACAAAGAACACAAAGAATAAATGGATGAAAGAATGGAATTGATAAGTCCCTGCTCTATAACCATTTTCATTTTAAATCAGTACAAATTACCACTGTATTGCCCAATTCTGCCATGGTGACTACCTACACAAAAATCTAACATGTTTCTACTTAGATTTCTGGTCAGTTTGAGAACCTTCCACTTAAATGAGGATTTTTTAAACTAGGAAGATTGAAATGTCTAGTGTGTAAATAAATATGCCACATTATACAATAGGAAAATAATTGGTGATTAGAAGCTACATGGTATTTGGATAATTGATTTATTTTTTAAAACCTCCTTTTGGCATATATGCATATAGCTTTCACACTTTGAAAGGAGTCATACACTACATCTACTAGATCTTTCCAAGTGCTCAACTCTCTCTTCTCCTAAATGTCATCCACATGGCCACACTTAGGGATCTTGCCTAATGATCCCCCAGTCCCTAAACCAACAACCAGAAACCTACTGTGTTCTACTCTCATTCCAACCTAATTTAAGCCTACACATTGACTTTCCAGCTTAGCTCTTTTCTTTTTGACCCAACTTCTAGTACCATTTATGAAATTCCTTAGAAATCTTGCTTACTTTTGAGCAAGGTTATTTTTACCCATAAATGTCTTTTCATGACCTCCCTTCAAACCATCAGTTGCACTGTAAAACTTGGCCTTTCCCGTAATGATCTAGTAACCCCCTCAGCACTTCACCTGGTTCTTATATTCCCCTACTCTGCTTAATGCACTAAAAGTCTGGGCCTTGCTCCCCAGTGCTACTTTCTGATCACTGATCAGCTCTGTTTCACTTTTCTACATCCTAAGTCCATAGTATCTATTTTTATCAGCATTTTCACCATCATTTATCATCCTTCACAACTCACCATTTCTGTGCCTGATTCATCATCTTCCTTTCTGCCCCTTCTCTTCTGTCATCACTCATGATTTCAACATTACAGTTGATATTCTGACTCATTACTGTTCACCATCTTTTACTTTCTTTGACCTTTGACTTCAGCATCCATCAGCCTTTAATGAGTACAGTCATATCCTGGATCTTGACCCAACACCTCCAACGTAAAATATTTTTGCTTCTCTGAGCATGAGCTGATTATAGATCACATGACCTTTAACTCCATTTTGTTTAACTCCTTTTTTTAAATTAGGTTTTTGCTTTCACTAGCTCTCTGTTTCTTCTGCAGAGGAATGACCCATACTAGTAATGCCCCTTGTCCAGCTGGGGCTCCCTGGTTAGTCACTTCAATCGTAACTGACACACCAGGTACCAAATTTCTTGGCTTCCTCTCACACACACATTGCATTCCCCAACCTCTTGGTGCTATGTCTCCTGATAGGTTGTTCTGAATGGATGCCTAAGAGGCTATCTCCTCGTCCTCCCAAAATGCACAGGCCCCACGGGGCTCAGCTTTATGGGAAAATGGAAGGGTCCTTCTACTCACTGTTCCGAATCACCCTCTGTCACTTAGTGCTCAAAGTGACAGGACTTCAGGTTCAAGTTCCACAAATCCCTCCATGAGATAGTTCCCATTTTTTCTTCCTCTGTACAGACTCCTCTGCTATACTCCTCCAGGCAATACCTTCTACCACACACAAGCAAACAACAAACACATGTGCAAACTAAACTAACAATCCTGTATCAACAACATTAACAGTAGTTTTCCATCTCATAATCCTCACAAAACATCCTCCAATTCTTCCCCAGAAATTTTAGTTTGTTCTGTAGATAGATATTTACATTGCATTTGTTTTTATGGGGAGGCGCGCGCGCGCACACACACACACACACACACACACACACACACATAAATACTATGTCCCAAAATTGATTTTAAGTATTTATTTAGTACTCTCATTACACTGAATGCCAGCCATTGAGCACAAACTACTTGCTTTCTCTAGTATTAATGAGTTTATTCTAAGAGCATAAGAATTTCATGAGCAAATACAGATTTCTGGCTTCCAATCATAGCAATTCTGACTTGGTAGGTCTGAGGTGGGGCCTTGACTCCGTCTTTTAACAAGCACTCTAGGTACTTCTGATTCATAATTTTAAGAATACTGCTTATCATGCACTGGCTGCTGCTTGGGGCTTAGCTTTAATGAGACATCAATCAATCAAAACTAAAATACTATGGGCTTGCTCTTTGGCACATCTGCTCCATCTGCTAGATCTGACATAGGAAAGACTTCTAGAAGACCAAATTTGTTTACATTCCTTGGACTACTGTATTGGACTAACCAACTCCAGAAACTCAGTGCTGACCCCAACTGATGTCCATGCCATGCCTTCTTTCTTTGTCTTAGCCGTGCCTTCTTTCTTTGTCTTATGTAGCACAGAAGGCAGGATGTATCTACAGGCTGAAATGGAGCTTATTACAAATTTTCCTCTGTATGCCAGAGTGAAACAGTGATATATTACCTATTTGTTTCTGATGTTTATGATTATACTTACAGTTCAAATACTGCTGTATTTATTGGAGTATTCAAAATAATATTTAAAATAATGGTAATAATGAGCAACCTTATTCATCCTTAAAAAGAGTTTACTTTTGGTGTACTAAGATGGTACTTATCAGAGTGTGATGCAGAAACCACCCATATTGAAAATGTCATGGGATTCTTGTTTAATAAACAGATCCCTGGGCCCCATTAAGTGGTATTAAATAGACTCCAGAAATCTGCAAATCTGCACTTGAACATACAATCTCTGGTGGCTTCAATGCCCACATAGTTTCCCCAGGGAGCTAATCAGTCACCTGGGGAGTTTTGCAAACTATTCATGCTTATCCCTAGCTCAAAACGTCAAAATGATGGTGATGGAGAGGAAGAGATGAAGGTAGTATTTGAAGAAGCACTTCTAATGATTTTTTTAAAATATGGAATTCAGAGGCAGAAGCTGAAGTTAATAAAACTTCACAGTTCGTGGCACATCATCATTATTAACATGTGCAAGGTCCTTTTTGTTTGTTTTCATTTATTTTTCTCCTTTAAGCCAGGAGCCCTACTCCCATTTCATATCCTTAGCTATGTACAGTTATTGCAAAATATGTAGTGTTGTTTTGTGTATCTACGGGCTTTTGATTTGCACAAGTCTAACAGATGATAGATTTATATTTTATTTTTTTCATTTAATATTTTTTAATAGTTACACATGTTCAAGGAGGAATTCATTTGCTAACTCATTGTTTCTAAGGGCTGTGTCTAAGGGCTGTGTAGTATTACACAGCATGCAACCGCATATCCAAAAAATTTCATCTATTCATTTATCTATTACCCTGGGGAGTGGCATCTAAGTTGCCTCCAGTACCCACTACAATGAACAACTATAAACAAGTATTTCTCTGAACAATATGCTGAGGGGAGAGATTGCTGAGTTATGAAAATTTCACCTTGAACAGCCAGATCGCCCTCTAGACTGACTGCACTGAGCATCCATATTAGTAGCAAGTGAGGCTGAGCACTTTTTCCATGGACTTGTTAGTAAACTCCCCTCTTAGGAGTCACCTATCCATATATATGTGGACTACTATTCTATTGAATTGTGTATTTTTCTTTTTGATTTTCTTCTTTTAAAACCATTTTGAGATATGATCAATGTGCAAAAAAATTGTACATATGTAATGTACACAACTTGATATGTTTGGAGATAAATATATATCATGAAACTGTCACTACAGTCTATTCCATAAACATATCCATCACCTTCAAAAGTTTTCTCCCACCTTCTTTTATCATTTGTTTTGATGGTAAAACTTAGCAAAATTTTAAGTATACAATGCAATATTATTAACTATAGACTCGACGCTCCTGAGGTATTTCTAGGACATCTTAATCCTGAATAACTGAAAACTCTGAACCTTTGATACCTCACCATTTTCATTCCCCCCGCCTCACCTCCTGGCAACCATCATTCTATTGTCTGTTTCTAGGAGTTTGACTATTTTAGATTCCTCAAATTAGTGGGATCATGTACTATTCATCCTTCAGTGTCTGGTTTATTCACTTATTCACTTCTTAGCATAATCCCCTCCATGTTCATTCATGTTGTTGCAAATGACAGGATTTCCTTCTTTTCTAAGGCTGAATATTATTCCATTGTATGTATTTATCACATTTCAAAAATAATTTTCTGACAACATAAAACTTTCTAGTTTTAGATGTTGCAGATATCACTCAGTACGTCATTTTTTTTGCTTTGCCTATAATTATTTCATTAAACAATTCAAAATATTATGTCCAATATATTCATTTTTTCCCCTATTTTTTGTGTATTTGGGTTCATTTAGATATTTTAAAAATCCTTCTTTACACAAAGATACAAAACCATTAGCTTATATTTTTCTAGATCTATATTTTTATCTATCATAGGTCTTTTGTTTGTTTATTTATTTATGAGAGAGAGAGAGAGCGAGAGAGAGAGAGAGAGAGAGAGAGAGAATATGAACCTTAAGGAGGCTCCATGCTCAGCACAGAGCCCAACTTGGGGCTTGATCCCACTACCCTGGTATCACGACCTGAGCCAAAATCAAGAGCAGGATGCCCAACTGACTGAGCCACCCAGGAGCCCCTGTCCTGTCCTTTTTTCTTTTTTTTAAGTGTAAGAATTTAATTTTATTTTTCATAAAGTGAGCCAGTTACTCCAACAAAGTTAGCAAACTATTATCCCTTCTCTACTGAGTTTTGCGCTACTTAATACACTGAGTTTGCATAAGTAATAGATTTGTTTCATTGAGCTGTGTGTTTCTACACCAACATTTTATTCTTTATTAATGTGGATTTATAGAGTGAAATGCTGTAGTGCAAGTCATCCTCCTTGAGACATTTCAAAGTGAGTTTGTAGAATTCTGATAAATATCCTACCAGTTTTTATTAGAACTGATGTGAATTTATAGATGAATCAGTATTGATGAACATACTGTATCTCTTCACTTATTTATTCTTTTCTGTTTAATGATTTTTATGTTTATTTCTTACCTGCTTTATAGATGCATTATGATATATTTTGCTTTATTCTACTTATTATGATGCTATTACTGGAAGAGAGGAAAACAATACTTCTAAGTTAATCTTGTGTATCTGGTTATTTTGCTGTTATTTCTAAAGGTTGTCTGTTGCTTTTGAGGGATTTTCCTTAGCAAATGATCATATAATCTATACACAGAGTTTGGATCATCCCTTCAGATATCTGTTCTTGTTCTTTTTACTTATCTTATTGTATTGCCCAGGACTTTTGAAAATGTCTTGAATGATGGTTATAACAGGGGGCATCTCCATCTGGTCTCTCATCACAAAATAGGCTCATCCAAATTTTCTTACTAAGTTGAATATTTGATCTAAGTTTTTGAAAAAAGCCTTTATTAACTTTAAATACGGTTTTATTTTGTCTCTGAATTTTTATTATAAATATGTTTTTAAATATTTTATCAGATGCTTTTTTCAATTTTTAAAATAATTATATGTTCTTTCATGATCCATTAGTGTGGCAAATTATGTTGACTGATTTAATGACAAGGCACACTTGTCCTCTTGGGATAAACCTGGATGTGACATATTGCAATATTATACATAATTGTTTTTATGTTTATTCATTTTGAGAGAGAGAAAGAGCATACACACATGTGCACACGAGCAGGGGTTGGTGAGGGGGCTGGGCAGAGGGAAAGGGAGAAACTATTCCAAGCAGGCTTTGTGTTCTAAGTGCAGAGCTGGACACGGGGCTCGAACTTGTGAACAGTGAGATCATGACCTGAGCTGAAACCAAGAGTGAGATGCTCAAAAGACTGAGCCACTCAGGCATCCCATGACTGTGTGCAGCCTGCTTCAGATTCTCTCTCCCTGACTCCCCGACTCTCTTTCTCTCAAATATAAACGTTTAAACAAAACAAAAAAACGGATTTTTCCTTAATCTTCCTATTGCTTTTATTCTCTATGTCATTAATGTCTGTTAGTATCTTTAATAGTTTTTATCTCTTTGAGTTCATTCTGAAACTTTTCCTCATATGAAATTGAAAGCTTTGCTCATTTACTTTCTATATTCCTTCTTTTTGATAAACATACTTAATGCTTTCATTTTTTCTCTATGTGTTTCTTTAGCTGTATTTATGAAATTTTGACATGCTTTTTCATTCAGTTCTAAGAATTCTGTCATTTTTATGGCTTCATCACCACAAATGTTACTAAAGAGTATAATTTTTAGTTTTTAAGCTATTATTTCTTAATTATTATTATCTAATCTTATTGCCTTGAGGTTAGAAAAGTCTGTATGATGCCAATTCTTTAATCAGACACACAGTTTGTATATGTGGAGGAGGGTTACATCTTTAAAAATAATATGGAACTTCTTTTTTGTAGGATATAAATGTCCTTATATATCTATTGGTGAAAAACATTATGTTGTTGCCCTATTCCATAACATTGCTTACTTTTTTGTACTCTTGATCTTTGGTTTTAATTTTCCTAAATTTCATGTTAATAGATCTTGACATTGGCATTTTCCCCCCTTAGTGATATGCTTTCACACTTGAAGTCATTTTAGCCTGAGGCATTTCATTTTTCTTAAACTTGGTAAAGTCTCTACGATTATCTTGACAATTATTTTCTTCCACTTATTTTTATCTCTCATTTCAAGATTCCTACTACATGGATGCTGACAATTCTACCTTTACACCTTCATATCTCTTAAATTAAAAGGACAAAAATGTCCCTTTTTCCTTTCTTGTCGGCTCCAATAGTAATTTATCCATCTGATTTTACAAAAACTTATTCATTCTGTGGCTGTATCCATTCTACTCTTCAGTATCTTTTTACTGAGTTTTTAATCTACCAAGCTATTTCACACTTAATTTTTCCTATTAGTTCTTAAAAACAACTTCTGTTTCCTCTTATCAGTAATTTTTCTTACCTCTTTGAGAAACGTAGTGCTGATTTTAAAAAGGTATTTTCTCAGACCGTTCTACTTCATAGGAGTAAGTTGGTCAGTTTTCTGTCTTTTAAAGGAGTTATATTCCTCATTTTGCTATTATTCCCTAGGATCTCATATTTCTTGCCTGGCAATATACACCCAGAGGGAGGGATGGAAGTCCAGACAGTAACGTGCCCCTTCTGTAAGTTTAGGTGTTGGGTCCAAGTTCACTGTAAAAAGCTACTGTCATGAGAGCCATTATTCTTTGTTAACCCTCAACAAATGGATTGGGCCAAGAAAATCTTCCTGTATCCCCACGCAGGTACTGCTTTTCCTGCAAAGCTATGTCCCTAACTTATAATCACTTAGACCATGGGGTCTAAAGGAGGATGGGTGAGGAATGAAGGAAGGAAAACACCTGAGTTGACTGGGGTGCTTGTTGTAATCCACTCACTAAGCCCAGACAGTGTAAGGAACAATCCCTGAACTGCTCTTGGCAAATGTGGCCTGTTATTTGTCTCACAGTGGAACAGGAGAGGACAATGGCTCACCCAGTAATATGTGCAGGAGAGACGTGTGCATGCCGTGAAAAGGTTTTATCCTGCCCTTGACCCCTAGACTTTCTTCTCCCTGGCTTGCTGCATCTCCCTTCACTCAATCTGACCCTCTTTCCCAGGGGTTTCTCAGGATGTAGCAATGTGACTCTTGTTTCCATGGCATCAGTACATAGGCAGCATTAAAGGGTTGAGTTGAGAAGGAAATCAGAGGATTACATTTGTTCTCTATCTTGACAGAGACTAAAATCTATTCTCAGGTATGTCTCATAGATGCAATTCCCTCCATGTTGAAAACCCTTAATCTAGTATCTGTACACAATTTGGACATATTTGGACAATTATCTGGCTTTTAGTTTGTAAAAGATAGTGTTTCTTTTATTAAAAAATAAGATCAGGGGCGCCTGGGTGGCTTAGTCGGTTGAGTGTCCGACTTTCGCTTAGGTCATGATCTCGCGGTGCGTGGGTTCGAGCCCCGCGTCGGGCTCTGTGTTGACTGCCAGCTCAGAGCCTGGAGCCTGTTTCAGTCTGTGACTCCCTCTCTCTCTGACCCTCCCCTGCTCATGCTGTCTCTCTCTCTCTCTCCTAGAAATAAATAAAACATTAAAAAAAATTTAAAAAAAAAGATCAAAATGCTTTTATAATTCCTGAAATCAATGTTTCTTAGGAATGTATATGCAACTTTTCAAGGCATCTATAGTAACTCTGTACAGATTATATTTTATTGATAGGGTCCCTTATATTTAAACACCTATATTACAGGATACATTTTACTTGATAATAACAAATCAGTTTTTCATTATATTATTTATTTCTTCATGTTTCATTTAAGGCTTTCTCACCTATTTTTATCAGTAAAATTTATCTCTACTTTCTCAAAAAAAAATTAAAGTTTATTTATTTGAGAGAGAGAAAGAGCACAAGCAAGGGATGGGGCAGAGAGAGAGAGAAAGAAAGAAGATCCTAAGCAGGCTCCACGTTCCATGCTAAGCCCAGTCCAGGGCTCAATTTCACGTCTGTGAGATCATGACCTGAGCTGAAATCAACAGTCAGATGCTTAAAGACTCAGGAGCCCAATTTTCTCAAAAAACTTTTCAAATTTTTATTTAAGTTCCAGTTACCTAACATACAGTGTAATATTAATTTCAGGTGTGTAATAGAGTGATTCAACACTCCCATACAACACCTAGTGTTCATAACAAGTGCATTCTTTAATCTCCATCACCTATTTAACCCATCCCCCTACCCACCTAACCTCTTACAACCATCAGTTTGTTCTCTATAGTTAAGAGTCTTTTTATTGATTTGCCTCTCTTTTCCCTCTCCTTTGACCACTTGTTTTATAAATTCCACGTATGAATGAAATCATATGGTATTTGTCTTTCTCTGGCTTATTTCACTTAGCATAATACTCTCTAGCTCCACCTATGTTGTTGCAAATGGCAAAATCTCCTTTTTTTATGGCTGAGTAATATTTCATTGTGTGTATATATATGTGTGTATATATATGTACACACACATATATATACACACACACATCGTCTTTATCCATTCATCAGCTGATGACACTTGGGCTGTTTCCACAGTTTGACTATTACAGATAATACTGTTATAAACATTGGAATGCATGTATTCCACTGAATTGGTATTTTTGTATTCTTTGACTAAATACCTAGCAGTACAATTGCTGGATCATAGAGTAGTTCTATTTTTAACCTTGTGAAGTACTCCATACTGTTTTCCAGTGTGGCTGCACCAGTTTGCATTCCCACCAACTGTTCAGGAGGGCTCCTCTTTCTCCACATCCAAACACCTGTTATTTATTGTTTTGTTGGTTTTAGACATTCTGACATGTGAGGTGATATCTCATTGTGTATATTTGTATTTTCCTGATGATCAGTGCTGTTGAGCATCTTTTCATGTGTCTGTTGGCCATCTGTATGTTTTCTTTGGAAGTGTCTATTCATGTCTTCTTCCCCTTTTTTAACTGGAGCATTCATTTTTGGGTGTTGAGTTTTATAAATTCTATATATTTTTTGGATACTCACCCTTTAGCAAATATGTCATTTGCAAATATCATGTCCCATTCCAAAGGTTGACTTTCAGTTTTGTTGAGTGTTTCCTTCACTGTGCAGAAGGTTTTTATTTTGATGAAGTCCCAGTAGTTTATTTTTGCTTGTTTCCCTTTCCTCAGGAGACTTATCTAGTAAGAAGCTGCTATGGTCAATGTCAAAGAGGTTACTGTGTGTATTTTCCTCTAGGAGTCTAATGGTTTCATGTTTCACGTTTAGGTCTTTAATCCATTTTGAATTTATTTCTGCGTATGGTGTGAGAAAGCAGTTCAGTTTCACTCTTTTGCATACTGCTATTAAGGTTTTCCAACACCATTTGTTGAAGAGACTGTCTTTTTCCCATTGAGTATTCTTGCCTGCTTTGTCAAAGATTAACTGCCCATACTGTTGTGGGTTCATTTCTGAGTTTTCTATTCTGTTCCATTGATCTGTGTGTCTATGTTGTGCCAGTACCATACTGTTTTGATCACTACAGCCTTATAATATAATTTGAAAACTATGAAACACCGAGGAAAGATACTGAAAAAGACATAAAGAAATAGAAAGACATTCCATACTCATGGATTGGAATAACAAACATTGTTAAAATGTCTATAGTACTCAAAGCAGTCTACACATTTAATGCAATCAGTATCATTTTTCACAGGGCTACAACAAACAGTCCTAAAATTTGTATGTAACCAGAGGGCGCTTGTGCTGGTTAAGCGCCTGACTTCGGCTCAGGTCATGATTTTGCGGTCTGTGGGTTTGGGGCCCGTGGGTTGGGCTCTGTGCTGACAACAGCTTAGAGCCTGGAGCTTGCTTCAGATTCTGTGTCTCCCTCTCTCTCTGCCCCTGCCCTGCCCATGTGCTCTTGCTCTCACTTGCTCGCTCTCTCTCGCTCTCAAAAATAAATATTAAAAAACAAATTTAAAAATTTGTATGAAACCGCCAAAGACCTCGAATAGCCAAAGAGACCTTGAAAAAGAAAAGCAAAGCTGGAGGCATCACAATTCAGAACTTAGAGTTTTAGTCTCAAATTACTTTTATGGATTGTTATTTTATTTAAGAAATTGTCACATTTTCTTATAAGAATAAGAGATGGCCTCCTATATCTGTCCCTTGAATGCTGAAAGAATTAACCGGTTAATATATCAATGGATTGGACTATATGAAATTTTCAATATTGAATTTGTTTTGGCCTAGAAATATAGACATTCTATATGGCTTTATCCATGACTATAGGGAGAACACTCCTTAGAGAAGTTCTAATCAAGTTATTACTTTACTAGGAGTAAACATTGACATAGTGGTATTACTATTTTGATTAAGTAGAAAAGCATTCTTAATTTCTCTCCCAAACCTACCACACACATTTGGGATGATATGCAGATGTATACTTTAAGCACAATTCTAGAAAAATAAAAAACCTATCCCTTTACTTACTAATCTTCTGGCCTATGATGTTCTAGATAAACACGGCAAAATTAGTTTCATCTACTCCTTGTCTTATTCATTCTGGCCTTTCCTTCAAGGCAAAGTACATGGGAAAAACAAAACAAAACAGTGAACCAAGAACTCATGGGAGAGTCTTTCAAGTTCATTTTCTGGGTGAATGCTTCTCTACCCGACCACCAGAACAGAGGAGCTTCCAGGAAGTTAAAGAATTGAAAAATAGGGAAAAAGAATGAGTCACAAGAGGGTCTTATCATTTTACTAAGAGGCAGATTGGATAAAGAACTTGGAAAATCACTGCAACTTATTATACATATGTGGTTATCATGGAATATTTTCTCAAATTAAGCATCCACTATAATTAGTTTGTAAGGCTATGAAATTCTTCTAGAAATAAATAATATTAAAATGCCATAGGTCATGTTAATATAAAAGAGCTTTCTTGCAAATTAAACTGTATAATAGAAATTTGGGGATTTTAATAAAGAAGTCCCCTTAGATAGAGTCCAGTATAGGCCTTCCACATAAAGGTTTATGTTTTAAAAGTGAAGTTTCCAGGACAAAATATTGAAAAACTAATTGTGACCCTGTGTTAACTTGTTAGCAATTTGCTTTTTGTATGTAGAAAACAATTTTAAAAGGTAAGATGGTAGAGAGTACTAAGTATTCATCTGCTGTACCATCTGGGAATATATTTCTGAATGTACTCATTGATTCTAGGACTGTCCGAGCTCATCATAGTTAAATTTGTGTTTTAGAAACCCTCTCTTACTCTTCCTGTGATCAGGAAGCTTCCAGCTCTCCTGCTCTGAGAATCCAAATCTACTGCTTCTTTCATGACCTATTTCAAAGTTCATCTTTTAAAGAAGGATCTTCTAAGTATTCTGAAAATATATTTCTCACTCTATTGACCAAGTTTACAGTACTTCCAGGAGAGTGAGCCACACCCTCTAAAGTCCACTAGACGTTTCTCACCCCTTAATTTTTCATTGCTCCTTTTGTGTATTATACATTACCCTCTCTTTGATATCCTCTTTTAAAAATACAAGTTTCTGGGGAAGAGCTAACATTAGATCCTTAATACTTTAGGATGAATGAGATTATTAGAGATTACGTCCCTTCGGCCCAGAGCTTTTAGCAGAGTTCTAAGTACCTAGAAGAGAGAATGGGTAGTGGAAAAAAAAAAAAAAAAGAGACAAAGTCTATAGTGAGAGAAGCTCACCATTTTTTCTTCAGTTTTCCTAATTAGACACATCACTATATTTTGGTTTAGTGTAAAAAGTAAGATTATGGTGATACAGCCAAACTGCCTCTGTTAAAAATCAGGCACTACCACTAGCATTGGGCAAAGTACTTCGTTTTTCTATCCCTTGGTTGTCTCATTTGTATACCAAAAACAATGTACTTCCACTGTTGTCGTGAGCATTAGATGAGGCAGTACATACAAATTCTTAGAACAGTGGGTGGTACAGAATAAACACACAACATCATCTTCCTTTGCTTTTCTCTGCCTTGTCTGGTGCAATTTGTGCAGCTCTAAGGCCCAGGATTCTGATGATGGACTGACAGCTGAAACCCTCACTTGCCTCCCTCTTTATATCATAAGCATCCATACGTTCATCAGTACGTAGGACAGCTATTACTTAGGACACCTGTCCCTTCTCTTCACGAACGTGTTTTCCTAAAGACAAAGATCTCTGTTAAGTCACAGCCTGGTTGTTATTAGCTTAGGACAGTGGGAAACTTGAGAACACAGAGTGCTTCATTTACCTCTACATCTCAGCACCTCACGCAGCATCTGGGAAAGGACAACCCCGGGAAGCACTGGCTGGACTGAAAATATGTATTGTGATAACAATAGTTACACTTGGGGTCACCCTGATATCTTAGCGTCACAATGCCATCTCTCTCATAAGCTGCGAGCACTCTATATACCTTGCCAACTGTATGATATTATGCTTGTTCCCATTTAGAACAAAAAAGACATTTACTAAATTCCGCCAAGTGCTAGGCAGTGTGCACATTGTTTGAAAATTATTAAAAAAAAAAAAAAAAGGAAAGACACAGTCAGTTCCAACTCTGTGCCACGTACCTCCATTCTGTTCCCTAAGGACAACACTTGCCCTCTATGCTCCTATAGTATCACACTCTCAATTCTCCATGTCATCGCCACGCACAGCGAGAAGGATGTCAGAATCACATCCACAAGTTTTATTCACACTTAATTGTAAAACTTACCAAGACTTTTCTCAGTGCTGTTTATTCAACTTTTTACCCTGAGAAGCAAGAGCTTAATAATGCTTGCAGTGTAATTCACAATAATATTACTTCCTTTTAACCCAGTGACAAAGATAAAAACAGACCGTGTTATCTTTAAATTGTGTGATATTATACATTCTCTGAACAACAGGGCTATCTGTACTTTGCCTACTTTCTTATACCAAGCCTCTGTGAAAAAATTGTGTTTATATATTCATTTGATTCTGTTTAATAGTTGCATAAATGTGTGTTTATTCTGAGCCTTTCCTGGTACCTTCCTTAGGGCTTCAAGAAACTCTTTAGCTTTCCTTTATCCACGTGCACATTTTCTTTTGAAATTTGAGTCCATAAGAAAATTTTCTTCCCAGAAGCCCCATGCTCCAGATAATCTTCCTGCTTTCTTCTCACTGGAATGACATTTATTTCCCAAGGTTCTCCTCATTTTCTAATCATAAGCCACTGAAGGACAACACAGTGGACCCAATAGAGTATGGACTCCTGAGTTTCTGAAACTCCTTATGTTAATAATTACTGCCTATCACAGGTATTAATCTCTGAGTCATTGCTTCTTCATCTGAAAAATAGGGCTAATAAATACTCCTTCAATTGGATATTAAGAAGACTCAGTGAGACGGTGGCTGCAGAATGCTTGGAAGAGTTTGATGAATGTTAATTCTTCAATCTCCATTTCGCTGACTGGATTAAAGGCCAGAGTAACCATTCCCCTGTGGGTTCTTCCAGCTCTTCAGTCATAAAAGATTCTTCTTGGGTACATCAAGAATATATCAACTGTTCAACATTTAGAAGAAAGACACTGCCAACAAAGACTAATTTCAATTCAAAAGCATTTTGCTAGAATCTAAGGGGGATTCAAAGATGAGAAAGGAAGATAATGTTTCTGACACTAATAGCCCGAATACTGGAGTTACAATCTATATTAGGAAAGCATCAGGTGTATCCTCTCTTTCTCTAAGCACTCGGGATCTCTCAGCAACACCATTTATTTATTTTTTCTCCTCTTACTTGTCAAAAGCCTTTTTAACATACTGCTTAACACATAGGTGTACTTTTAATGCACAGTCCACTTTGTACATTAGATCTCTTTCTTTTAGGACAGATCTCATCTCCCTTTCACTGCTGTTCTACCGTCCCTAAGACTCATTCCACCAAACTTGAGTGCTAGTCATGTATGGACTTTTACTTACATAAAATTGACTATATTAATCAAATGCCAGACTCTGAGTAGTTCATGTCAAAACTCCAAAGGATAATTCAGACTCTGTGGGGTTATGCAGGTACATAAGGTAAAGGCCACATACTGATAAAGAAGGAAGCAGAAATGTATTTAACGTATCTAATGAAATCGGTAGCACAAGGCAAGATATCACAATAAGTGGGGAGAGGTAGATTAAAGAATAAGGGGTGCATTTTTGAAGCTGAACTAAAGAACAAAAAACTAGGTCACCAGGCTACAGGGATGAACCAGGGAAAACACACAGTGTCATCACAAGTTGAGGGCCCAGGGGAGCCATGAAGTCAGAAGGAAATTGGGAACACAAGAGTCGAAATTGGTCCGAGGAATTAAGGAAATCAAGGTATTTAGACAAATCAGATCCTTTTTGAGGGAGTCACCTCAAGAGCGCCTTGTCCTGTCCAGTTTTTGAGGTGTACTCTTACTCCACAGTGACTGAGTACTCACATGACTCCCGACAAGCTCAGCCAAAGTTAGGAGTACTGCTCACAAACTATCTATAGCACTTCTGAGAATTGCAGTTCAATGTCCCATTCTACATCTTAGGTTGTAATTCACCTTCCTCCACAAATTTCCAATTTAAGACTTGCTTGATCAGTTTGCCACACATATTTTTCTCTCAAGTTGATGTGAGCTAATAATACAGTACAGTTGTTAAGCAAGTGAACATAATTGCATATACTTTTAATATTAACATAAATTTATAGTCCAGATAACAGAACTCCTGAAGCTTATGGTTTTCAAATCTCATCTAAAGTGCTTTGTGAAATTTGGGGCTGTGCTTTTATGGAATCTTTGAAAACCTGAAGGACAGCCAGAATAGCAAAAGTTCTATAGATTATTTTGAAATTGAAATGTTCGATGGACCTACCAGGTTCATTCTTTTATTGAAGAACACTAAAAGGAGAGATGCTAGATGATCTTGATATTTTAAATACTCACATGTTAATAGATTTATTTTGTGGCAGAGTGAGGAAAAATAGAAAAAATATAAGACAGGGAATCAGAAATCTATTCATTAACAATACAGGTGTCTAAACTATGCAAAAAAGGCTGATGCCTTGAGGTAGCATCCTTTTAGCTTTCAGTTCAACGTCACTCCTTAGGCCTCTTCTTTAGGCCTTTGGTAGAGGCCAGGTGCAGAACTAAAATAAGACCTCTTTTTTTTTTTTAATTTTTTTTTTTAATCTTTATTTTCTTGAGAGACACGAGAGAGACAGAGTGCAAGTAGGGGAGGAACAGAGTGAGACACAGAATCAGAAGCAGACCCCAGGCTCTGGCTGTCAGCACAGACCCGATGCGGGGCTTGAACTCACCAATCATAGGGTTCATGACCTCAGCTGAAGTCGGATATTCAACTGACTGAGCCACCCTGGCACCCCAATAAGACCTCTTCCTACTATCTTTGCTCTTAACTATCATTTCATTCCTTGCCCTGCTCTTCATATTTGAAGCAGTTTGGGGTACTTTTTGTCTTCCCAGCCACGATTTTATCTCTCCTTGACAATGATTACTTATCCCTCCAAATTTATCCCTTAGCTCCTCCAAGTTTAACCCCTCAACTCTGTCACCCAACCCCCTGCAATCAGCCTTTGGGATTCAGCCTTTGGTATCCATGCAAGGGAAAAAAAACGACAACAAAAAACCTAGGTATCAGAAATTATATAAAAGAACCTGCACCGAGTAAGAAATTTAACACCTAATATTCGTGTTTCCTTTCAAAGTGAAGACATACTCCCTTATTAAACGTATTAAAATTACTGCCAAATTTCTTTTTTCTGGGAGAATAACTGAAGAGAAAATCTTTACAGTTGTAGTTGTTTTAACCCAAGTAAAACTATGTTCTTTGTGTAATCATTGTAGATGAACAATTACGCGGGCAAACGATTAAAAAAAAAAAATAAGCCTATGAGGATTTTTATTGACGACCCGGTGCTCTACGGAGGCAGGACACTGCTGAGCAGGGATTTTTGTCTCACTCTCCGTTCATTTCAAGTAGAGCACAAACAATTTATAAGTGGTATTTAAAGTAAAGCCTGCCGATAAAATACACTATTAGGCCTTCAACTCCCAGTCGGGGCTGCTTTCATGAGGTGGGGTGGCGGGATGGCGTTAGAACGAATGTACTGGTGCTGCATTCAGTCTTGGACAGGTGGTTTGTTTCTACCACGTGGCGGGGGGACGTCAACCGAGGCCTTACCTTTGCCCTAGTTCGGTTCACAAACTACCTGTGTCACCTTGAAATGGTCAGTTATCCTTACTGGCACTGTTCAAATCAGGATAATCCAGAGTTCCAGAAAAAAACTGTCGGGTTTAAAAATAAAAAAAAAACTGTAGGGGCCCCCGGGTGGCTCAATCCATTGGGCTACCAACTTCAGCTCAGGTCATGGTCATGATCTGGCGGTTCCGGAGTTCACGCCTCGCATCCGGCCCTGTGCTGACCGCTCAGAGCCTGGAGCCAGCTTTGGATTCCGTGTCTCCCTCTCTCTCTCCACCCCTGCTCATGTTCTCTCACAAAAATAAATAAACAGCAAAAAGAAAAAGAAAAAAGAAAAACTATAGAAATCATGAGGAAGCCAAGCAGGCACAGCCGGGAGGCGCAGAGAAAGACCAACCTTGACCTTGCAGCTTCCACGGCGCCCATGATGCCCACCTTCAGTTCCGGGGTTCAGGCTCACCCTGCGGGTGAGCCTTCACGTGGGCCGGCGGCACTGGCCCGAGGGAAGGTCCAGGCGAGCAGCGCCTCTCGCCCCAGGCGGGCCCTGTGCGAGAGCCTGGGCGNCCAAGTGCTGAGAGCAGAGTCACGAGAATAGAGGTTTATGCAGGCTCGGTGGAAATGGCCGGGGGCGGGGGGCCAGGTCCCCCCCGCTGCGTGGTGGGGCCCGAGTCCGGGGCAGGGGGCTGTGCAGCTGTCTCGAAGCTCTCCTCCCTGATGCTGAAAACAAGCTCCTTTGGAACCTGGAAACAGGTGCTGATCCACATGCCGCTCCGGACGATGGGACTGTGGAGGAACCGTTTTCTAGAGTTCTGGTCTGTTCTGGAAGCTCTTAAGTAACGCCAGATTCACATCTGGGGACCGATAAACTCCAGTGCGTTGAGGAGTAGTGTAGCCTGGGCAGCAATGACAGACGGACCATCCTGACTGCGAGGGCGCCTCAGCCCTGCCTCCGCTGCCTCTGTACGTACATGTATCCTCTTCAAAAGTGCTTTTAGAAAACGCTAGAACTATATTGAAAAGCCCTTGGTTCTTCTTGGTCATAACCCACCAATCTATACAACGCGCTGGAGATACAAAGTTGGAAAAGAAAAGAAAATGACCGAAAAGGGTACACTTTAAGAAACCAGATAAGCAAAAGTAAACAAGGTGAGTCTGAGAAACAAATTGCACAGAAGTACCTCTTCCAGTCTTCTCTGCAATTTTTTGCTTCTGCCCTCAAAGGAAGTAATGGCTGGCCCCCACCCCCCCCCCCACGCCAGTAGCAGGAAATCTCTGTACAACATTTGACTCCTGATAATTACTAATAATCTACTGTTGACCCAAATCCTTTCTGAATTAACACGTATTCTCTATGTTATACGTGTTGTATACCATATTCTTACAAAAAAGGAAGCTAGAAAAAAATGTTATTAAGAAAACCATAAGAGGGACACCTGAATGGCTCAGTCAGTTGAGCAACAAACTTTGGCTCAGGTCATAATCTCGGTTTCTGCTTGGAGCTTCCCAGGGGGCTTGTTGCTGCCAGCGTGGAGCCCAGTTAGGATCCTCTGTCCTTCCCTGAGCCCCTCCTCCCCCACACGAGCAAGGGCACACGCTCTCTATCTCAAAAAAAGTTACAAAATAAAGACGAAGGTCATAAGAGAAAATACATTTACAGTGCAGTACTGTATTTATTTGAAAAATCCATATGGAAGTGGACACTAATGGATCAAACCCATGTTATTGTTCAAGGGTCAAACTGTACTAATTTTTCTACTATATGTGTTCGTATAGTAGAAAAGAGACCTCTGACTCTTCTTACAGTCATTTAAAGAAATTTAGCCTATAATATTTACTAATGGTGGAGACTTAGGAACCAATTATGGTGGGTATTTCTTGTCACATCTGTTCTGTTTTCGCTGCGTTTTGTTTAGCTGTGGTGGTGGTGGTGGTGGTTGTTTAGCTTATGTGGAGCCAAGGGGACATAAATGTGTGTACATATATCCGAATGATTCATCTGCTTGAATTGCTAGAACTACATCTTTTAATGGAACAATTATTTGTTGTGATTGGCATTTGGCTTTAGGCAGATGATGAGAAATTAGATAAACATTCCAGCAAAGCCTATATTTTGAAGTCCTGCCCTTAAGAGTAGAGAGAAAGCCTGTTCATATTGACACCTACCTCCACATGCCTAAAGAATGCAATCTACCTGCATCCACCTGTTTATTCAGTGCTTATGATTCTTCTTCTTCCAAAAAGCTCAAAATGAGTATTTCTTCTTGCTAGCTTACTTGACCTTGTTGAACACCTTGTAAACACAGAGGAAAACCTTATAGAGAATCAAGAACGATCAGTAATTGTTAATACCGTATGTGGTTCTGTGAACACACATTTGGGAAAAAGGTTTTGGTTCTGTCCGTTCTTCATTATAAGCTTCCTCAGTGTCTTATTTGTTTATTAACTTGCACGCACCTCTGACCCTCAAAAGTCTTAGCTGACTTAGAAAATGAGTAATAGGTAGGGCAAGCAGAAACTCTCAGAAAAAGTCTTGCATTTTTCACAGATTAAAAACATGACTATCTTCAGTAATTTAAAAAGTACACCCCACTGGCTGAGAAAAATAATTTAAATGATGGCCCCAAGCATGTTTAGACATTGGAACATGAGGCAAGTTTTAAGGAATTGCAAAATAGCTCTTAAATTTTTATTTTTATTTTTACAAAGTTTGGTGTTTTTTTTTTTTTTCAATTAAATACTCCCTGTCCTGCACCCCATTCCACCTCATTTTTAGAATGTTCTCTTGTAGTGATGGTTAGCAGTGCACTTTACATATGGCCAAAGGGCTAACAAAATATTCCATTGGGGTTTTAGGAGCTTAATTTGTGGCATAAATCTCTGTTCTCAGGCCTCTGCTCTCAGACCCCACAGGGCTGTCAAGTGGTGCTGGAGGGCAGTAGGACTTAGTTATAAGTTTTAACTTTTATAGCATTTCACATGACTCTAAGACCATTGTTTTCCACTGGATTTCAGATGAAGCTGTTAGTTCCTCAGGAGTCTCCCATCTGGATATCCATTAATCTTAGTAACAGGCTCAAATCCTTTCACACTCACATGCTTTGTCTGCATCTGTAACAGGGTGATGGTGAATGGAACAAATTACTATCTTATTGTTTTCTGGTATCCTTACTCATTACAAAATCTTCCATAAAAGATGGTACCTTGTGGGTGGGATTTTCAAAACGGGCAAAACAGGAATGACTTAAAGAGATTAAAACATACACATTTGGTTTTGTGTTTAAATATGTTTTTCTAGAAAGACCTTTATGAGTGTGTGTGTGAGAGAGAGAGAGAGAGAGAGAGAGGGAGGGGGGAGGGGAGTTAGTTCTGTGTTAAAATAAAGATTATTGAGATTAATTTACATAGAGAGAAATCCACCTTTTTAGGCATACAGCTCCATGCATTTCTTTTTTAATGTTTATTTATTTTTTGAGAGAGATAGAGAGTGTGTGAGCAGGGGAGGATCAGAGAGAGAGGGAGACAGAGAATCCAAAGCAGACTCCAAGCTCTGCACTGTCAGCACAGAGCCCAATGCAGGGCTCGAACTCACGAGTGGTGAGATCATGTCCTGAGCTGAAGTCAGACACTTAAACAACTGAGCCACCCAGGTGCCCTAGCTCTGTGCATTTTTAAATAAAGGTATACCATCCATATAGCAAAACCCATTTAGTGAATGGTACAAATGTTTACAAACATGAACAATCATGTAGCCACCACTAAAATCAAGCTATATAATATTTTTATCACTCCAAAAAGTTTTCTTATGCTCCCCTGTGGTCATTTCTCCTCTCTCACCCTAGTGCCTTGCAACCACTGATCTGATTTCTGTCCCCTTTTGTGTCTAGCTTCTTTCATTTAGCACAATGCTTTTGAGATTCCTACATGTTTTCCCAAGTAGCAATAGTTCATTCCTTGTTATGTTTGAGTATAATTCCATTTTATGGATACATGCATACATACGCACATTACTGTATGGATGTACCATGATCTTTTTATTTAGTTACTAACAGATGGACTTTTGAGTTATTTCTAGTTTTGGAAGAAAACTGCTGTGAACATTCACATACGTGTTTGTACGTAGACAAATGTTTTCATTTACCTTATAGTAAATACCTAGAAGTGGAGCTGGTGGATTGTATCATTGTATATTTAACATTGTAATACATTGTTAGACTTTTTCAGTGTAGCTGAACCACTCTTTTATTCCCATCAGCAAAGTATGAGCGTTACAGTTATTCCAAATCTTCATCACCACTTGGCTTTTTTATTTTTGTCAGGTTTTTGTATTTTGTTTTTTGTTTGTTTTTCTTTGCTATTTTATGTGTGCAGTGATATTACACTGTGGTTTCAATGGTATATATTTAGGGTGAGTGTTGCAATGCATGTACTATCTTATACAATGAAGACATGTTTAATAATCTCACTTTGGGGGATTGAGTTTGATGTAGTGGGAAAAGTGAGAACTTTTGGAATAAGGCAGATAATGATTTGAATTCTGACTAGTGTAGACCTTTGTGCTCCTGTTTCACCATTTATTAGGTGACAATAATAATACCAGTCTCATACAGTTATTGGGAGAATTATATAAAATAACATATCTAATGCAGCTAGCAGAATGTTACAGTTTGTTTTCCCTCTGGGCCAATGCTGGCCTTAACATATGTGAATCTCTCCAAAAATATCTTCCAGAGAGGTCTGATGTCTGAAACTTCAGGACTCGAAACTTCATCTCTTGAATGCTCTACGTGGAAGGGGAAGTTTTGGGAGGGTCAAGGGAAATAAAGAGTGACCCCACAAAGGTCAGGTAGTCCTCTGGTGTGTTCTGCATCCTTCAACTCATATCTTCACCATTGTCCTGCTTTTTAATTATATGGAGAAATAGCCTCTCCTCTCACTAGACCATGTACTTCACATGGATAGAGACTATGTGTTATTCACCTATGTGTCTCTTCCTGAATGCTGTGTCTGGCTACAGGTCACCTGGTACCTTAGCAATGTTATACCTACAGCCTGAAGATTGGAAACACTCTTTCTCTTTTTATAAGGAAATAATGGTTTGTCATGGGACTGACAGCAGCCAGTGTTTGGACATTTAAATTTATGTTTTGTCAGAGGGTTAAGGTTTAGTGTCAGGTTTACATTCTCTCTAGCTGGTGTTTATGTACTCAGCTTGGCAAGCTTAGCTGGAGAGTTCCATTAAGCTGTGGGATAGTATATATTTCTCCCTCTTCTTGCTCAAGCCAAAAGCATACATCGTTCTGCTGCCCCAAAACTCAAGTAGCCCAGGTATTCTAAGGAAACTGTCTTTTGAGATACTAGGAAGAAACTGACTCAAAGCCTAAACCACATACAGACAAAGCTTGGATTTGGCTGATTCATTTTGATTTATGGATTATCATTGCTATACCTTGTATGTGCTTCCTTTGTGAAACTCAGCCCATTTGCTTTATTTCCACAGAGAAGCAAACAAAATAAACAACCACAAACCTAAATCCACCGCATTAATATCCCAGCAACACAAACCATTTAAAAGTAAATATTAGACATCTCTCTACTCATAAAAAATCCTTAGTTTTTCAAATTCAGTCCAACATCCTGATAGGTTGCCTGCATTTCTTTCTCCACCTCTGGATCTTGAGTAAACTAAATAAACCAGCAAAACTTTCCCTTTTAAAAGCCAAAAGATTGTTTCCATTTTCTTATAAATGGCATTGCATTTCTCTCTTTGTTCTTACTTATAAACGTCAATTTCCATTTCCATGGTTCTGATCCTAGACCTCATCATCTTTTCAGACTCCTATAGCCCCTTCTTCACATCCTTTTAATATCACTAGATGTCTTTTGAAAATATAAATACAGTCAGAGAGGTTTTGCAGGGACTGGAGATGTCTCATATTCCTTGCTTATAAAATGACAAGTTTCTTGCTATCACTGCTATCTAAGACCCCTACAATCTGGCCCCAAATTAACTTTATCCAATGAACTTTTCAACTTAAATATGTGAAAATGATTTGAAATTCTTTAAGTATATCTCTAAGTTACTTCATTTTGTGAGTTCAAGACCAACATTTCCAAATGCCTTAGAGCTATTCCTCGTGGATGTCTCTTACAAACACTTCAAAATGAAAATGCCCCAAGTCAAATTAATTATTATAGCTATTTCATCCTCCTAAAACCATCCTCTAAGTATTAGTAAATGATAGCCATCTTGAAAAAAGAAAGGTGTATCCTAACAACACATAGAGTTTGCTTTCTAATGGCCTAGGCATGAATGGCTATGGCAATTGGAGGAAATTCTGATATTATTAAGTAGAATATTTCTTGTTATACCTTGCATATTTTGGGTGAGAAAAGTGACTTGGTTAAGCAGATTTTAAATTTTTATGATTGATTGATTGAATGATTGATTGATGAAACTGACACATATATGCCAGTTAATAGCTGGGTCTACGTTGGAAGCATCACTTGAGTGGCCTTTCTAAATTAAGAAAGTGGCAGGCAAGTTGTTATGCATTTCTTTAATACGCAGATCATGTGGTAGCCTGACAAATGATATCTTTCTCAATACTCCTTTTATTCAGTGCTGGTTGCTAGGGAGGGGTGAATATTAATTTGCATAGGGACCAAAGGACCTTCAGGAAACAAATGGATTGAGACACCAACTCCTTCTGTTATGAGTTTCTGTAGTATTAGATATTTGCTGAATGATTTCAATGTATGCAAATAAAATTCACTGATAGGAAGTGAATGCTTTCCCATGTGTCTCACCACTCCCCAGCCTAAAACAATGACAAAAAGGGGTCTTAGGATGGAATGGTGGACTGAAGACTAAATCGAAAGCCAGAGCCTAGCTTGTCTGTTGTATAAAGAGGTTGCTTTGAATGGAGCATGTGATTGAATCCTGAGTTCTTCTGTGATTCAGCTGAGGTAGGATAGTGGGTGTGTTTCACAACAGTGGCTTAGCCCCAGGTACTATGGGAATATAAACTAATGAGGTAACATATATTAGTGATTAAGCACAAGGGGTCTGTAGCCAGATTGCTGAATTCAAAACCCACTTTGGGCAAATTACTTGCCTGTGTTTCAGTTGATCTACCTATAATACAAAGATACTAATGTTACATATTTCCTAGAGTTGTGGTAGGGTTTAATAAGTTAATTTTGTAAAGGGCTTAGAATGATCTCTTGTACGCATAGTAAGTGCTACGTGTACTTATATAAATGTGTTTGTTAAATAAAATATAATCTCAGGAAGCCAATGGCATAGCAACTTTAAGTATGGCAGTGGGTAAAATTGTCCTCTCTTTAGGAACTGGCTTGTTTTATAGGGATTAAAATATCTAACACGTTAGATAAAAAATGACACACTGTTTTCCTAAAATACAGTCTCATTTTAATTTTGTTTCCTTGTGTATGCATGGATATTTTAAAAATTAGAATACATAATAGTTCTAATGTTTTATTTAAAAATCCATAACTGAATATCCTTTTACAATTGAAACAATTTTTCCCAGTAAATGGCTTTTAAACCAGTTATACAAATGTGAATGCAGGTGTTTTGGTACCTTAACATAAGGTTGTGTCTTTGGGCTTGTGTGTACAAGTAGTCAGATACATGTAAGTCTGGCAAGTTAAAATTCCTGTTTGTAATAAACACCAAAATAGAAAAGTGGACTGTTTTTGGAGACCCACTCCTTTGGAAATGACATATCACATTCATTTCTCTGTCTTGTTTTGTGGCCTGAAACTGGGCATTGTCCCATTTTGTTAACCTCCAAGAGTCTATCAGACATTTGGTCATCCCCTTTCACTAAAATTAAAAATTAGTTTTCATTAAAAAAAAAAATGCATTGTTGATCCCTCCCAGTAACCATGATGAAATGGCAACACCAGGGACATAAACAACATTAGCAAATTCAAACACAGTATTTCCTTTAATTGCTTCAGGCATCTGAAAGACTAAAAGAACTATTATATTCCTAGACAAGGTTAGCCTTTGTAGGAAAACCAGAGACTTTTAAACTCAGGAGATTTCTGCATTTGGTAATTATTCTCAGCATGTCATTGTGATAAAATAAAGCACTACCTTTTACACTTGAAACATAAATGACATGTTATTTTTGTAAACTGTGAATGCTTTATCTAAATTATAGCAAACACTTCTATGATCTCACTTGTCTACTGGTCACTTACTTAACAGTTCAGATCTTTGGAATATGAACAAAAATCTGAACTTAAACAAAAAGGTGGTTAATAACTACCACAAAGTCTGTAGCCTTTTGTCTGGTCCTCACTTAGAAATCTGTCGAGTCTTACTTTAAATCCAGTTCCAACAAGTTTGAGAGCCTGGTTTCTCAACCTATGTAGATTAGAGTTTATGTACTTTAGGATGGTAAGGCCAGAAAATAGAAATATAGTCAGGTCATCACCTGATTAGTTTAACACTGCAGGACAACGATAAAAAACAGCATCTCACACAAAAAAGCATGAGGTCTGGGGCACCTGGGTGGCTCAGTCGGGTAGGTGTCCAACTTTGGCTCAGGTCGTGATCTCAAGGTTCGTGGGTTCAAGCCCCGCATCAGGCTCTGTGCTGACAGCTCGCTCAGAGCCTGGAGACTGCTTCAGATTCTGTGTCTCCCTCTCTCTTTGACCCTCCCCTGCTCACGCTCTCTCTCTCTCTCACTCTTTCTCAGAAATAAATGAAAAAAAATTTTAAAAAAAAGCATGAAGTCATTGAGTTTAAGGGCAAGTAGCCATTTATACTTCAATAACACCAAAAAATACCAAATACTTATTAATAAATATCTTTTCTCAATCATTAAAAATAGGTTAAGTTATGTTCAGAATAATTCTAACACATTTTAGGAAGTTTTCAATAAAAGAATATTTGGGAAAGGGAAGACTTAAAGTGGTGAACTCCTATAGGTGAAAAATCCACTTCTATTCAAAAGCTCATTCTCTGTGCACCTGGGAGGTGGGGGACTCAATCGGTTAAACTTCTGACTTCGGTTCAGGTCATGATCTTGCAGTTTGGGAGTTTGAGCCCTGCATCAGGATCTGTGCTGACAGCTCAGAGCCTTGAGCCTGCTTCGGATTCTGTGTCTCCCTCTCTCTCTGCCCCTCCCCGACTCACACTCTATCTCTCCCTCTCTCAAAAATAAATAAACATTAAATTTTTTTAAAAGCTCATTCTCTGTAGCTTTCTGAATATTTTGACAAAATAAGCTGTATTCTAGTCTAAGAGTTCTTGAAGTTATTTTGGAAAGATTCCACTTATCTAGAATTTCATCTATTTTCAGTGTCACAAAAGACAGCAAGGAAATGGAATAGGATTCTCCTTCTCTTTCTCTATCAGCTTCTTCATTTTGCAACTAACACACAATTGAGAGGCTTCATGTAGCACTGTATTCTTTCTCTAAGTCCACCCTTTTTTGACAGAACAGAAAAATTTGAAAAGGCACAGCTTAAGTGAGAGACAGCTAGAAGCACGGGAACTGAAAAGGAAGCCAACTTCTGTCCTTCCTGGGACGCACCAGAAAGAAAGATGTGAAAGAAGTGATGACAATGTGAGACTTTTGCCAATTGAAGCCAAATTTCAAAGACGATATGCCTCAATGATATAAATAGGTGCTGGGATACCCAATTTATAGCCGAGGAAAATTCCAGAAATGCAGTTTCTAGCCTATCACAGACTAATACAAGTGGTATATATTTCCTCCACTGGTATGCATTGGAGCAGATAGTATTCCAAAAAGTTCAAGGGCAAGACAATGTAAACTAGTGATGCATTCAGGTATGCATTGTTCTTAGCCCCTCAGAAGTGGCCATATTACATGTAGGTAGTATTTTTTCCTCCAGAGTCACTTATGGCCTTTAGAATACAAATGAACATCGGTAGACAGAATAAACTTATTTTGCTTTGTAAAACTTAAAATTGTCCTTACCTCAAGATATGAAAATATCTTGTACAAAGCACTTGACTCCTCCCGATTTTATTTATAGTTATTAATTTCATCCCACATCCAAATTACTTGCTCTTTTATGGAAATCATCAAACTAACCCTTTATATACACTCTATGAGCATGGTAATCACACATCCTTTCTTTTTAATGTAGTTAGAGAAAACACAAAAGATGATTTGAATTGTAAGACCTATAGTCACATTCACTTGCATCCTGAAAGATGATTTTGATTTGAGTTCTTACTACTTTGTTAATGTCTCTTGTTTATGGGGCTTTTCATTGTTTTGAGCCAAACTTAAGGATGTTTTTCAGCATTTACAACTGATTTGTTGGTGATGGTTTAAATTTGATTGCAGGGACTCTGAATGAAGATTTCTTATTAGAATTTTTACAAAGCGCCTATTTGATTATAATCTTAATGTCTTTAACCTTTAACACCACAAGCCACCAGCATAAGAAACATGTTTTTCATCATGGGGTCATACAGTAGATTATAGAGTTTCATTAGCACAAGCCTTGGGTAAAACCAGCAGAGGTGACATTTGGCTTTGCTATTCATAACCTCATCTTTTTTTTTCTTTCTTTCTCTGCAGCTTGGCACAGCTGATATTCCTTCTGGCCTCAAGCACCTCTGTGTCCTCTCTTTCCTTCTATCGACCCTTACTTGCTGCCTTAGGAAATGTCGGATTTTAGTTTTCATCTCTTTGTATGAATTTAGGTCTACGTGTTACTCATATTGTGGAGGCAAAATTGATTGATTGGTCTCCTACTTAAAGTATTTCAGGCATCACTGAAGGTGGGAGAGGGGGCAGAGGGCCTTCCCAGTGACCTAGGGGTAAGGTCAGCCTTGATAACAAGAGCTAAAGGAGTCTGAGGGGGTAAAACATGAAAAAGAAAACCATCTGAACCAAACTTATCAAATACAGATGAGTTTGGTAGACTTGAATTTTTTTTTTTCTAGAATTCATTGCAGGCTGAATGAAATTGGCAGGCTGGAAGTCAGATTCTGATTTCTGTCTTTCCTGTTACAGACACTCATTTCATCCAGGAAAACTGTACCACAAACCACTCGGCAATTCTGTGTTTTCAAAGTGACCCTGATCATCCTTTCTTCAAGCACATGACTAGACCAGGCACCTGCACTAAGGGCATGGGTCAACGAGTCAGCTGTGGCTGCCTGGGTGAAGCACTAGAAAAATTAGTGAGGAAACAATTAATGGCTGGAGGAGAAAAAGATGACATTATCGTCATTAGGAAAATGTTGATCAAGTAATCTATTTTTTCTAGATATAATCGATTGCATTCCATAACCACATTGTGTCTCAAACACATATGACACGCAAGGATTATTTTGACAAATTTATAAAAATCTAGATTTGATCCCAGTGCCTCACTGATCTGAATTCTTCAGAAACTAAGCCCCATTTCCATTTTCAGCCTCACCTCACACAATTTAGCCATACATATTCACTTGAGTCCGTGCTTCTCAAATGAGATAGAAAGGCGTAGCTCTGGGGTATATGACATAGCTAGGGCGTACACAAAGTTCATGAGGTAACCAGGACACACACAAAGCCACAGGGCGCATTTGATATATCTTCCTGGGGTGGCACATATTCCTTAAGAAAATATTAATTCACGTGGTAAACTAACTTAAAACATTGCTTATAAACAAATACAAGTCAACTTTGGATAGCATTCCAGGTATTCATTTCTTAAAAGAAGACAAAACTTGAAATTCTAATTTGGTAAGACTAGTTCCATTTTCACCCCAATCTTGCATAAAAACCTTTACTTGTGAAACACCATGTCTACAATAGGAGGCAAAATATAAGAGCAAATAGCTAAAGATCTAGAGCTAAGTATCCTGACTAAAGATCTTAAGCAAAATAGAATCGATTGGGTGAAGGCGCAGATCTTCATATTCCCTCTGATGCATCCACATGGGAAGAGGAGTCGACTATCCTTGGAGCACCTTTGTTTGACTTCATGAGAAGGGGGGTTCTGCTAAAGCTTTTGAGATATATAGAGACTTATCCAAAAATACCTCACCAAAATTTTAAATCTCTGCCCTTCATATTTCCTCCTTGGGTAATTTTTAGAGATGACCACCCCACCCCACCCCCAGGGAATTAGTAAAATCTGGCTAAAAAACAACTTGAAGTTTGATTGCAATTGTACCAGATTTAAAGAGATGGCAACATTGCCTACTTTGAAGCAAGCAGAAAGCAGGAAACTGCTAGAATAAGAAAGAGAACAGGTAGATTTTCAAAGAAAAGGAAGTTGGGGAGGGGTACCTGGGAGGCTCAGTTGGTTAAGCATCTAACTCTAAATCTCAGCTCAGGCCTTGATCTCAAGATTTTGAGTTAAGCCCGTGTCGGGCTCCACACTGGACGTGGAGCTTATGTAAAAAAAAAAAAAAAATTAGAAAAGGAGGTTGGGGAGTAATTAAAAATGAGACATTGCCTAAATTCTGATGGGATATTATCAAGTGGTGGGTGAGAAAAGGTGTGTTCTGAGGTAGTTAGTACCAGGAAGGATTAAAAGGAAAGGAGTATGGGATTGGGCACCTGAACAGATACTGGAAAAATCACACTTTCCAAGGCCCTTTCAGTTCATAAAACTTGTGAGATTGGGAGGCTCTGCTTGGACCCTGATCCACTATTATTGTAGTTGAAAATCAGAGGAACAGTTCATCAACCGAGTGTAAATGGATTAAAAGAGTGTTAAAGAGAGCTTTCAAAGGATCATTCCTACATATTCCTGTCCTTCCTCTCTCCAGTCCCATAGATAAACCCAAATTGTAGCCAATTTGGTGTAATTCCAGAGGGGCACTTCTCTTCCCCTTGCTCTTTCCTTCGCATTCTCTTTTTTCTCTCCGTCTTCTTCCTGCTTCTGACACTGAACTATAGATAATATAGCAAGATGAAACTGTGGTCTTTTCCAGATATCAGGACACAAATGGTATGGGGAGAAAGAACTCCCCTTGTCTAACTTCTTCCTTTCCTAACTCCACACCCCTTTATCCTTTACCCATCTCCACTAACCCTGATGATTTTAATAGAAGATTCACTGAAGTCTAAAGTTTAAATACCCTTCTTGAAAATGTATAGACTTCAAGTGAGTAATATAATGCTCATAATCACTATTTTGGAACTGGATAAGAACATTATTCAACAGAATAAGGATAATTTTGCTCATTAACTACCAATTCTTTTAGTTAATTTCTCTCACATGGGATCTCTGCAACTGGTCTGGGGTAGAGATGGTTTAAGATAACATGTTGAACTATGAATGACTAGTTACCCCTTTTCTGGGACCTAAGGAAAATATACTGCGTCTTTGTTACTGACATGCCGGATAAGGTCAGGAAACTCTTCAATAAAACTAATTAATGCTGTTTGATTCCACTTACAGATGTCACTGGTATAATATCTGTGGTCATCTCAAGAAAATGTAGTTGTCCCAAGGATGCAGCAACAACATAAAGTACCTGTCAATCAAATAGCAAAATAATTCAGTAAGGTACATTGCTTGAAAACACATTTGCTGAAAAATCCCATAATGTTACATTGAATTTAGTGATAACTTGGTACAGTTTTAAACAACCACTGACTTATTAACTTGAAAAGACTTTTACGGGGTCATCAAATTGAACTCCTTCTCTTCAGCTGAGGAGTACTCAAGATAAATCGTTTTCTATCATTCTGTTAAACATTTTTAAGACCAGAGATTTCGCAGCTTCCTTCAGTAAAACAGTGTGAGGGAGCTGAGTCATTCCTTTGGGATTACTGAGTCGCAGCAGTGGGTCTGCACTGCAGAGGTTGGAACCGGTCTGCTCCCTCCTTGCTTCAGAAAATAGTACGGAGGAGGACAATGGGCTCCACCGAGGGAAAGGAAAGGTCCGGCTACCCCCTGTGGGGAAGGCTGAGTTTTCACTTGAGTTGCTGAAGTGTATTACTTGGAAGAGTTAAGAACATGCTTGGCATTTATCAGGGATAACTTGATCTGATTTAAATATATGAGCGCTGCCACCCACTGTTACTACTACCCACTGTCATTCGGGGATGTGGTTCCACACCCAGGCAGCTCGTGCCTCTTGTGTATAATTTTGTGAAATTACTGCTACATGCAAAACTGCAATTTGGATCAGTGGGACTTTGCCGGTAGCTTGAAATTCTTCCTTCCAGGGGATCTTGGTTCAGCCTGTGGGACTGTGACCTCTGAGTGTCCCACGACAGCCTTGATCCTCTGTGACAAAGATTCTTCGTTGTTTTGGAACATAGGATCCTTGAGAAAATAAGGGACACTTTGGACACAACGTACAGGAAACTGTGCAGACCCCTTGATGCCCGTCCGTGATTGCCTAAGTCACCTTCCACCACTGACGTGACAGAAAATAGCAAGTGGAGCTGGCCAGACTGAGGGCCTCACATTTTCTTTTTCTTTCTTTCTTTCCTTTTTTTTTTTTTTTTTTTTTTTTTTTTTTTCTTTCTTTCTTTCTCTCATTTTAGAAACAGCACCACCAGGAGCAGGGACTTTCACATATACAGTAAAAATGTACAGTATCTTCAATGCAAAGTTGGATGGGTGCCAACCCCCTCCCCCTCTCCACCCAGAAGCATCTTCATTTGAATTTAAAGGGGTGGATGAGTGACAGCAAGACTCTGTTCTCCTTCTGACAGGGCTTTGGCAGATCATTGGTTGTCATCAAACCTATTCCATTTCTTGCTCCCTGCCAGGAATTCCACCTACATGCCTGATGGCAATTAGTCCCTTGTAGGTGCTAATGAATAAACTGCAGCACGTAGACTTCACGAGGATGAAAAAGCCTACGATCCAGATCTAGAGAGTCACTCCAAGTACCAGTACCCCACGCTGGTCCCCCCTCAAGTGTAGCTTCGCTCTGTCCAGCACATTCTGGGGCCAGCCCCCCCTCCTCCGTGCACTCCAGCATGGGAAATAGAAGGGAGCTCTGTGACAGAACAGGGCTCAGCGCACACCACCGCTTTAGAACCTGAGCGTGTTACCTGTGTTTCTGTTACAGCCACAGGCTGCCACTGGTTTCGGACAGTCACGTGCTGGGGCATGTGAGCCGAATCTCCGAACCCGAATGTGCTTCGGAAGAAGTGTCTGGAGCCCATGTTGGAGAGCACCCTGCACTGAGTGGGCGGTTAGTCTATCAGTGGTCCCCAGGACATGGTGACAATCAGATGCTCCTAAGCAGTCTTTAAATGTACAGATTCCTTGGCCCTTTCTCTAGAGAGTCTCTGTTGAGAGGCCTAGGATAAAGCCTGAAAATCTAAATTTTAAAAAATCTTCCCAGATGAATCTGATACTCCTGCCAGGATCGGAACTCCAGGAATAGATGAGCTCCCGTGTCCCATTCAGCTCGAAAACTCTAGGACTAGGTGTCGACTGGAAAGTTCTCAAAGGTTGTGCTCACTATTCGTTTGTGCCTTTACTATGTTTTGAGCACTTAAAGCAAGCAAACAGTTCTCTTTTGTAATCTGACCACCTATCAGAGATGAATCAATGTTCAAAGGTTCTTTTGAAATGAAGCTGTAGGTGGCTTTTAAAGTTTCCTTTATCCTTTTATTATAACTTCCAAATTTTATACCTTCAGTGAATAAAAAGCATGTGTTTTTTTTTTTATAATAAAAAAAGTCAGCAAATGTTACTTTTAAGGACTTTTATATATCCCAAGAGAAACTAATTTTCCCACAGGGAAAACTCTATTTTAATACAATTGGAATTCTTTAAATCCCATGTTTTCATTCATGCATTCAAAAATATTACTTAGAAAAGGGCTCCAGAGACCTCACCAGACTGTCATTCTNAATAGTTTTTTATTCATATTTTGCATGCACGAAACATTGTCTTTCTAGGATCTCAAAACACATCATGAAACAATTGCTGAAGCTTCAGAGTAATGTGCAATTTGGCCTTTCTGATGGTAGCAAACCAAAGAAAGTGGCAAGAAAGAAATGATTCTTCCCGTTTTCACGGGCTCCAAAAGTTAAGATAGTTTCAGTGGGATTCCCTGGAGCATTCAAACCCCATCGTGTTTATCAGAAAGAACTTAATCCAAACCCTTTGAGGTTTCTTCTTCTCTAGTCAATATCTATTTCGGCAAAACAATCATGGTTTTAAAGTATAACAGTGAAGCAAGGAAGAAAAGAGAGATTTTTCCTTCTGATAGTGAAATGGGCAGGTGCAGTTGAGACTGAAAGGCCATAATTAAAACATTGTTCAGCGGAGGCACCGTAGAAGTTCACGCAAGACTGCACAAATCCTCCCCCTCCCCACACGCCCAAGTTCAAGGTTTTGGCAGGAAAGGAAGCTGAAGGTGCACTGCCATTCAAGAAACAGAGCCCCGGAGCCTGAACTTTAGTACCCCTGAGGGTCACATGGAAGAAATTCCATACTGCGGGACCAGGAAAATTGGCTTGTTTAAATCTATACATTTGAAACCACATAAGAAAGAAAAGGAAAACAAGCACTTTTTAATCAACCATATCATAGTATGGCAAGACTTACGTATATATTGGATTTTTAAAGATCTAATAAAATAAATATTATTATTTCTGCTATATAGATGAGGAAGTCAACTTAGGAAATTACATAACTTGTCCAATGTCAAAATCAAAAGTATTCATTTTAACAGGATGAATTCTAGGATGGACATTGACTGTGTTTGTCTATGATCATATTGGAACATACAGGCTAAGAAAAGTGATGAAAACATGATTTTAAAATATTCCAGAAGCATCCTCTGAGCCCATACCTATGACAGGCCTCATAAATTGACGACTGGGGTTTGTTTTATTTTGTTTTCCCTTCTGTCCCAGGAACCTACCCAAGAAAACTTTCAAGGAAGTTCCTATAGATCACCTGGAGTTAGCACATAGGTGATGATGCTTAGCGCCAGGATCAGACGGCAAGGTGGAACTCTGGAGGAGACAGGTAGGAGCTGATTGACAGGCCTTCCTGGTCTCTAGCCTCTTCCTCAGGTCTGTTGGAGGGGCTGTTCTACAGGAAATTCTCACATCCCTTCACCAGTCACCTAACTAATTGACAGCACAGTTTATTGTGTTAACTATTCCATACTAGTCCATATGTAGGCTCTGGATTCAAAAGAAATACATTGCTTTAATGCAAAGGTTTTAATCCCTGTGGAAGAAATGACTCACTCCTTAACTAGAGGTTCAGGCAGCTTTCTTTCTTCCCTTTTAATTTTTATTATTATTATTTTTTTAATTTGGTAGAGCTTTCCTCCACATCTTTGTGGGTAGCGGCCTCCTCTGCATATGCATAAACCAGCTGTCCTTTGGAATGACACAGGCCCCCACGATGTCATGGGGTAAGACATGCGGGAGTTGACTGAGAATCTTGAACAGTGATGGTGGGTGGGGCTGCCAGCACCTGTGGGCCAGGTGATACTCTGCCAGGGTTCCAAGCCAGCAGGCCAAGACCTTTGACCCTGGACTGCCATCTTCCAGGCTGCAGACCAAGGCTTGCTGAGGCCTAATATAGGCAGGGAGTCAATCCNGGATATAAAAGTTTGCTGTTTTCTGTTTTATAAAATTTTAGAAAATATGCAAAGTCATTTGTCCTGGGGATAAACAAAGTCTTTGTTTAAAAACTAAGAGGGAAAAAAAAAAAAAAAAAGACTCTGCCTTTGCTTAGTTCTCCAGATTGGCTCTCCAGATGGCCCTCTTTTCTCTGGTAAATTATGCAACAAGCTGCTTCAGCCGAGTTTTGCAGACCTGGATGATCTTGAACTGATTTCAACAAACGGGCGGAGTCGTGGGGTTGCAGGGCTTTCTCTTAGTCCTTTCATCCGAGGAAGAACACCGGGAAAAGAAACCAGATAATTTCTGGTGCCCAGTCATAGAAATAGAGCAATACACGTACAAAAAGGACTGTTGCTGTATGTCCACCTTATAAGAAATGATTTGGGAGAAGCTAAGACGCTGTCTCATTAGAAAAGGTTAGAGGTCATCAAGATTACTCCACAGAAAGGAAATTTGGCCTTGCAAATTCTCACTAATTAAATACCAGCATCATCTCTAGTAATACTGCTGGAATTGAAAAGGTAGAAGGGTTGCTTTTGAGTATAAAAAGGTATGAAAGTCTCACTCTTTGCCGCTATTAACATGTTCTGGAACCAAAATCAATAGTGCGTGCAAATGAGGTGGTTGTTTTTTATTATTCTTTGATTTGAGGAATGTCTCTTCCCACCGTACTCTCTTGGCTGAAGTGGAGTGGCTTCACTCATCAGGCCCCAGGACTGCTCCTAGTGATGAGGAAGACGAGGTGGCGGGTGGCTGGGCAGTAGATGTCAGGGCCACTCTGTGCATCCCCACCCCCAGAAGTGGGATCATGCCCCAACACAGCCTCTCCTTGTCCCAGCACTGGGAAGGAGAGGCACCGGGGCCAGATTTGCCACCAAGCAGGGAGGGAGGCAGAAGGAGAACAGGAGACAGAGTCAATAGGCCGGGGGGCAGGGGGAGCGGATGGGTAGGTGGTGGCTGAGCTCACAGCTACACAATGAAGGGTTTTAGGAATGGGGAACAGCCCACCAAGAAGTGCAATTTGGGAACTAAAAGTGAAAAACAGAGAAACAAATAGAAGTTTCTGTGGCAAAATTATTTCTTGAGTGATGAAAGCGTACAAAAGCCAAATTAGAATTCACCCCGTCATCCACTTAACACAAGCTTATTAAGCACCTTCAGATGCTGCACTGTGTTGGAGTGCAGACAGGAACAAGATACGGTTCCTGTGCATCATGTCCCTGTGCATGGGTGAAATCTTTAAAAAGGAGCTAAAATGTGATGTGATAAACTTCCTACAGAGAAACCCTGGGCGCTACAGGGACACAGAGAGAAGCCTGACCCAAGAGGGTGAGGGTTAGGGACAGCTGCCCAGAGAAGGAGGAGTTACTTTTGTTGGCTCATGAGCTTGATCAGTGGTTTTCAGATGACAAAGGTGGGGAGACCATTCTCAGGGATGGAAGCAGCAGGCATGGATGGATGGAGAGGTAGAATAGCCCACTTGTGTGTGTAGCAGTGGTGCTTCTGAGATAGTGGTACTGACGGATCAGGCTGCCGGTGCAGGAAGTGGTCATCCAAGGAAATGGAAAGAGACTGACACCGGCCTTCCATGTCATGCTCAGAACTTTGAATTTTCCTTCAGAAAACAGAGGACATTTGAAAAAGAGAGAGAAAGAAATAAGATTAGTAGAGGGTAAGAGAAGATAAGTAGGGAAAGGCTTAGTGACTCTTTCAATTCTAATTCCCCAGGGCTCCACGGTGGCTCAGTCAGTTAATCATCTGACTCTGGCTTTCAGCTGAGGTCATGATCTCACAGTTCATCAGTGTGAGGCCTCTGTCAGCCTCTGTGCTGACAGTGTGGAGCCTGCTTGGCATTCTCTCTGTCTCTCTCTCTCCCTGCCCCTCCCCTGCTCGTGCTCTCTAAATAAATAAATATTCAAATAATAAATAAATAAATACTTAAATAAATAAATAAATACATTCTAGTTCCCAAACCAGAGCTTCCTTAGTTTCCTTTGAAGCATAAATCCAGTAACTCTCTAGTGGAGTGGGGCCTGATCTGTTTAGTGACTCCAAAAATAACTCCTAGGCAATTTGGTTATTTGTTATGCATCTGAGAAGGACCGTTGCAATATAATAATGAAAAAATACTAGTGTGAGTAATAACTATTCACTTATTCAAACTCTGCCTCTAGAAACATGTTCTACAAGTCAGACGCTGTGCCTGACATTGGTTAAATTAGTCATGTTCTCTGACCTCTTGAGGCCTTGACCGAAAATGGAAAAACAGTAAGCACATAAATAAATACATAATTATAAATCATGATACAGAAAATGAAAGAAAAGCCCAGAAAACCAAAAGAGATAATAATAGGGTAGAGGGTTAGAACCAATTTTATACGGCAGGTGAGTAGGAGATTCATACAAAAGGTAAGGTTGTAGGAGGTGGAGGCAGAAGAGTGTGAGATAGGATGTGTGCAATGATGTTGGAGAAATATCAAGAGGCCACAGCATGCGTGGTCTTAGAGACAGCTTAAGAGATTAGTCTGTTATTCTGTATAGAGTTGAAAGCAACTGAAGGAGATGCTTTGAGTTTTTTAAAGATCACTCTGGAGACTGTGTGAGTGGACCAGGGGTGGAGAACCCCAGTAGAGGGCAGTGAGCTAGGGAAGAGAAAATGCTAGCTCAGGAAATAACTGTTCATGAAAAAGTAGAAAAGTAGATGAATAGGAGTGTTTCTGAGGATCCAGAATGGAAAGCAACTAGAAAGCACTGCATTTATTTATTTTTTTAAAAATATTTTTATTTATTTCTAGGAGAGAGAGAGAGAGAGAGGGAGAGAGAGAGACAGCGTGAGCAGGGGAGGGTCAGAGAGAGAGGGAGACACAGAATCTGAAACAGGCTCCAGGCTCTGAGCTGGCAGTCAGCACAGAGCCCGACGTGGGGCTCGAACCCACGAACCGCGAGATCATGACCTAAGCGAAAGTCAGACGCTCAACCGACTAAGCCACCCAGGCGCCCCGAAAGCACTGCATTTAAAGTAGAGAAAAATAGAAGACATTTAATTTATGGAGTTGCTTGCCAGGCAAATGGAAGAGCTGAACTAATAGGGGAGGGTGAGACAAGCTTGACTTTAAACCAGACACTCTCTTCCTTCTCTGCGTGAGGGACCAGAAGGAAGGTGGCACCGCAGGAGCCCCTGGCCTAGAGTCACTCAGTTGGAAGCTGGAGCCATTGCAAAGGTACCACCTAAAATGGAGTGGAGGAAAAATACCCTTTACTCTGCTTTCCTCCTGTTCTCTGCTATCCTATAGAGCCCTCCATTTGTGGAGCACCCCAGAAGCCATCTGGTATGGTGGCCTGGAAACATACTTTCCAGGGCTCAGGGTCCTGTATTATAGGACAGAGAAGATAAAAGGTGCAGAATGAATCTGGGTGCAAATTGGCACAGAGCTGGTGTAATATGATACGTATTTTAAGGTAGAAATGATATGGCTTGGTGATAAATAAGATGTAGGGAGAGGAGCAGGAAAGAAATGTCAGGAATGATCACTAGGTTTTTGGCTTGACCAGCTGGTACCATATCGGAATGAGGAAGATGTGGGACAGAAGTAAATTTGGTGAGGAAAAGCATAAAAAATTCAGTTTGGGAGTGGTTAAGTGTAAGATGCCCATTAGATGTATATTTAAGAAGCCATTAAATCAGGAAGTTGACTTTACAGACCTTACACTCAAAAGAGAAGTTAGAGCTCTTAGTGTGGAAGGTGTCGACATTTAGGTTATATCTACAGCCACGAAAGTTTGATGAGGTCACCAAGGAAGAGAATATTTAGAATAAAAAGACAGCTAGGACTTATCCTTATGAAGCTCAACATTTAGGGAACAAAAGCAGAGGAATCAGAAAGGAGATAGGGAAGCCCATCTTAGCAAAACAAAACCTGCCAGTCAACAAACAAAACCATTTGACAGCAAAATGCCCTCTAGTCACAATCTACTTTTATGTTCCTTTATAAGCAGAATTTCTCAATTCAGTTGTCTTTACTATTACTAATTCCTCTGCTCACATGCTATCCTGAGCACCCTCTACCTAAGGTAGGTTCACTGCGTACCCTCCGTCACAATTGATTATGTAAAAGTCATTAAAAACTTTAATATTCCTAAATATTAATTATCAACTCTCAGTTGATCTTATATGGCCTATCAGTTGGTTGATCACTCACTTATGAGACTGAGAGCTAGTGCTATAGCTATGCTGGGAACAGGTGTACCAGAAGACAGTCTTAGGAAAGCTAAGACATGCGGTCTCCCTGTCTATTAGCAGAAGTAGGCAAGGGTTTTCACTGTCTCCTTGATGCACTGGTCTTACTCATCTTTCAGTGCATCACATCTCCTAGTCTTCTTCTTGTCTTATTGACAATTGTTCTCAGTCTCCTGTGATATTCCTCTTACCACGCAGACAACTTCACCTGGGAGTGCCGTGAGGCTCAGACTTCTTTTCTTCTCTATCAAAGTCCATTTTCTTGGTGATGTCACTCAATATCGTCAATTCCAAATCCATCCATATACTAGCTTCTCTCAAGTATATCTCCCTAGTTTGAAAACCTCTCCCAACTCAAATATTCAACTACACGAGTAAGCCCATTTCCTCAACCAAAACTTTGATCATCCTCCCTCACCTGTTTCATCATCTTTTTCCACTTAATACATCTCTATCCCGTTCTTGTTCAGGTCAAGAACAAAATGATCCTTGACCTCTCACTTGCTTTTTCACACTCACACCCAACTCATCAAGAAATACCAGTATCTGTACCTCCAGGTATTTCCAGAATGCAGATGCTTCTTGCCACATTTACCGTAACCCCCCTATTCCCATGAGTGGATAACTGCAGCCACCTCCTTCCTTCTGTCCTGCGCCCAAGTACTCTTCGCAATTCAAAAGCCAGTGTGATTCTTTTTTTTTTTTAATATTTTTATTTATTTCTAGGGGAGAGAGAGAGACAGCGTGAGCAGGGGAGGGTCAGAGAGAGAGGGAGTCACAGACTCTGAAACAGGCTTCAGGCTCCAAGCTGGCAGTCAGCACAGAGCCCGACGCGGGGCTCGAACCCACGCACCGCGAGATCATGACCCAAGCGAAAGTCGGACGCTTAACCGACTAAGCCACCCAGGTGCCCCCAAAAGCCAGTGTGTTTCTATGAAACATGTTGGATCCTGTCATGCCCAAAAGTATGCACATTACTATCTCCCTTAGAATACAAAGCAAAAGCCCTAAAACACCTGCCAAATTCCCAAACAGTTTTCCTTCTCAGCACCCAGACCTCATTCCTTGACGTTGCCTTTCCAGCCTTCTTCTTGCCGGTCCTCAAGCCAAGAGTGCTTCCTGACACTGAGCATCTCCTCTGGCTATTCTTGGTGCTTGAACAGATCTTTCACCGTTTACTCAAATGGCCCCCCCATCCTTTTTGCTCGAATATCATTTCAGTGAGGTCTTCCCTAATATCTCCTCTTAAAATTGGATCCTTCTTACCTCTTGATAGTTTTACTTTCTGCTTAACATTTATCATTATCTAATATACTATACATTTTATGTGTTTATTTTGTGATTTGTCTCCCCACACTGGAATGCAAGCTCTGTGAGGTTGGAGCTTTTGTCAGTGTTGTTTACTACTACTGTATCCCACCTCTTGGAACTGTGCCTGACGCAGAGTGTAAACTCACTCAATATTTTTAAAATAACAGTGAATAGGTTGATCATAGAAGAAGGAAGAAAACAAGGAGAGGATTGCATCACAAAAGCCAAAAGAAGAGTGTTTGACGAAGAAGAGAGTGATCAATGGCGTCCAGTGCCATTGAGACATCTCCCGAGATGGGATTTGACACCACGGAGGTCTCCATTTATCTCAGTAAGAATAATTTCAATGAAAAGGTAGAGGAGGAATACAGGCAGAAGGGAGATACAGACTGGAGGTAGTGACGATTGAATGGGAGTGGATAAAGGGGACACCTCAGTGCACATAGCCAGGAAACTTGGCAGTGACAGAGCAAGGAGGGAGGGCTGAAGCTGAGCCAGATCAACGCCATCATCAGTTCACAATTAGCCACACTCGGCAACAAAGAACTTTCTTTGATTCTTGAGCTACTATCCAACCATAAAATCCTAACAACTGAATCTCAACTCAGTTCAATTTCAATTGTTAGAAAGACCTCTCAATCCCACTTAGTCTTTCCATTGTCACAGTCGAGCTACTATTTTAACTCTAGTATTTTATTAAATTCCTTACCATCACTAAACAGACTGGCCTCAGGCTCATCACATTTTTAAGAGTTTCCTTTAGGGGAATGAAATAGGCCAAGACCACAGGTAGGGCTGAAGAAGAAAAAAAAAAAAAAAAAAAAAGCAAGATAATAGGGGTAATCTTCCAGCCCCATTAAACCAACAGTCCAAAACCATGTCTAAAGAGGCATATCAAATTTAGGTCTAACCCTTACCAAGATCAATAATCAGTGGGTAATGAGGGTAGGGAAAATGTGGCAGCTACCCTCAATATGCGATGATTCTGCAAGCCAGGAAAAGGCATTCAAACTAAAGATATAAGAATACTGGCTGCATGATCTATCCCTGGGTAAAAGGAAACTGACAGGAGAAAATGGAGTTACTGTTGTTAGCTGATGGGTTGGAGCAGTGAAATGAGTAGTAACAAGTAGAAAGAAATGAATGAATGGACACCTAGAGCCTAAGCAGAGATTTCAGGAACAGACGGGTCCTATGAGAGGAAGACAGACAGGAAGACTATACATCCAGGCTCTGGTATGCACAGGACTCCAGGATCAAGATAGCAGGATATTTTCAGATCTTTTTGGGAGACAAGGAGATTTGTAGTATATCACCTGGTCTAGTTTTTTATTAAACCAGTCTCTGAGTTGGTGAAAAGTCTAATTACAGATTCTAAACTGGGGCTAAAGCTGGCTGCCACTGATACAGGTCTTCACACCTTCATTCTCTTTCGTTTTGTTCCGTTCCTTCCTCTTCAGGGACACTGGAGTTAATCGTCCTAACTCACATTCTGATCATGGCACTTTTGTGGCTTAAATCACTCAATTATTCTCCTTTGAACAACTTTAACTCTAACTTAGCTTTCGAACCTTCATGCCAATCCTACAGTCTCCGTTCTCTAACCGTGACACTATGACCATATTCTTTTGACTCATTAAGCTCATCAAATGCCATTGCTACTGCCATTCCCACTGCTCCAATGCTTCACCTTCTCCCTCCTCTATCAGATGAGTTCCTATTCATATGGCAAAGTTCATTCCACCATCAGTTGCTTCCCCAACCATAGGATAGCATTAATAATTTGTCCTTGTTTGTTTTTTTTTGTTTTGTTGTTTACCACTATTACAAGAGCTTATAAACAGTTTTATAACAGACTAAAAATATACAGAATGATCTTATAAACCTGAGATTTTGCCAAAGAGAGAGAGAGAGAGAAACTCAACTCTGGGGACTAGAAATGAAACTAATAATGAGACTCATCCAAACCTGCATTTTATAGGGCCCTCTATAATTGGGTAGGCCTAATTATATACCCTGATGATTAGTCCACAAATTTAGCTTTAAGCCTCCTAGGAGTCAAGATGAGGAGAAAAATTGGTCGGTTGCATAATATCTTCTGCCCATAAAATAAACACCAAACAACTGGTTAATGGATTGTATAACTGTTCCTCACACTCAAACCAGAAGAGAATTTTTCCAAAGGATTTACCTATGAAGAGTAAACTGCAAGAGAAAACATATTCAATAAACATCTCCACAGGAGAAATAGCTCTTAGTATCATGGATTGATGGCCTATCAGCAAAGTCCAGTTCTATAGGGGAGATTGGTCCAGATTATATCATTCTCATTTCCTCTGAGTTGATGTAGAAAGGCAGTATTTTTTGTTTGTTTTATTTATTTCTAGGAGAGAGAGAGCGCGTGAGCAAGGGAGGGTCAGAGAGAGAGGGAGTCACAGACTGAAACAGGCTCCAGGCTCTGAGCTGGCAGTCAGCACAGAGCCCGACGTGGGGCTCGAACCCACGAACCGCGAGATCATGACCTAAGCGAAAGTCGGACGCTTAACCGACTAAGCCACCCAGGCGCCCTGAAAGGCAGTATTTTTTAACTAAGACTGCTGAGAAACTCTCTAGTTTCCTAACTTCTCCAAATTTAACATACCTTTTTGCAAACATTTTCCATTTATTGGCACTCGTAAACTTTTTAAAACACAAAGACCTCACCGTTAAAGAATCTATAGGGGAGTGGACTAACTATCCTTAGGAAATCCTTCATATATGTTGTTTTTGTTATGTACTTAGAATGTAGGTATTGTTGGCCCAGTGAAAAACTGAAGCGTGTGTCATACTACCCATTTAGCAGTCCGGCTACGAGTGGTAATGCTGTCATCTGATAAAACACCGAGGGGTGCCTGGGTGGCTAAGTCAGTTGAGCGTCCGACTTCAGCTCCTGTCATGATCTCACGGTACATGGGTTTGAGCCCCACGGCGGGCTGTGTGCTGACAGCTAGCTCAGAGCCTGGAGCCTGCTTCAGATTCTGTATCTCCCTCTCCCTCCGACCCTCCCCTGCTCACGCTGTCTCTCTCTCTCTCTCTCTCAGAAATAAATTTTTAAAAACATTAAAAAAATAATTTGTCTTAAAAAGCTTAAAAGCAGTGAAAGGATTGTTTACCTTAGCCATGAAACAGTCTTGATAAAGCACCTGTAGGATGCCTAGATTTGACCAGGGGTAAACTTGGGACACTCTCGAGAATTACACCAAGCTAAATATATGAGGCAACTTGCTGAATAGGATTGCTAATATGTTAGTTAAACATTAAAGAACTTTTTTTTTAAAGGAGAGATTGTCTATAACTTTTCATTCTAGCAATAATTAGATAGAAAAACCACTTGCCCATAATTTTCTGCCCTTTGGCACCGACCTATGAACAATGAATGGCTCAGATTTTGATTTGTGGGCAGAGTGGTGCCACAGATCTCTCTCAGTTCCTTCCACTCCCAAGAAGCTCTGTTCCTCTAAGCAAGCCTGGGTATACTATAACAATGACACAGACTGAAAGCAAATGTCTTAACACTGGAGACAGTTTCTTAGTGTGTGTCTGTAGCATTTTAAAGCTTTGAAAATGTAATGCCCTGGATAAAATTTGGCAATGAAAACAACAGTATTTATTTAGCCTCATCTTGTACGTTTATGTGACATGCCACGTTATGACACTATGGTTCCATTTTTTTAAAACCAAGTTTAAAAAAGCCATTATTAGAACCCATTGACAGCATCCTTCGCCTTTGTATTAGGTGAGGGACTGGTGGGTTTAAAGCGATGGTTCTCAACTGGGAGCAATTTTGCCATCCAGGAGATGTTTGGCAACGTCTGGAGACATTTTTGATTATTATAACTGGGGAAGGGAATGTTTCTGGCATCTAGTGAGTCAAGGGCAAGGTTGCTCCTAATATTAAGTTGCCATGGCTTAATTTATTTTAAGAAGAGCTTTAAGAGGCCTGGAATGAACATAGAATAGAAATGGAGCTCTCTGATTCAGAGGAGGGAGCAAGGTAGAGTTAGATGCATGAGGCGAGCCAGCTGTGGCAGGAGGTGGCCCCGAGTGGGTTCGGCTGAACTTGGCACTTCACAGAGCTCAGCTGAGAAACCACTAACATGGTGCAAAGAAGATGGGGTTTTTTCATTTAGCACTATGGTATAATGTTGAATCTACCACTTCATGATTCCATAAATTTGGATAAACTGTTTAATCTCACCAAGCCGTACTTTCCTCCTGTGAAAAGGGAATAGTGATCATTTCACAAGGTCATTGTGGGGGTTAAATAAAATGTTTATAAAACGTGTAAGCCAATGCCTGCGACATGGTGCTTAGTATTTGTTAATTTTTAAGATAAAATCTTTCCGTCCTAAAACATGTCATACCTAGCCCCAGAAGTATTGACGGAAAGGTCTTTAAAGTTCGTGACTATAGATTTCACTTTTAAGATTTCAACAATATGAAAGGCTTTATATTTATATTATAAAAAGGGAGGGGGAACAGTTCCAAATCTAGTATTTGTAGATTACCCTTTCACCAGAGCAGTCAACAAATTTTCTTAATAATGATTGACTGCCTGTGTCTAAAAAGCATGGGGGAGTAAGCAGTCATGTGCTGGAGACACACAGGATGTGAACGTAAAGTTTGTTGTAAGAGTGGAGCAGTGGGAGCCATTGTTTTGCTTTCCTGGACTAAGATACACACTTCTGCTTGGGGCATCTTTCCTCCACTTTAACACTGGGGCTTAGCGGGGAGCTCCTCTTGTTTAGAAGCCCTTTCCAGTTGGCCACTTTATTGTTCCAAGGAAAGGCATCTAACTCAAGCTGGAACAATGTTCTCATCACCCTCCAGCTAGCCCATGCAGATATGGCCTCCTGACCCATATTAGACCACTAACGCCCCTTCCTGAGATTTTGAGCTTGAGATCAGGGAGGTAGAAATCATGTCTGAACTCTCTGTGGTGGTGGGATTGGGACACCAAGCCAGCAGGTGGGTTTCCTACAATCTCAGAAAATGAAGGAGGAGGCAGAGTTGTGGACGTGTGTGTGTGTCGTGCTGAGGGCCAAAGGCAATGAGAGAGAGACTCCCTCATTCCAGGCACAGTTCTAGGGCCTGGCTGGTCAGGAGCTGACTTCACTGCCTTTCTCTACGTATGGGAGCGGGTCAAGGAATTGTCTTCAGCCTAGCTCTGCTTGGTTTTCTAGCACCTAAAACCATAAAAGTCTTGGGTAATTCAAGCGAGTTGTAATCAGTTGAAGAAAGAAAAAAACAGTGGTCTCTGAAGGTTATTAGAGTGAGGGCTGAAAGAGTCAAAGATTTATTTAGTCTGAGAAACCATAGTTTATCTAGACATCACAAGTTAGTTGAGGGAACTTCAAAGTTAGCTGATTAATTAATCCATTTAAGTTTTAGATTCCATCAGGAGATCGAAACCGCCCCAGTTAATTTAACAAAGAGAATCCAGTGTAAAGAATTGTTACCTACGTACAGAAGAACTGAAAGAGCAAAACAGAATTCTAAGGTATTGTGGAAGTAACAATTGCTGGATACAGCTACCACCCACAGGGCTGTGAGAGGGAAGGGAAGGGGTTGGGGTTATGAACACTTGCAGGCTTGCGGGAGCCCCTCTGTGGTCGGGGACCCAGGCCCAGGAGAAGGCGCCCTCCGTGAATGTCCGTACCTCTGAGGCGGTTTCAGGAGACTGCCTCCATCAAAAGAGGAAAATCAGCCAGCTAGATAGATTCAGCTGCCGCTGCAGGAAGGCACCGTCACGGAGGGGTGAAGAAACGTTGCTCTGGTGTTGGGCACAGACAGGGAAGTACAAGTCGCGCCGTCTCCCTCTGGCACTGTCTATCAGCAGAGCGTGACAAGGAGGCCTCTCACCGGCAGAAGTGTGCTCTCCGCGTCTCAGGCCCAGAGCACAAAGCTGCTGGTAGAGGTGGGCCTGAGGCCGGGGTGCAACGGCTTAATGAATGGCACAATCTGTAAAGGATGAAGAAATATGCCTCAGGAAGCCTTGGGGAATATAACCGGCAGAAGTCTAAGAACGTTCCCTGAAAAGGAGTAGTTGTTCAGTTAACGACTGTTTCCCTTCCTCCAGTGCAAATTCGGCCTCATGAGACCACTGCAGACAATGGGAGAGGGGCCTCGGCCTTGCTTCTCCCCGGGGAGGCACTAGTCGTTTGTCTCCATTAGGGTCAATGTGATGCTGTATGAGATGGCCCCAAATCAGCTTCCCAAGCGCTAGCTGTAATTAGTCATTTCCAGTCTGTTCCCTGCAATTCAGATTTTCCTTTCTCTTTCATCATTCGCCTTCACACAATGTCTTTTTCAGCTGTTGTCCACCTTCAGAACCCAACACATATTCTTTTCCCTCTGGGAAAATTTCCAGCCTAAAGCGATTTTTCTGCCCTAGTACATTTACTATGTTTGTTCTTCTTTTCCAAATAATGGTGATATGCCTTGTAATGTGGCTGGGGTCCATACCAAGGCTCCAATCTCTCTCCACTGGAGAAGAAATTGGAAGGAAATACGAAGGAATGGGTAGGGAAAAGTTGTAGCCTGAGCTTGAAGCACCAGCCATGAAGTCTGCACACCACGGTGGGCCCGGGAAGTGAAACGAAAACGATGTGCTCCCGCTAGGACCAAGTATTCTATTCACCTCTGCACCCTTGGACCTCAGAGAGAAGACACTAATAAACTGTCTCCAGTTCCTACCTGCCCGTGCGGAAGGACCTAGGGGCATCCTGCCAATCTAAATTTGCTTTGATTCCAGGACGGGGCATGTTTAAGTCTGGCTTGAGTATCAGTATGGGCTTCCGGAGTTGGGTCAATTTGACATTGCTTAAATTAAGCAATGATTTGTATCCTCAGAGGTCTGTCCTTACCTAGGTTCTTGATAAGCTAGAATGTACAGGAATTATACCCATTCTTCCCTCTGAAGATCTGCCTCCCCTCTGGATTGAAAAGACTTTTCCAATCTTACATGGGCTCTGTCCCAAGACTGAACCTAAATTTTGCTCTAGGTACAAATCTGAGATACTATTTCATTGTATGGAATTCCCGTAGTTAGCTATGGGCCATCATTATCAGAGGCCATTATACTCATAGTCGAATCTAGAAACTATATGGAGGGTCAAAAACGTCTGCTGATGAACATTGCATTCTTCCTGGAATAAACCCTTTACATGGAAAGATTTTTCATGAAGTTGATAACGATCTTCCCCCAATTACTTGGAGAAGTAAGTTGGTAGTATGCAATTTATTTTGAAGGTACTCTGTTAAATACACCTCAGATAATGTTTACTGTCAAGCCAGAAATTTATGCCAGACAAATAGAATCACTTTCCTTTCCAAACCTGTTATTAGCATCAGGTAGACAACCAGGTTGCAAAAACAGTTTTCCATTACCAAGCGACAAATATTTTATCTCCTCGTCCCTTCATCCATCAATCATCCCAACGAAAAATATAGCTACTATTTATTATTCTGTACGCCAAACCCTGTGCTGAATGGTTCATGCTCATACCTGACACGGACATCAACTACTTAAATGGGTTGAAATTCATAGCCCTTGATAATTTTCAGGCCATGGTCTTTATAACAAGTGTGCTCATTGTTTATCGGTTTTGTTAGAAATGCTTACTGAAAGCCCCGCTTTCCTCTCTGGTTCCTTGGTTTCTCCTTTCTAGGCAAGCAGTGAGTAGTGAAATGAGGAAAGATGGTTTCAAAACATACAAAACCTGTTCCTTGCGTAGATACAGCTTAAAGAATATAAACAGATGGGTTTCTCCCACAAGGACAGGTCATCATACCATCAGGGGAAAATGAGTTGGCTGCTGCTGAGTTAAGAAGCAATGAAGTCATTGCTATGCACATAATTAAAATGTGATATTTCAAGAGGAGTGAATCCAAGGAGGAAAAAAGAAAAATTACAGATAATACATACTGTGGTTGTGGCTCTGAATTAATATGTGCCCGGGCGCAGAAGAAGCAATGCAAACAAATGTCAGCCATCAAAAATAGGCAAAATGACAATACATTTCACTTGGAACGTTCTCCACTCCACCTCCCTTGACATACAGACTTAAGGCTCATATTATCTACTTTTGCAAAGCTCGTTTGAAGCCTGTAAGTGTTGTTAGCAGACTGGATTTAGGATACGTGGAATAGCTTGATGAGCACTATTTTGATGCCCTAGCCAGTATATAATAAGACAAACCAATCCAGGAAACGTGGGTCTGGGTCAAATCCCTCTCAATGTTTCAATGATACCTTTTGCATCTAAATCGGAATCACTAAGTGGACCCATTTGGGAAAGAAGCTCTTGTCAAGGCCGTTATTTGGCTTACACAGGTATTCTCCTTTCTAAGCAGCCTCAGGACTAAATAAAGAAGAGAACACTATAGGATTTCAAACAATGGATCCTGTGCCCTTCCTGTCCAGGAAGCTGCCTAGTGAGGAGAAAACAGCAGATGCACAAGCAACTGTTATCTCGAGTAAAAGAGATGCTTTTCTTGGGACCATATCACTTTCATGTTTACAGCTCCTCCAAGGCTATATCTATATGATGACAGGCTTTCTGGTGAAAGCTGAGAAATTCAGTTGCAAATCTGAATGCTACAAAATGTGTGGCTATTTGGCAACGGGAGCATCAAACATCTGGATCTTTGACTCAGTTTTTCCATTTTCACCCAATATTTTCATAACGTGAAAAACACCAATTAAAAAAAGCAGCCAATCTGGTGTTTTGGCTTTCTTAACAGCCAATTTGTATCTCAGAATGGTTGGTCCAATTGATTGTGCTGCTTTCGATGGCCCAAATGAACAGATCAAGATAAAAATAGTTGGCTAGGTAGCTGTTCTGATACGTTTCAACCGATATGGTGGTATTGTAAACTCTAATTGATAAGTATTTTACAAATGCAAATAATTTCTGACATCTCAGAATTCTGTCATCTATTTAGGGGGTAGATAATTGTTATTTCTCTCCAGTTTTCAGATAAAGAAATGGCATTGAGAGTCGTGATTTGCTTTGGGGAGAAGCACAACAAGTCAGTGTTCATTCTCTGCTAGATCTTGTGGGTTACTTTCTTAGTGGGGCCTCAAACCTTCAAAACGAGACCAAACTACCCATAAGTATTGACAGAGAGCAAACTACAATTTACTTTTGAGGCCGTATGGAATACAAACACTGCAAGACTGAAAAATAAAAGACAAAAGTAAGAGAAATCTTACTGAAATTCTGTTTTACCACGTACTACATTAAAGTTTCCAATTATTCCAATGCTGGAGAATAGCCTGTTTTTTCAGGCTATCAATCAATGTTAATACACTAAATGCATTTCATTTAGAAAATCAAAGGTATGTAGATCGGGATAGAAAACATTGAGGTTATGATACAGTTTCTGTATAATTACGCTTGAGGAGTAGATCTAATATCCAAGTGGTAAAAGCCCTAGTCAAGGAATAGGTTGATTTTTGGTGCTGTTTACATAACCAGGAACTGTTTTAAAAATAAATGTAATTACATACGCAAGTAAATCACCTTTGCATCATATATGCCATTCTTTTCAAATAAACGTAGGCCTGCCAATGAGTGTAACCATTTTTGTAGGCCTGCATCTAGGTTTCCACATGATGGTGAGTCTATAGCTGCCTTCAAGATGACATTTTTTTCCTCTGGCAACGATTCTGATGCTATGGAAAGATTAAAAAAGAAAAAAATACTAAGTCAAAGAATAAAATTGAAATAATATTTAAGGAAAATTATTTTCTTTCCATGTATTTTTAAATTTTACAGCTTTCAAAATAACCCGGCATACAGTACCCCTCAGATTGACTGACTCATCTTCATGTCCACACACTTTCTTTAAAAACAGAAAAATCATTTTTGAAAATGATCAAAACATAACATTTTGCTGGAACAGATGCCTTGCCTGCGCTCTGTGCCACATTTTTGTAGTATTTAAAATGAATGTTTCAGTTTTAAACACCATGGCATGACTAATCGCCAATGAAGAGGAAAAGAAGGTCCCGGCGGAGTTGAGGTTAGGGTCTTGCTCTACCTCGTTTGTGAGAAGCACCGCAGCTTTCTGATCTGTGCACACCTAGCCCTTGCTGTGGAGCTGTCCTGCTCAAGATTGCTTTTGAACAAAAAGCATTTTTAAAAATTGACTATCTTGAGTTCAACGAAAGGGGGTAATTTTTTAATAGCCGAGACCAGTATGCTCAGGGTAATGTATGTGTTATTTCATTTTGCATCTTTTATTATATTCCATGCTTTCCTTTAAGTACTATCCGAATTCTAACCTTTTAGGGTACATTCTAAGTCCTGATTTAGTATAATGTCCCAACGTATGGCTGTTCTTCCAAGATAAGTATTAACAATAGTCCCTTTCCCCTTTAAAATTGGTCTGATTTGGAAGATACACTGTATAGTAACCCAGTATATAAAGATTTTCTGTTCAGGAAAAATATGTTCATTTTTTCTTGTTACATTTCTATACTAGTGATTTAGTGATACATGGATAAAAATAGATGACGCTTTAAATCATAATGACTTTTCCAAATTCTACAAAGTTGGAAGACTGGCTATACAAGGTGAGAGATCAATCTGGCTTTGCCCTATAATATTCTACCTACTTTCATTTTACAGATGATTGTTGTGACTAGTCCAGTGTGTATCCTCTCCCTCCCATGCTTCCAGCTCAGTGCGCATGCCTCTGAAACCCAAGAGATCAGTTGAAGAACACATTTTCCAGAATAAAGATTTTATAGGTCACTGTGACATTGTAGGAATCAATGGACATTCCAACAACGGCAATAACAAAGCATTTTTCAGTGTTAGACCATATGCAGTAGGACTAGAATGTGCTTTGTTCATTTCCAATATAGGTTTTTCTTTTTGTCCTGGAAAAGTATACTCCAATTCTATCACTTCTGGTCTTCCGTGGGAAATGTGGGATTCATGGAGAGGAATGATGAGACAAGTCTGTTCCAATTTTGAAATGTTTCTAAATGTGTAAGACAATTGTGCAAAGCCTAGGATCTGTCATTCTGGTGTGACAGTCCACTAGAATTTTGTAATAAGAATTGAGTTAATTTACTAAAAATATAACAATGGAAATATCAACAGAATGTGGGATTAAAAAAAAAAAAAGTCATTTCACGACCCAGAGTGTTACAATTAATGATAAACCACTGATACTTCATCTTCCTCACATGAAAGACTGCCCTGTGTCTAAAGTGTTTGCCAGGGGCTCAATCATGCATTACATAATGCTGAGTTTTCCAGAGAGGAGTCATGGCTCACACCCTTGTAGAAATATGGCGAATGTATAGAAAGATAAAACCAGGTATGGAAACAGACAGGGATTGAGCTTATGCATTCTTATTTCTTTACATCACCCTGATTTATCATTTGGGGGGGAAGTACCATTTAAGTGGATTCCTGAATTGCACAAGACACCTGCGCCTCTCCCTTATGCATGGGATCTATGAATGATGAAAGGGTTTATTTGTAAAATAGGGTGTGGAAATGGAGAAACTGACAAAACATTAACGGAAGTAGAAACTGCCTACCTCTGCTGTTCCCACTGGAGCTATGAAATACAAAATGATCGATACATTTTTAGAAAGTATTTGCAATTTAATTGATTTTGTATGCTTCTTTATACTAGGAAAGATTTGAGAAGCTTACACATGTGTTAAGTGCCAGAGGAAGTAGAAAGACTAAAAACTGTGAGTCTTAGGCATCTAATAACTTGCAGTGCTGTTGAGAGGAATATGAACTTATATGGGAGTAAATGATTCTTTCCTAAATTGTGTTACAAGAGAACATGTCATGCATATCTGAGACTATCTCAGATATTCCAGAATTCCAAGGTAGAATGATTTCTAATATTTAATGTCATTCTTTCCTAAGTCTCATTTCATCACACTGAACATTTCAGTTTTGGGGTTAGAAAATACAGGGTTGCCTGGGTGGCTTAATTGGTTAAGTATCAGACTCTTGATTTGGGCTTAGGTCATGATCTCACGGTTCGTGGGTTTGAGCCTCATATTGGGCTCCATTCTGAGAGCATGGAGCCTACTTGAGATTCTCTCTCTCTCTCTCTCTCTCTCTCTGTCTGTCTCTCTCCCCCCCATGCCCCTCCCCCCGTGCATGCTCTCATGCATGCACTCTCTCTCTCAAAATAACTAAACTTAATAAAAAAAGAATATACAATCACCATTGATATATCTCATAAATTTTGAAGGCATCTGAAGAAGAATTACATCAATGAATATAGGCATATTCAATAAATACTTCAAAAAAGGTAAGAAAAAATTGGGTCTTAAAGATTTAGGGATCAGCTCAAGGGGAAAAGTTAAATATTTCAGGCAATCAAAACAGACCAGGAAGGACCTAGGAAACTGAGAGATGGTGAGAACACTGGTTCGCAATGTCAGGGACTGGAGGAGTGAAGGAAGGTAAGTTGGATGGATGGGGATTCTGGGAGATTTTTAAAACCAGGCAATGCAGGAAACTCTTAGGGGAGCCACCCAAGGCTTTGATCATGGAGAGAGTCCACTTATCATTGAATTTAGAAAAGTTGGTCTGGTGAGGATGTAGACTAAAGCAGAGAAAGGGCAGAGTTGGAGAATCCAAGCCAGAAGATGGTCTAATAATTCAGTTGTGAAGTGACAAATATCTCAGAAGGTAAATTTTTTTTCAGTCACATGAGGATACTTTGCTGTTGACTTACAGTGGCATGGCTGAATTAATCACCTCATTCAATACACATGGATTTGATTTAAAAAAAACAAAAAAACAAAAAACCACTTCAAAAATAAAGTTTTACCATCACTTAGAATGTTCTAAGAATATAACATAGTATCTTAAAGCAACATGAGTAAAGTAAAATATGAGTGTCAAAAATGTTTTAGGCATTGGCATCATCAAAAAGGTGAGCATTCTGGCCTGCTCCACACCTTAATGGTCATATCGTATGTCAGCATTTCTCGAAGTGTGTTGCATGGAGCACAGATTCCATGGAAGGTGGTAGGTGTTGGGATGAAGAGCATATTTGGAATGCTGGAGTCAAGAAAAATAAATGAAATTCTTACTCCAGGGTTTCTCAGAACATATAAAATGTTAATATCCTTCGTGCAGAACAGTGGGGGCAGCGGGTTCTAGCACATGGCATTTCCAATCTGATTGGACCTTGGCACTTACCTTTCATGGAGCATGTCTTAGGACTGGTGGGCCACTGACAGCCCAGTAGGAAATACTCATAAAAGCTAGTGAAAGAATGCAGTGTAGTCTTATGTGTGATACAGATCTATAGATAAAATATATTATAAAGATATATACACGTATAATTTCATTAGGATGGGGTGATTTCATAACTGCAAGGAATTCAAGTAATTCAGCCTTTGCTAATTGCCTTTGGCTTTAAGGCTTGTCAGAATTCTTCTCATTAAATTCATAATCTCTTCTCATGAGGGAGCTTTGAGGACGACTTCACTGGAGTGGCTCACCCACTCACAGCCCCCAAATCAGGCTGTTCATCATCTGACTGTTTTTCTTCAAGCACACAAAGAAACTATTTTCTCTTGGGTAGGGGCTTCCCCTGACCTCCCACCCACCCCTGTTAGGTAGAGAGTCATCCCCAAAGAGATGTGTCATTCTTGGAACAGAACATCCCTTAGTGAAGATTCACTGAGTAATCATTCAGCTAGAAGCATAAATCTACCCTGAGGGTCGGAAAAACCCATAGTGAAAGAGAATAATGGGTGCAGGGAATTGCATTCCAGGCTATTAAAATAGACACAGGCACTGAAGTGAATGTGCTGAGATGAAACAAAGGGAACTCTCCAGAATTCAGACATGGAGCTCTGCGTGATAGACTCTTGGCCCGGGTTGTGATTAACTCTTCAGTCACCCAGGAAGAGATCCTCCTCCCCTTTTCTCAGGCCAGTAAGGTGGGGGATCCACACTGAGCCATTTCCTGTTTACTCGGCGGGGCTGAGAGGGAACACAAACCTTCTCCCTTTTCCTCCAGCCTTTCTTCCCTGCTTCCCTTCCATTTCAGGCTCTCATGTTGACCCTGCAAAAGACATTAGACGAAGGATTCGTCAGAAGTCAGGATCCCCCAGTGGCTCAGAACAGCCTACCTGCAGCCGGACAGGCCCCGTGGGCCGGGCACCAGGGGGTTCCACGCTGGGGCCGCCCAACAGGCGGGCCGAGATTCAGGCCGGCCCGGGGCTTGGTCATCGAACGGGCAGGATGTGGAAGGAGTTAGAACGCGGGCTCCTCGTCTCACTCCCCCGACTGTAGGGTCACAGACAAGTTACTCACTGATTTCTGAAACTCCGTCTCAGATAATGTTATCAAGCTTTAATTTTTAAGGATGAAATGAAAAAATAATGCTATCTAACATCTATTTGGCACTAACGATATGGTAGGTGCTGTGCAAAGAGCCTACTATGCATGATTACATTCAATTCTCCAGATAATTCTATGGGATCAATGTCATTATTTTCTCCCATGTCCTATGTGAGGAAACTAATACTCAGGTCGCCAGCTGGCAAGTGATAAATCTAGAACTGACTTCAGGGACCATGATTTTAGCCAAATCTAAATCCTCTCTCAAAAGTCTAGCTCTTCTCTGGTGACGATGCCACCGTGCCACACTTCTGCTGCTGCGGAGAACTGGGGTGGGGTTCTAGGCCCAGGCTCCTAGTGCATAAGTCCAGTCCTTGGGTCGGGAGAGAGGGCAAGATGATAGCAAGGGTGTGGCCTTCTTAATCCAGAGAGAGTGCTGGGGCCCTGCTCAGGTGTTGGATCGGGCACTGAAAGTTAAGCCAAGCCCTATAAACAGTGCGCAGAAGAGACTTCAGCAAAATAAGTCATTTGTAAAATTCAGTCATTAAAAATGTTTTAATTACAGGATAGTCAACATATTATATTAGTTTCAGGTGTAGAGCATAGCGATTCGGCAATTACGTGCATTAAGAAATGCACACCACAATAAGTATAGTTACCATCCAACACCATATAAAGTTGCCGTAATACTATTGACTATATTCACTACGCTGTACTTTTTATTCCCCTTACTATTTTTTAACTTATAGAACCTAGTCTTCAAAAGGGGGCACTGTGAAGGTGAGCAGATAACAGGAGGAGACCAGGGCTCAGCTCTAAGGCAGCGACCCTGGGTTATCATCCATCACAACCCAGGAAGTGAGGAAACAGTAGGGAAATCTGCTACATAAAATGAAGTTGGATACCGTAGCCCACTGCAGGAGTGACGGGCAATGTGGACCAGGGTACAGTCAGTATCAACTCAAGACCTGGAGCTGGACTCAACTTGCAGGTTTGAAATCTCAGGGGACTCTTGTGGATGAAATCTAGAAGGTCAGAGGTTAAAGTTCATTCAGGTATTTCTTTAACAATGTAGCGTTGCGTAGTGTAGTGTACTTTACTGTGGTATGTTATGGTGCAAAACAGTAAGTACACAGTAGCAGAGTAGTGTGCAGTGTGATACAGTATAGTACAGTGTAGTGTTGTGTGGTGTAGTGTGTTGTAGTGTGGTATATTGTGGAATAATACAGAGTCATGTGGTGTCATGTAGGGTAGAGTAGCACAGTGTAGTATAGAGCAGTGTTTTGTTGTGTGGTGTGGTTTGGTGTGGTTTAGTGTAGTATAGTGTAGCAAGAAGTCAAGAAACCTGAGTTATCATCCTTTCTGTGCCATTAATAGCTGTATTAACATGGCCAACTTTGCTCTTTTTGGCTCTGGTTTATTATAACATGTAACATGAGGGGATTGGAAAAGATGATCTTGAAGGTCAGTTCTGAAACATCCCACAGCTTGGTTTTACTCATGAGACCTCTAACAACTTACATTTTCTGCCAAGGTTTAGAGGTTCCTTATACAGACTTTCCTCAAATTTAGAATGCCAGATAATGTTCCTGGAAGAAAGTAGAAAAGGGAAAAACCCATAAATAGATTTTAGTACCAATCTAACATTAGAAATTAAATTAAATGAAAGGTTAACTTATTGCAATCCAGTTCTGGTCATAATTCTTTGTTAAGTGAAAGGCCTTCTTAGCCAAAATACTGGGAGGTCTGGGTAGCTGGAATCCAGCTCCAGAAAGTTTTCTTTGTTATACTCTTGGTATAGGCACAACTGCAGTACCTGGTGAGCAAGCAAAAAGTTTAGTCAAAATTGCTGGACCAGATGACCCTACCAATCCAGACCTCCATGATTACTGGTATCAGCAGTTAATTTAAAATGATTTCTCTTCTGGAAAACATAATTGGTAAAATATTGTCAATTGAATTACTAATCAAACTAATAATAAATGTATTACATTTATAGTTAAATCCCACTGAGAGACCTCTTGAAAAAATTGAAGTTCCTTCCCCTACTCCTTTTCATTTGCTCTAGTCCTTTTGCCCCAAAGCAACCATTTTTTACTCTTTCACCTATTCCTTCTATTTACACATTTGCAAATTTATTGAAGAATATTATACTATTCTCATTTGATTCATCACTTTTAGACATATGTATTGATGTTCTGTTTTGATAAATTAGGCTTTACTTCTCTAATACCAGCATTCTCCCTGTGTCCATTCTTCCATACTTATAACATACAGTACTTTATTTTGAGGTTGAATCACTACTGAATATTAGCATTATTATGCCTATGGAAATATTATTTACAGCTCACCATTTTGATATACTGTGATTCTGCATCATTCCTTACTTTTGATTTTTTCTGGAGTTAATACATGCATTACTTTTTATTTAGTTAATTTTCTTTGTATGTATTATTAATTGTTTAAACAATTTCCAAAAACTTGTCAGTTTTTCACAACATAAATCACGAGTAATCCTTTAATTCCTTTTTTCTGTTTTGTTTTGTTTTGTTTTGAGACATTTCTAGGCCTGTTTCATAACTGTCACCCTGGGACTTCATTTTGCCCATCATTCTTAGAATTCCCTTTGCCTTTATCCTTATTTGAGTTCTCTATTCTTTGTGTCTCATGACTCTCTTTGTAACGACATACTTCTTTGTTTTGAAGGAGCAATTCCTTTAGCTGTTCTGTCAAATTAAAAGTACAGTTTTAGAGCAGAAATCATTATGATAATAGCCCTTGACATATTTGTCTCTTGAGTCACAATATTCCAGTTCGGACCAATTTCCCTCAACCCCTGGGACATTATTGCCATCCTGGAATTTCCCTTCTTCATCCATTGCTTCTCTTCTGTGTTTGACTCTCCTGTTTTCTGAATCCTGTGTCTTCTTCTTTCCAGACTACTACCTCCTCTGGTGGAGAACATCTGCCATTAGCTTCATGAAAAGAGGTACAAGGGAGGCAAAATGTTTGAGACCATGCATGTTTGAAAATGTCTTCATTTTTACCTTTACAGTTGATTGATAGTTTGGGTAGGTATTGAATCCTAGCAGGAAATTTTTTTTCCTTCAACAATTTTTAAAGCCTTCTTTCTTTCCTTCCTTCTTTCTTTCTTTCTCTTTCTTTCTTTCTTTCTTTCGAGAGAGAGAAAATATGAAGCAGACACCACACTGATAGCACAGAGTCCAGTGCGGAGCTCAAACTCATATATAGTGAGATCATGACCTTAGCCAAAACCAAGAGTTGCATGCTTAATATGTTGAGCCACACAAGTGTCCCTTTTCTTCAAAAAAAATTTTTTTTTTAAAGGAATTACTCCATGGCTTTCCTGCTTTCAGTCTGATCTACAAAAGTCAGATTCCATTTTGATTATTGATCCTTTATTTATATGTTCTTTTTTTTCTCTTGGAGGCTTCTAAAATTGCTTCTTTGCCTCTAGCATTCTGAAATCTCACAATGATGCTTCTTGGAATTTTCATGTATTGTGTTGGAAACTCTGTAAGTTTTTCAGTCTGAAAATCCATGTCATTCAATTTTGAAAAAAATTAATTACGTATCTTCAATCATTTTGTGATTTCTCTTTCAGCAGAGAAAATTATTTAGATATTGGGCCTTGGGCCTTCTGAATTTTGTCCTTTATTTTCACAAACCTGACTTTCTGGTTTTCATCTTTTTCTTTTTTGTTGTTCTTCCTGGATGAGTTCCTTAACCTGATTTTCTAAACCACTTTCCATTTCTGCTATCTATAATGGTTTTTTTTTTTTTAAATTTCAAGAGCTATCCTTTGTTTTGTGAATACACACACATATTCTTCATTCACAAATTCACAGATTTTGTAGTGGCATTTTCATGAACATATGCATGTAGAACTGTGAAAAATATGAGTCGAGTGACACACACATTTCCAGATGAGGCTGTGCAAGGTGATGCTCTGCCTTTCAGCTTTTATTCTGTAAACAAGTGACCTTATTACAGCATATTTAGTGCTACATTTCCCTGTCTCTGTTGGTTATGTATTGAATAGTTTAAAATGTTACCAGAAGGTCACAGGAACATAACCTTATGCTTTCCCCTAGGATCAATGGTTTGGTATTCTCTAACTCAGTCTTTTAGAGACTTTCTGGAATATACCTACCATGGATAATGAGAATTGACAGTATATGAAAAAATATATATGTATATGTGTGAGTATGTATTAATATAAACTTATATTTCTTCTCCCTGTATAGTCTGTTTTTTCCAAGTTGCATTTTGTTCTTTCTTCGGTTGTTTGATAGTATTTGGGCATTTGCTCATGAGAAAGGTGAAAAACTAATATGCTGGTTATATTTTCAGAATGTGTGCAGGATCATGTTGACTTTGAGCTTCACTTTGTTGGGAATACTCGGTGTGTCAATATCCCTATAGTTATTTTTTGGTTAGCCAGATTACTCAGTGAACAGTTCTTTCAAAGATAATAATCCTTTAGTTTTATGCACAGTCATAAACCTTTTCATTTAAGAATTTCTGTTTTGAAAATAAATCTTCAGAAAGAATAAAAAGGACACACAAAAATTTAAGCAATGAAGATGTTCACTGCCATGTAGTCATTTTGAAAAACTGTCATTAGGCTATATTTTCAATGGTCAGTTAATTAAGGAAAACATCCCTCCCCCAAATTCCAGTGGAACACCATGCAATCATCAGTTATTATGTTTATAAAGAAAGGTTAACATCAAAAATAAATACTTACAATAAAAATAAAAGAAAATATAAAATACAGTCAGAAAATATGCATAGAATGAGAAGTTGCCAGAGAGTTAAGAAAGTTATGTCTAACTAGTAGGAATATGAGTGACTTTATGCTTTTGTATATATTTCCTCATTTACTTAGCTAGTTTCCTACAATAAACATGCTTTAAAAGTAAGAAAAGTTTATATCTAAGAACTAAGAGTTAATAGTAGTCTGTTTCCCTTTGCTTCCAGATTCGTAGTAGGTACTATTAATATTCAGCACTAACCTTGCCAACCATCTTGGTTTGCCCAGAACCAAGGGATTTCTCAGGATATTGATATTTCATTGCTAAAACTAGGACAGTTCTGAGCTCATTGATTGTTAGTCACCCTATAACAAGAACTTTTAATGAAAAAAATGTAAACATAACACATAAAACTGAGTCCAACAACTGGTTTATATCCTTCTATACATATAGAAACAATAAAAATCTCACTCTATCTGCCCAGAAAACCAGCTTATTTGAATTGTACTCATAAACTCAATCAGAAATTTACAAAAATTATGGCATTATTTGGTTATGATAAAGTTTAATTATATTTTATGTTTGCTTCATATTTAATTGTATTTTATAGTTAATACGAGAGGTACTATGATGTATTTTGTCATGCTATAAAAAGTAAGGTATTTGCCTACCTCTTGGCTTCTTCTCAATTTCCTTCTCTTGCTTTGCTTCATCCACCCAATTCCAGGGTCCTTTCCTGTGGTCTCTTTTGTTTATTCTCTATCAGTGACCCAAAGCCATGGCTTCAGGTCTCACCTTTACCCTGGGACTCTCCAATTTACCCTTTCTTCTGATTTCCAGGATTTGATTTCAATCTCTGTATTTCCTGTCATTTATCATATCCCAAGCCCCATAATCTCCTCCTTGAATAGCTAAGGTCCTGCAATTCCTCACTCAAATTAATCACTCTACCAGCATGCAGGTTACCATCTATTCTCATTCATTCTGCCCCTGCCCCCACCCGCTCTCCATTCCCAAAGCAGTCAATTGCTAAGTCTTGCCAATTTTAAATTCATCATGTCTCTCTTCTTTGTCTCATAACTTTGATAATTCCTAATTTTGTTGGCCACCGAGTGGTGTTTTTGTCCTTTCAGGGAGTCAGATGCTACTAAGGTACTGTTTCTTCAAATTTAGCAAGGTCTTCCTGCTCCTCTGACCTTTTACAGTTTATGAACTTGACCTCTATACTGAATTTAACTTTGATATCTATACCAGTCAGTACTGGGCATATCACCGATCTTTGCTTTGCCCTATAACTCTGCCAGTGTTCTCTGTACCGTATTACCAAACAAACAAAACATAGTTCTGTAGACATGGTTTATGCCCCTACTTGCCACCCTGTTGCATGCCAGATCTTGTTTGCCTGAGTAGAAGCTTGAAAGGGACACCAGGAGACTTCTGGCATTTCTCATGCAATAGTAGTAGTACCCATATATGAAAGTCACAGATATCCTTTTCATATTTTCTTTACATTGGCTCCCAGAGGAGGAGAAATATTGATGGCACAGAGTGTTTCCAACCTCTTAAAAGAGTTCCAGAGGTATTTGGAGACCTTTCTAAGTGGGAAATTTTCAACTGCATCAGTTCCGTCAGGGGTGCTCAAACCAGAAGGATACCCAAATCAAAATCTCAAACCAGAAGTATACTATTATTTTCTGCCTCTTCAGTACCTGAAGCAGAAAATGTCCTTTCAGTGGGTTATATGGGAGGAGTCAGGTGAGTCACTCCCTCTAATGAAATAACTTGGCCCTTGAAACTCTATAGCACAGCAGGTTGGAAGGGAGTCGCAGCATTTCATATGGTCTCGTATCTGTGAACTCGGTATCCATGTTCATCACACTTGATCTTTCTAGTTGGAGACAATATATAACACTTGTATTGAGATTTCAAGATCTAACTCTGAGTTTGATTCCAAGTAGACATACAGAAAAACCTTGCATGCCTAGCATAGGAAAGTGGTTTTTAATAGGACTTTTTTTTTTTAAGTAGTGGAGCCCCTCCCTTTTTTTATGTTGCTTGAAATCAAAATATAAAACAAGGAAGATTGGAATTATTTTTACTTAAACCTGGCTAGAATTCTCCAGGTAGTTTCCACTATAATCTTTGGAGAACTTTGGCATTCTGAGAAATTTTAATTTGAAGTAAGTCATAATAGAGATACTTTATGTCCACATTTCTTTTTTTTTTTTTTTTTCTAGGAGAGAGAGACAGAGACAGCATGAGCAGGGGAGGGTCAGAGAGAGAGGGAGTCACAGATTGAAACAGGCTCCAGGCTCTGAGCTGGCAGTCAGCACAGAGCCCGATGCACGGCTCGAACCCACGAACCGCGAGATCATGACCTAAGCAAAAGTTGGACGCTTAACCGACTAAGCCACCCAGGCGCCCCTGTCCACATTTCTTATAGAGGAAACATTATACATACAATTCTTCCCCAAATTAACTTTGTACCCTTTCTCCAAAATGTCTTAATAACAGAATCATCATTATTTGAATTTAATGTGCTTGAATTGATTTGGTTGAGGGCCTATGGCACCATTCAAAGCCCCCAGATCAAAGTTGATGGGTCTTCCTTGACCTAAACAGACATCTGATCTCTGCGTCTATGTGAAGAGTAAGAATACTTCAGTCAGAATCTTTCAGATTAGCCCCATGTGCATATAACAATCAGACAGGCTTCTCCCCCCCCCCCCACCNATTTGCTTTATTCCACATTAAAAAAGAAAATACCTTGTGTTTTTTTTAACCACAGAATACTTTTCACCAAAAAAATAAATAAAGTCTCAAACTTTCAATTCTTTATAATTGAGCAGGCAAAAGGATAGTGCACTTATTTCCCAATTTTAGGCCTTTAGAAATGCCCTTGCAATTTACTTTTTAAGTAGGAAAGAAAATTCTGTACCTTCTTTTAAAAATTGTATTTCTTTCCCTCCTTCAAGCCTACCTTGCCATACCGATAAATGGAATGTATTCAGAAAATACAAAAATATATGACTCTTCTCTTTAGAAGATTGCCGTAACTTCCAAAAGTACAATAGTATTAATTTTTCAGTTCAACTGAATCACTCATTTGTATCTGCAAATTCTGGACATGAGTCAAAGAGTTATTCTGTAGACTTACATGACCAAATGAAATATGCATTTAAAACTCTTCTTATATCAATTGTCCCACTGATTTCTTCCTCAATTCTTAGAGCTAACAGTCCCATAAAAATAATTAGTAACTTTTTTTAAGTTAAATTCTACTTCAATGTCAAGAGGTCGACAGCCCTTTTCTATTAATGTATTTGATTGCAGGATAAAATATAAACATCCTTTGCAGAACAGGATGTTAAAACCAAAATTAGTATTGAAGTGTCAAAATGCAATTTTAAATCTCAAAATGAATGAGGCTGTACCAAATGCAGGATTCACAAAGGAAAAGTGGAGAACTAACCTCACAAAAATTTCTTCAAACTAAAACCAGAAAAGCATTATCAGAGTACGCACGGAAGTTGTTGTGAGGTGTTCTCTTTCAAGAGAATTGCTGTATGAGTGAACCACTTCCAGTCTTCAGAGGATTTCTTAGGGAGTAGGTCTGGTGCCGAGTTATTGCTACCTACTGTGCCTCAGGCATATGGACAGTTTGAGGCAAGTTTCTGGAATACAGGTCCATATTGGACTGCAGCCTTATTCATGTCCCAGAAGGTTTAAAGTGGTCAATGACAGGAAAGAGATAGAAGAGAGGACTGAATTGGGGAAGTAATTCATCTCACATCCATGGCAGGGCAAAGAATGTGTGTTTTTCTCCTGGACCACATACAAAAGGGAAATCACAGAGCTATTTAAGTCCTACATGACAGCCTACTGGGAAGGAAAGAGATGTATTAGAAGTGAATGGGCATGGAAAGGACCAGCATCTGCGTGGGGAGGGGCAGACTAACTATAGTACCAACCACTAGCCCAATAAAAATTTGAGGAGAACAAGAGAAAAATCTAAACATACACTTTCCCAGGTGGTGGTGGCTGTCTAAGACAGGCTTAACAGGAGAAAGGAGTGGAGGACTCTGATCTTAGAATGAAAATTGAAATTATAATTGTCATATTAACCTGGACACACTAATTTCTCGATTCACTGTTTTGTAATTTAAAGTGATTTTATGTCCATCTGTGACCTAAGGTTGACTGGATTTGTCTTGGAGACGGGAAAAACTACTCTGCACTCCCATGTACATTTAGAGGATCAAAGGGAGGCAAAGCAAATTTGCATTTGGTTACATTTTGGTTGCATTTGGTCATGACTTTTCACATATTGATTTATACACTTGGGTTGTTGAATTCAATTCCTTGAGGATTTATTAAATCCTTCTTACAAGAAGAATCAGTATTGCTTAGTAAAAAGTGGATGTAGTTTGGGATTAAAAACATCTGACTTAGTGTGCCAGATCTTCATGCAACGCACTGTAGTATCCTATAGAATTTGGCATCTTTGAGCCTCAGTTTCCTCATCTGTTGGCTGAGGAAAGTAAATTGAGCTTAATTTTGAGGATTGAATGGGATGGTGGAAAGACCAGCAAGACCACTTGGAAATAGTGTAATAAATGGTCACTTTCTGGCACATAGTCCTTTACATACATTCTTTAGGTGAGCCTAAATTTGGAATGCCGGTATTCATATTAGATTATTTCTTTGTAATTCTGAACAAGCTCTTTCTTGTCTTTGGAGAAACTACTTTTCGAATACATTAATTAGGTAGTCTGCGGACTCTTGTCCACAGTCATATAAGGACACACGTACACAGAATAACAGTAATGTCAGTCATACTAATACTGGTTACCCACAATGACACACACCTCTGAAATAGATATTCAGAAAGAAATGTCAGAAAATATCTTTATAAACACATGTCTCATAATAATGACTACATCTTGAGTAGTGCCTAAAATAGACTGACCTTGTGCTTTTTTAGTGTCTAAAACATGTAGATTCAGCACATCCAAAACCTCAAATGACTTCTTTCAGGCTGTTGAAACCCTCATCAGTGAAAAACCACTCATATTTTGGTGAAGGATGAGTCTACAAATTTCGCTGATTTTCTTGTACATTTCAGATCCTGAGCTTTAACTGTGTGGACACTAACATGACTCATATAAACTCCCCGATCCTCAAGGAACTTAACAGTAGATTTGGGTAAACACAGCCTGAGTGAATGCAGTTAACAGAGAGAGATATTCTTTGGTAAAATCCCAGGTGGGGCAGGGGAACAAAGAAGACAGGAAAGAAAGCACCTCAAAAGTTTTAAAAGGGTCAGGCAATTATGATCCAAACCAGTCACCTCTGCTGTCCACCTCAGGCTGTATAATTATATGGTCTTCTCCACCCCTCCCCTGCTAGAAATTTCCAAAAGACCATGGAAATGCTCCACAATGGACGATGTCATCATTTGGCATTACTCACCGTATTTACAGGCTACCCCAGACACGGAATGCGATCCAGCCCCGTCAGGAAGATGCTGTACTTTCCCTGACCTAACTGAAGGCTTCGCAGTCCTCCGGCCCCCTTTTCATCCCTCGCCATCTCCACACGCTGTTCATCATAGAGTGACAAGAAATGCTAACCATAATTTATATGTAGCCTCATTAATGCCTTATAGGGGTCTGAAGTAATTTCCTTCCATTTATACTCATTCAGACTCTCTCCTTCTGGTGTCCAGTGTTCTCTTTATACTGTTTATTCTCAATCTGTGCTGAAGACTTGGGAATTTATTTTTCCAGTCCCTCAGAACCCTCTCCCTCCTAATGCTGCTCAGCTTTATATAGTTCCTTTTCTGGAACTTTGACCCTGTCTTCATTATTTGACATCTCTTCACATGGAATTTCATCAGCCAGTTACCAGAGTATGTTTCCATTAGTCTTTTCACATCACTCTGAATTTTATCATTGGTCTTCTCCTCTGTAGGGACCTAATTCTTTAATTTCATCACCTTATTACAAATAACTTTTGTTTGACAAAAGTGTTCTGAGAGAACATATTTAAGAATGCCCTTCTTCCTCCTAACGATTGCCTTCCATCTTTCTCTCTTACATAGAACAAGTCAACAGAAAATTAACCTTCTCTAAATGAAACAACATGCCCTATATATTCATGTGTAAATGTTAAAATCTCTCCTGAAATGTACCTGCTACACCCAGTCTTCCAGACTGGTGGAAGACTCCTAAATTTAAAGAAATATCTATGTGGGATACCATTTTTAGAAGGTTGATCAAAATCCATATGTCTCCTTTCTTGAATATTTTATTATGATCATTTTTCAGTAATTTATTCATGCTTCACAGGTGACTCTAATTTGCATCAGTATTATCTCTTTTTGATTCAGTAAGGCTCTGCTACTTTCTGTCCTTTTTCTGATTTAGTAAAGCCTTGATACCTTCTCTAACCTCTTAGCATCATTCAACGTAGTTGAACACTGGCCTTAGGTTCTTTCACACCACACTCCCTATTTGGCCTCCACCCTCCTGACCATTCTTTCTTTTTTATTTTTTTAATATTTTTATTTATTTCTAGGAGAGAGAGAGAGAGAGAGAGAGACAGCATGAGCAGGGGAGGGTCAGAGAGAGACTCTGAAATAGGCTCCAAGCTCTGAGCTGGCAGTCAGCACAGAGCCCGACGCGGGGCTCGAGCCCACGAACCGCGAGATCATGACCTAAGCGAAAGTCGGACGCTTAACCGACTAAGCCACCCAGGCGCCCCTTGACCATTCTTTCTTAATCTCTTGCAAGTTCCTTCTTCTCTACTTGATTTAATAATGGAGTCCTTAGATCTTAGGGGTTTGGACCCTGTTTTCTAACCCACATTACCTCCTTAATGTTTTAATCTTAAGTCCTAGCTTTAAGTACCATCTACATGCTGATGTCTGTTAAATCAATATTTGAATTTCTCCCATGAGCTTTAGACTTGCATATTTAAATATTTGTCTTTGTAACTTATACACCTAAGAAGCATTTCAAACTTAATATGTGTAAAATGGACCCTTCTATTTCTCCTCTAGCCACAGCCCATTTTGCTCCATTCCATCTTTTCCACCTTTCAGTAAAGGTACTATGAAATGCCCAGTTGGTTTAGCCCAAACTTTAAGAGCCCTGCATGATTCTTCTATACATCGGAACATCTCATAAGTCTATTTTTAAAATCTGTCTCAAAAATATCCAATTTTCTATACTTCTACTGCCACCCCTGTTCAAACCCCTGTAATTTCTCACCTGGGCTCCTGAAATAACATCTTAATTTACCCTTCTATTTCTATTCTTGCCTTTCAATGTCTATTCTCCACATGGAAGCTGGGTAACCTGTTTTTTTTCTTTATTAAATTTTAATCAGATCATATCATCCCCCTATGACACTCCCATAACTTTTATTATGCTCAGAATAAATCCAGATTCTGTTTCATGACCCATAAGGCTAACCTGGATTTGACTTTCTACTTTCTCTTTCTACCACTATCCTTCACATTCATTTCAACCTATTGGTTTTCTTCCCATTCCTGAAGTACAAGAAGCTTATTTTTACCTTAGGGCCTTTAGAACTGTAATCCCCCCTGTCTAAGAATACCGTTTCCCGTAAATCTTCCTATGAATGGGTTATTTTCATGTTTGGGGTCTAAATTCATCATCTTACAAGATGTTCACTGATTTGTCCTATTCTGTCTCTTAGCGCTTATTATAATCTTGAATATGTTTATTTATTTTAGTGTCTGTCTCACCAACTAGAAGCTAAACACCATGTCCAACTGGCTCTCTCTACAACCCCAGTGCCTGGAACTAAGTTAAGTATTTATTAGAAGAATAAATGAATCAATCAATCAATCAATCCATTAATCAGTAAATACATCTCTGTTTCACTCCTTAATTTTGAAATATATTAGATACGATGATGTTTCTTATTTTTAGCAGAACTAAATATTAGCTTTGCAAATTTTTGCACATAGCATTAATAATAATTATGAAATATTTTTCTTACATTATCATAATCTATTATTTGAGGTCATAATATGTTTCTTCATTTTTTAAAAAAATTTTAAATGTTTATTCATTTTTTGAGAGAGAGAGACAGATAGAGCATGAGTGGGTTGGAAGCAGAGAAAGAAGGAGACACAGAATCCAAAACAGGCACCAGGCTGTGAGCAGTCAGCACAGAGCTTGACGTGGGTCTCGAGCTCACAAACTGCAAGATCACAACCTGAGCCAAAGTCGGATGCTTAACTGACTGAGCCACCCAGGTGCCCCATAAGTTTCTTTAAAAAGTAAAGCAATTCTACTCATGTCCAGGATACAGTAACAGTTATTTCCCACCCGAAACAGCTAAAAAAAAAAAACCAGACAACTATATGAATAGGAATTTTCATATATTAGATATCTGGATGCACAGGACAGTGGTCCCTGAGAGATGGGATCCAATAAGATGTGCGATTGCCACAGCTTATCAGCTGAGGAATTTTTAGGTGACAGCTCAGGAAGAGGACACCCAGGAAGAGCCTTATCATCTCTGAACTTGGAGTCAGAGGAAACCAAGGAAGCTACAATTGATAGAACACTATACCAAAGAGGAGAGAGCTCCATAGAGAGAAAGCTCCAGAGATCTGCCAGGTTCCCCTCTCAACTTTTTTGTTGAGTACTGCTCAGAACACACATGTGAAAAAAATCCCCAAGGTCAAGGGAAGAAGCAGATGAAAGAAGCATAGAAAACTATCCCTGGAAATCATACATCTAGAGTAGAAAACTCGTATGGAAATATTCATATGACACTACATAATTACAACATGATTCCTTAGCCACAGGAAAAATAATTGCACTAGACCGAAGGCTGCACTAGTCCCACCTCTAAATCTTAAAATCCAGTCTTAAAATCCAGTCTTAAAATGACCAAATTGGTTTTGATTTCTATTTCCCTGATGATTGGAGTTATGTACCTTTCATATACTTGTTGGCCATTTGTATGTCTGCTTTGGAAAAAAAAAATATTCAGATCCTCTTCCCATTTTTAAATCAATTAGTTAGTTTTTTGTTTGTTTGTTGCTATTGAATTGTGTGAATTGGCTATATATTTTAGATATCAATACCTCATTAGATAATGTGACTCAAATATTCTTTCCCACTTCATACATCTTTTCATTTCTTGATGGTTTCCTTTGCTGTGCAGAAGCTTTTGGGTTTCATACAGTTCCACCTGTTTATTTTTGCTTTTGTTGCCTTTGCTTTTTATTTCAAAGCATAAAAAAATATTGCTAAGACCAATATTAAGGAGCTATAACCCTCATGTTTTCTTTTAGGACTTCTATGATTTCAGGTTTCATACAAGTGTTTAATCTACTTTGAGTTGATTTTTATGTATGGTGGAAGATCGTGGTCCAGTTTCTTTTGCATGTGCCTGTCCAATTTTCCCAACACCATTTATTAAGAGACTTTCCTTTCCCCATTCTTAGAGCCTTTGTCATAAATTAGTGCACCATATATGCATGGGTTTATTTCTGAGCTTACTATTTTGTTCCATTGATCTGTGTGTCTGTTTCTATGCTAATAACATACTGTTTTGATTACTATCACCATGTAACATAGTTTGAAATCATGAAGTGTTATGCCTCTAGCTTTGTTATTCTTTTTCAAGATTGCTTTGATTATTTGACATCTTCTGTGGTTCTACACAAATTATAGGATTGTTTTTTCTGTTTCATTTTTCTGTAATAAATGCCATTGGAACTTTGATAAAGATTGCATAGAATCTACAGATTGTTTCGGGTAGTATGGACATTTCAACAGTACTGGTTCTTCTGATTCATGAGCATGGAATATCTCTTATTTATTTGTGTCTTCTTCAATTTCTTTCATTGGTATCCTGTAGGCTTGAGTGTACAGATTTTTTACCTTTTTGGTTAAATTTATCCCTAGATAACATTCCTTTTGATGTAATATAAATGCTTTTTTCTTATTATAAAAATCTATTTCATTTTTTAAATATTATTTATTTTTGAGAGACAGAGAGAGACAGAATATAAGTGGGGGGCAGAGAGAGAGGGAGACACAGAATCCAAAGCAAGCTCCAGGCTCTGAGCTGTCAGCACAGAGCCCGACACAGGGCTCGAACCCTCAAGCTGTGAGATCATGACCTGACCCAAAGTTGGCCGCCCAACCAACTGAGCCACTCAGGCACCCCATATAAAAATCTATTTAAAAGGTAATTATTTAAAACAAAAGTGATAACAATAAATTATGATGTTTACGACATGTATAGAAACAAAATATATAATACCAATAGTACAAAGGCCAGGAGTGAAGAAATAAAAGCATATTATTGAGTAAGTTTCTTATGTTATTCTTAAAGTGCCATAAAATTACTTGTATACTGTACTAAGTTAAATGTATATGCTATAACCACTAAAATAACAATAGTGAAGTTATAATTAATAAGCTAACAGAGAAGATAAAATAGAATCAGAAAATCCTCAATAAGTACAAGAGAGAGCACAAAAAGAAGAAATAAGACAAATATAAAAAGAGGAGTTGCAAGATTGTCTATTTAAACTAAACCACCTCATTAATCACCTTACTTGTAATTGGTCTACACATTCTACTAAAAAAGATGAGATCAGATTGTACCAAAAACAAAGCAAGGTCCAACTATTTTCTGCCTAAAAGAAATAGACACTAAATTTAAAACAGTTATGAGAGAAACTTTTTGATAAAAGAATAATCAAATAGAGAAATAAGTATATATCACAGAATAGAAGACTCCAAAATTATTAACTTCTCAGTTCCTATCAAAATGATCCATGAATACAACACAGTCTCAATCCAAGTCCAAGTAGGCTTTTGTACAAATTGACAAACCACTTTAAAGTTCATATGGATAAGCTCAGGACTAAAATGAGGCAAAACAAAATTGGCAAAGAAGAACAAAGTTAGAGGAGTTACACTACCTGGTTTAAAGTCTTATTGAAAGCTACAGGAATCAAGACAGCATGGTATACACATGAAGATAGACAAATAGATTAATAAAACAAAATACACAGTTCAGAAGTAGACTCAATTATATATTTTCAGTTGCTTTTTAATAAAAGTACACGGCAATTTAACCATGAAAAAATAAATGATACTGGAACAATTGATGTTTTTTAAAAAATGGAACTTATATCTGTGCCGTATATATAAAAATTAACTGAAGATAGGTTGTATGCCTAAATGTAAGACCTAAAACTGTGAAATTTCTAGGAGAAAGACAGAAGAAGGCTAGTGACCTTGGCTTTGACAAAGATTTATTGAATATAACACAAGAAGTACAAATTATTTAAAAATTAGTATATAAGACTTCATCAGAATTAAAAAAGTTTGCTCTTCAAAAGACATCAAAATGAAAAAGTAAGCCACAGAGTAGGAGAAAATATTTTCAAAACATAAATCCAACAAAGGTTTTTGTCTATAATATATAAAGAACTCCTAACAACTCAATAATAAAAAGACAGATAACCCAATAAAATATGGACAAAAGATTTAAACAGACCCTTCTCTAAAGAATATATATAGATGGCAAATAAACACATGAAAAGGTGTTTAACATCATTAGTCATTATAGAAATGTAAATTGAAACCACAATGAAATTCTACTATACACCCACTGGAGTGACTAAAATTAAAAAGCCTGAACTTACTAAGTTCTTCTGAGGATGTGGAGCAATTAGAACAATACACTAGTGGGAGTATAAAACAGTACAAACATTTTATTAAAAAGTTTTGTAGTTTCTTAAAAAGTTAAACCTACACCTACCTATTGGTGATAATGAGCATGAAAAGATTAGACTAATAATTTGGGAAGTTAGTTCCTTGAGGTGGTTTTTGCCAGGCACAAGCCTTCCTCTGGGTAGTAAGTGCTGCAACCTTTCCTTCAAAATCCTTGCTGCTGTGAGTTATTGAACACCATTTCAGTTATTCAATCAATAATCAACTAACAATAGTTTATATTAAGCACTTACTAATGGTCTGGCAGTGTGCTAAGTATTGAGGATATAACAGTGAATAAAAGTCTTGGTCTCAATAAATTTCATATTGAGGAATCCAGATGTATAAATATACACATTACGTCAAGTTTTTTTTAAGTCATAAAAAGACCTGTCTAATGCACACAAAATAATGAATGATTAGTTTTACTTTAAGAGTAGCTAAAGAAACATTTGAATGCGATCTTAAAAAATGAATTGAGAGATTTTCGGAGAGAAGGTACAGGAAATAGGGAGCATTAGGCAAAAGCATCACAGAAAAATGAAAATCATAAGCAAAAAGATCAGAAGTGCAATGAAGCTGGATATGTGCAATATGGATAAAGGATGGAATGTGAAGTGTGTCTGTGCTGTTCTTGTGGTATAGTATTGTTCAGACATTTTGTCCAGATCCCCTGTTTTAGATTACCTGTTAGTGGGTCATGACTATCGCTCAAAAAATGAAATAGAATGCAAAATTATATAATACTAAGAGTGCAGTGCCTATAGTAGGGCTAGTATCATTTCATAAAATTTTGTTTCAGTATTTATGGATGTGTTTGTGCATGCACCTACTAAATAGACCTTGAGATTCACTAATGTATCATAACCAGTTCTGGGAAAAACATTTGAATAGGCTATGGAGACTATTGAGTATTTAAATACAGTCACGTAATCTAGAAGCTGAACAGAGAGAATGAGGTCTCATAATAGCTATTGAAATATCAAAGAAAATGATGTCAAGAGCTTGGATTAAGGCTATGTCAGTGAGAACAGATATGGATACCAGGAATTGAGAAACACTTATGAGACAAAATTAACAGGACTTGTTTACTAATTAGGTAGACGGTATTCGGAGGCTGGAGGAGTGAAAGAAAACATTTTTCTAACTTGGATGACAAGGTAATAAAACCAATTAAAGAGAACACAGAAGAAATTTGGGAGAAGGAAGTGTGATATTACTTATGATACAGTTTATGGTATTTTGAGCATGAGGTACTTGGATAAACTAAAGCAGAGCTGTTTAATACAAGTTAAATCTCTAGAGAGCAGGCATATGAGAGATACAGGTTATTGACTTGATTTAGGAGAAATTAGTTATATTATTAAATCTATGCATCATGCATGTATATAGTTAAGTTACTATATTGTACACCTGAAACTAATATAACACTGTATATTAACTATACTGGAATTAAAATTAAAAATTTAATAAAATAAAAAATAAATGCTTAATTAAAACAACAAAAGGCAGAAAAAAAGTCAAAGACAAAATTAGAAACAAAGAACAAGGGCAACAAATAGAAAACAGTACCAAATATTAATCTAACTACATCAACAATCATTTTAAACTTAGTGGTATAAACATACTAATTAAAAGACAGATGATTGGAGTGTAGATCAATAAACAAGACAGAACTATAGGTTGTTTATATATACTTTAAATATAAAGGTACATATAGATAAAAAGTAAATAGAGAAAGATATACCATGCTAAGCTAATCAAAAGAAAAGAATGGTGATGTAGTTATTTAATTTCAGACTTCAGAGGAAGAAATGCTATCAGGGATAAACATTGGTTTCACATAATGATAGATGGGTAAATTCTCCAGGAAGATATAATAATCCTTAATATGAACACACCTAGCAACAGAAGCTCAAAATACATAAGGCAAAAACTGAATGAACTGCGAGGAGAAGTAGATCAGTCCATTGTTATAACTGGAAGCCTCAATACCTCTCTATCAGAAATAGATAGATATAGGAGGTAGAAAATCAGTATGGACATAGTTTAACTCAACAGTAAGATCAATCAACTGACCATAACTGACATCTGTTAACTACTTCATTCAATAAGAGCAGGACAGATATTCTTTTCCAGCTCACATGGAACATCCACTAAGATAGTCAGCATTCTGGCCTTAAAATACAGCTTAATAAATTTAAAAGAATAAAAATAATATAATGTCTACTCTCATACCATAGTGGAATTAAACTAGAAATCAGTAACAGAAAGATAGTTGGGAAATCCCCAAATACATGGAGATTAAACAATGCACTTCGAAATAACACATGGGCCAAAAATATATATAAAAATGATTTTATTATTTTCTAATGTTTAATTTTTATTATTGAGAGAGAGAGAGAGAGCATGAACAAGTGAACATGAACAAGTGAAAGGGGGGAGGGCAGAGAGAGAGAGAGGGAGATACAGAATCCAAAGCAGGCTCCAGGCTCTGAACTATCAGCACAGAGCCTGATGTGGGGGGCTCAAACTCATGAACCATGAATCATGACCTGAGCCAAAGTCAGCCACTTAACTGACTGAGCCACCCAGGCACCCCAGGAGTAATTTTTAAATATTTTGAGATAAATGAAAATACAACCTATGAAATATTGTGGGATGCAGCAAAAGTATTTAGAGAGAAATTTAAAAAGGTAAATACATATATTAGAAAAGAAGGAAAATCTAAAGTCAATAATCTAAGCATCTACCTTAGGGAAATAGGAAAAGAAGAGCAAACTAAATTCAAAGGAAACAGAAGAAAATAATTAAAAATAGAACAAAAATCAATGAAATTAGAAATAGGATATCAATAGAGAAAATCAACAAAACCAGAATCTGGTTATTTGAGAAGATTAATATAATTGATAAGCATCTAGCCAGACTAACTAGGAAATTTAAAAAAAAAGAGAGAAAAAACTTAAAGTGCTCACATCAGGCATTAAAAAAAGAGACATCACTACAGATCCCTTAGAAAGTAAAATGACAATAAATGAATAGTATGAACAACTCATTGGCCACACATATGATAATTTAGATGAAATGCATAAATTCCATGAAAGATACAAACTGCTAAAACTCACACAAGAAGAAATAGAAAATTTGAATACGTTTATGTCTATTAAAGAAATTGAAATAATAACTGAATTTAATTGCCTTCAAAAACAGAAAGTACTTGGCCCAGGTAGGTTCACTGGTGAATTCTACCAAAATTTAAGGAAGATATTATACCAATTCTCTACAATCTCTTCTAGAAGATAGAAACAAAAGGAATGATTCCTAACTCAAACAATGAGGACACCATTATCTTAATACCAAAATAAGACAAAGACATTATAAGAAAAGAAATTTACAAGCCAATATCTCTCATGAACATAAATGCAAAAATCTTCAACAGAATATTAGCAAATCAAATACAACAATGTACAAAAATAATTATACAACGCAACCAAATGATATTTATCCCTGGTTCAACATTCAAAAATCAGTTGCTATAACCCATCATATCAAAATAGGCTTCACAAGAAAAAACACATAATAGATGCAGAAAAAGCATTTGACAAAATCCACCACACATTCCTTGTAAAAACTCTCAGTAAACTAGGAATAGAGGAGAACTGCTTCAACTTCATTAAAAAAATCTACAAAAACTGTATGGCTAATATCATACTTAATGGTTGAGAAACAGAAAACTTTTTCAGTAGATAAGGAACAAAGCAAAGATTTCCTCTCTCATGCTCATTTTCAACACCGTACTAGAAGACCTAGCTAATTCAATAAGAAAAAGAAATAAAAGGTATAGAAATTGGGAAAGAAGAAATAAAACTCTGTTCACAGATGACATGATCATCTGTATAGAAAATCTGAAAGAATTGAAGAAAATTTCTCAAATTAGTAAGACATTATAGCAAGGTTGTAGACTACAAATTAATATATAAAATTCAGTTGCTTTCCAGTATATCAGTAATGAACAAGTAGAATTTGGAATTAAAATACAATGCCATTTATATTAACATCCCCCAGAATGAAATAGTTAGGTATAAATCTAATGAAATAAGTATAAGGTCTATACAAAGAAAACCACAAAACTCTGATGAAAAAAACAAAGAGCTAAATAAATTGAGAGATATTTTATGTTCGTAGATAGGAAGACAACATTTTTAAGATACCAGTTCTTCTTAATCTGTATGATTAAGAATCTTAAATCTGGGGCGCCTAGGTGGCTTAGTCGGTTAGGCGTCCGACTTTCGCTTAGGTCATGATCTCGCAGTTCGTGGGTTCGAGCCCCGCGTCGGGCTCTGTGCTGACTGCCAGCTCAGAGCCTGGAGCCTGTTTCAGAGTCTGCGTCTTCCTCTCTCTCTGACCCTCCCCTGCTCACGCTGTCTCTCTCTCTCTCTCTCTCTCTCCCAGAAATAAAAAAAAAAAAAAGAATCTTAAATCTACAAATTTTGATTGAATTCCAGTCAAAACCCCAGCATTGATATTGACAAACTGACTATGAAGTTTATAAGAAGATGACCAAAAATAGACAACACAACGTGAAAGAAAAAGGATAAAATTGAAGGACTCTCATGGTTTCTGACTTTAAGACTTATTGTAAAACTACTATCACTAAGACAGTGTGGTATTCACAAAAGAATAGACAAATAGATTAATAGAATAGAGTAAATAGTTCATAAATATACCTAGATAAATATAGTTAACTTCCTTTTAACAAAGAATCAAAGGCAATACAATAGAGAAAAGTCTTTTCAGCAAATCATACTAGAATAACGGGACATCCACATATGGGGGAGAAAACCAGAACCCCTCCCACACACACAATTAATCTAGACAAAGAGATTATACCCCTCCCAAAAATTTACTCAAAATGAATCATAGGCCTAAATGTAAAACACAAAATTATAATACTTCTAGAAGATAAAGTAGGAGAAAATCTAGATGACCATGAGTATGGTGATAACTTTTAGATATAACATCAAAGGCACAGTCCATATAAGAAATAACTGATGAATTTGAATTAATTTAAATTAAAAACATGCTTTGTAAAATATACTGTGAAAATATATTTGTAAAATATACTGTGAAAAGAATGAAAAGACCAGCCACAGACTGGGGGAAATATTTGCAAAAGACATATCTAATAAAGGGCTAATATCCAAATATTTTAAAATCTCTTTTAATTCAACAATAAGAAAATGAACAACCATGGGCACCTGAGTGGCTCAGTCAGGTAAGTGTGTGACTCTTGATTTTGGCTCAGTCCATGATCTCATGGTTTCATGAGTTTGAGCCCTGTGTCAGGCTCTGTGCTGACAGTGCAGAGCTTGCTTGGGATTCTCTCTCTCCCTCTCTCTCTGCCCCTCTCCTGCTCACACTGTCCTGTCTCTCTCAAACGAAATAAATAAACAAAAAGAAAAGAAAAGAAAATGAGCAACCAAATTAAAATGGGCAAAGATATGAACAGACACTTCATTGATGAACACATACAGATGGAATATAAGCATATGGTAAGATATTAAAATTCATCCCATTAGGGTATTACAAATTAAAACAGTGAGATCCCACTACACACTTATTAGAATGGCACAAACTGTAAACCCTAGAAATGCCAAAGCCTGGCAAGGATACAGAGGAAGAGGAACTCTAATTCACTGCTATTGGGAATTCAAAATGACACAGCCACTTCTGAAGATAGTTTGGCAGTTTACAAAACAAAACATACTCTTACCATGTGATTTAGCAATCATGCTCCTTTGTATTTATGTAAACAAGTTGAAAACCTGTATCCACACATGAATGTTTATACCAGATTTATTCATAATTGCCAAAACTTGGAAGCAACCTAGATGTCCTTTAGCAGGTCAATGTGTTAATAAAGCATATCCAGATAATGGAATATTATTCAGCACTAAAAAGAAATCAGCTATCAAGCCATGCAAAGACGTGGAAGAACTTTAAATGTATATTGCAGAGTGAAGAAACTAATTGAAAAGACTATATACCGCATGATTCCAATAGGACATTTCTGTATGACAGTCATGGAACATTCTTTAAAAGGCAAAACTATGTTAACAGTAAAAGAATCAGTAGTTTGCAGAGGTTAGGGAGGAGGGAGGAATAAATAGAGCATAAGGGCATCAAGTGTGGTAAAACTGTTCTGTCGGACACTATAATGGTGTGTAGATGTCCTTATACATTTGTTGAAACCCATAATATGTAATGTCCCTATGTGGGAACTCTAATGCAAACTATGGACTTGGGGTAATAATGATGTATCAAGATAGGTTCATCAGTTGTACAATGTACCACTCTGATCTAGATGTACCCACACACCCTACAGCATATCACTCTGGTATGGAGTATTGTTAGTGGGGAAAGCTGCGCATATGCCGGGGCAGGAAGTATATGGGAAATCTGTAACTTCTGTTCAGTTTTGCTGGGAAACTAAAGTTGTTCTAAAAATTAAAGTCTGTTTAAAAAATTATACGTAATTTACATTGTCAGGAGAAACAAGATTCAGTGGCCCCCAGGCCCACCCATTCCTTGAAGTCTAGGAAGCGCTCACTTGCCCTATGAATTTTAGGATCGAGCCTACTAGAGAAGGTGCCATGGGAGAAAAGCAATAACCAAGAGCAGTTAACAAATAGTGTCTGGGCCATGTGCAGCTAACCTTAAATGACAAAGGGAGTCTAACTGCGATTTATTGGAGTCAATAATCTGACTCATGAATACGTCATTAAAACAAAAGTTATAGTCAAACATTTTAGAATACGATCTAAGAGCTGTGTTTTCCAGTTTAGAAATAGTATGATCCAAACTACAGTTGGTAAAGTAGTAATAATAGCCCTTACATAACTCCAGAAATAACAACTTTGGTCTCAGTAGTTTGGTCACTCGTTTTTAAAATCCATCTTACAGGTTACAATATTATGTTTACTTTTAGTGTATAGTTTACTTTTGGGATTTTAAAGGTCTGTAAATCATTTTAGTGAAAAATGAAACAGAAGAAATATGAAAGTCAAACAACATTTTTTTAATATTTATTTATTTTTGAGAGAGAGAGAGAGTGTGTGAATGGTGGCGTGGCAGAAAGAGAGAGAGACACAGAATCCAAAGCAGGCTCCAGGTTCTGAGCTGTCAGCACAGAGGCTGACTCAGGGCTTGAACCTATGGACAGTGAGATCATGACCTGAACTGAAGTCCGATGCTTAACTGAATGAGCCACCCAGGCGCCCCCCAAGCAACGTTTTTTTTTTTTT